>NW_004524762.1:84787-85388 GCF_000260255.1 Octodon degus | reverse complement strand
ATAGTCTATGTTCCCGTTTCTCTTCTGTGTTCTGTAAAGTTGGAATCTGTTCAAATGAAGTTCAAACACCATACTAAAATTATAAATCAAAATTTGAAAAATTTATTTATAATCAAAAGTACCTTTGTTCTGTAATGAGTACATAATTAGTGGAATCTTAACTTTTCATGGAGAAGACATCTAGTACTTAAATATCTGATAGGTTAGCATAGAAGAAATTTATCAGTATAAACCAGAACTGGGTATATTTCTGCTAGGCTTTCGCCTGAGTACAGACTGATAAATCATGGCTCTGATTGAATTTTGCGCAATCTCCAAAACAACACCTTGTCTTCCCCTTATTTCTGCTTCTCTGCTGTGCTGCCCCATCGCTGTTGGCTCTAATACCTAAAAATTTCAATGAAGAGGCATGTAATTAATATTAAATTCTACCTCAATAAATATTATCCTTATTAAATTGTTTCAAATTGCTTTCTGTATTGAACCAGATTTCTCTGTATGATGTCAAAAAGAATGTTGAAAAAGACCTCATTTAACTGATCAAATAACAAGCACAAAGAATCACTTAACTCCTTCAGAAGAGGTAAGCTTGAGTACATAT
>NW_004524762.1:81858-83632 GCF_000260255.1 Octodon degus | reverse complement strand
CTCTTACCAACTGGGTCAGCAGTAGCTAAGTGGCCATACTTGTAATCCTCTTGTTCATTGTAGGTTGACCTGTGTTGTTTGCATATTGTAACATTTCAGTACAGGGTGGCCTTGAAAAGGGGCTCCTGCAACAATGCCCTTGGGGCAGCTCTTGCCTCTCAGGACCTCCTATCTCTCAATAAACCTTTCCTAATCTTAACCTCCTTTCTTTCTTGGTATTCATGCTTTTTACTTCATGGAACATGAACTTTACTTGTCTGATTATGTAGAAGTTTAGGAATTCTATTTCTCCTGTATCACTTGGGTGGGAAGACAGCAATCCCAATAAAAACAAGACCAGGTGCCCAATTACCTAAACGTGTAAAATCTTTGTGTAGTTCTCCCACAATGGAGAAAAGGGTGCATGCAGTTATGGAAGTGCAGAGGTTAGTGAGAAACATTAAATGATTACAGAGGGAAAACAGATTTGATCTTTAATGTACTTATGTTTCACAGTGTCCCAATGGACAATTCAGATTCTTAGTGATCCGCCTGTTTCAGCCTTCTGAGCATTGAGATGACAGGGATGTGTCACCATGCCTTTTTCAGAGGAAGGAGTTTTGAGCTCAGGGATCCAAGGCCAAGAAGGCATGCTATTACTGAGAGGGACCCCATGTACTTGTGCTTGCCAGGCAGGTGCTCAGATGGCTGTGTTATATCCCCAGTGTGACAAAGACTTTAAAAAGTAAATATAATCCATATAGGTTGGAATAGACTAATTTATAAAAGAAAGGAGAAAAGCATCTCAAAATAGCTTATAAAAAATTGACCAAGATTTTGTTTTTTTAGGGGGGAGGTTCTATAGGCTGCTCAGGATCTCTCCACTAGATTGGACTTGCAGTGTTTCTCTTATTTACAGCCTCCCACGGGCTAGGATTATAGACACACAGCACCACAAACAGTCTCAGTGTCCATTACAGCGGGCTTCAGGTTCAGGGCCAGCAATACAAGATCAACCAGAGATTAAGAGCAATTTTCTTCAACAAGTTCCAGAGTAAACAGAAGATTCACTTTATAAGACTGTAAGGGAAAGTTATACTTTCAAGGAGCTGAAAATAGTAAACAAATAAGCTACTTAAAGTTAAATCCCAAAAAAGAAACAACATTGTTTATCTGATAAGATGACCTACTTCTGTCACTCTAATGAAAGGTGACTCACTTGTGACTTCAACTGTTTTCTTTCTCCTTTGGGGCACTGAGAGGCATGTTCCTTTATTTCCCAATAAAGATATAAATTTGGAAGGTTACCATTCATTTGCTGTGAGGTAATACAGGAGGAGAAAGATCATAAGACGGTGAATTCTTGCCTTCATTTTTAATTTCCCATTTCCTCACAAGGTTTCAGGAAAATTGTATATGACACAACTCCTCACTTCAGGAAAAAGCAATTTTAACAAACGTTCACCCCTAAGTATATTGTTTTTCAATTTCAATGTAATGTGCCTAGAAGCTGCAGCCTGATCAGGAACAATGGCTCTTGGGCTTTTGGTGTGGAGAGTCCCTGCCTCTGTGCCTCTGCGCCTTCTGTCTCCCAGTCTCTGTTCCTAAATGCCATGCATCAAGCAGTTTTCTCCTCCAATGTCCAGAGCCATATTGGATTTGGCCAGGGCCAGGCACCTGTAACTCAGTTCTCTGACGTTGTAACATAACCTAAATCTCTCCTCCGTAAGCTGTGCCTGTCACAGATCTTCCTTAAGTCTCAGGAACATGACCGATATGCCACTTCTATTGCCAT
>NW_004524762.1:79985-81118 GCF_000260255.1 Octodon degus | reverse complement strand
CAGGATCTTTATCTTATATCATCCTCAAAATGCAGCCAAAGAGAAGAGAAACCTCAACAGAAGACACCAAGCCTAAAACATGTGGAAAAAACCAGTGTGAATGTCCCTCCTGCTGTGTTTGAGACCCTTTTTCATGTATGACACCAGAACCTTGCACAGATGGGCACACAGCACTGCATCCAAAGAAAACAGTCTGCACTGCAAAGATTTTGCACTGCACAGGCAACAACTGAATGTAAAGTCAGCTGTGAAAATGAGAGAAAAACCACCTGCAAATCATCTACTCATCCATAGGGATTACTATTCAGAATCCAAGAATCAAAGTGAGTAAATCTAAAAAAAAACCATAAAACTTGCAGATGAAGACAAACAAAGAAACAGCACAGATTAATTAAAAATGTCAATGGAATTGGGAGACTTAAAGCAGCAAGATTCTTACTTTGAGGTCGTTTTGGGCTACTTAGTTTGTTCAAGATCAGCCTGAATTCCACACACAGACCCATTCTCAGGTAAAAAACAAAACAAAAGGTAAAGGGTTTGGAGCATTTGCCTCCAGGGTGTGTCTTCCTTGAGTTTGTCTTTCTCTAGGGGTGTAAGTGCAGTGACAGGTGAGGGAAGGAGGCCCACAGCACTTCCCACTGGCGTTGGCCTCTCTGAAATCCTTCAACCAAAAAACACCCCGAAGGAGGACAAGGCAGTCCCTGGGTGGACCTGCCCTACCCTCCGCCCGCCTCTACTTTTGCTTTTATGATTATGTGTAGACACACATTTTATAATATGACCCAGAGATATCTGAAGGGCTGGCTCCGAAAGGGGTACAGGGAGGAGGAAACCTTCGGTCTGTTAACTTGGTCTTGGGTGACAGTCACCAGAGAAAAGAGCACTGCCATGCACAAAACACTGTGGTGGAAAATTGTGTTTTTTCTTAGAGGCATGCAGTGGAGAACAGACAGAGGAGTGATTCTTTGCATGGCTCAAGAACTGAATATTGCTCATCTCAAGGAGAGAAATAATCAATGCCAAAAGCTTTCCTGGGGTGAACCTCTAATCCTTAGCAGAACATGCCTCTAAAATCAAGCTACAGGGGCTGGAGAGATGGCTCAGTGGTCTAAAGCACCTACTTAGAACAAGCT
>NW_004524762.1:62151-79155 GCF_000260255.1 Octodon degus | reverse complement strand
TCAGGCCCTTGCACTTGCCAGGCAAGTACTTATTCTACAGAGCCTTCTCCCCGGCCCGATGTGGACTTTGTTGTGTTTTGGCCGGAATGTGATCTGCAGTTGACTCACATTCAAAGACATTGCCTGTGGGACAGAATAATGTCAACTCAGTTGGAACAGCTGCATGTTTATGCTCAAGTTTATTGTCTGGGTCTATTATCAAAATTAAGTTTAAGCCTGGAATGTCGCACATTGCCCTAGTGCCTGCGTGGCATGCACATGGTCCTGAGTTAGTTTCCCGGTAGAATAAAATTAAAATTAAAATAATTTTACTTACAACTATTCTATGAATTTTGAAATCTTAAGATTAAAAATGAGTAAGTTTAAGTTCAAAACATTCATGTATAAAGTACGATACTTACTGATGCGATTTGCTATCCTCAAATCACACTGCACTAGACATTCTAACAGCACTGTAAGGGGTACTTATGCAATTAGGAAATCTAAATGTTGTATGAACATCCCTGATCCTTCTCACAGTATTTCAATTCCTGATCAAAATATTAAATAACAGATCAATCTGTTTTTTTTTTTGAAAGACGATGTTGCCATGCATCTTTAGTTGGCCTTGACCTTGCAAGAATTCTCCTGCCTCAGCCCCCCTCCTGTTGGGATTATAGGAATGAACTACCACCCACAGCTGTGAACTATATTCATAATTGTCCATTGGATATTATTACTTGTTTTATGCATGGTTTGTTGTTTTCATGGCTGTGTCTTCTCCATACTTATTACTATATATCTGTCCAAGATGTAAGTGCCAGATGTCTGTACATGCATTTTGATAGAACCTACGGAGAGTTCTCTGACAGCCCATCAACAGCAATGACACTTTGAGCTTGAAGAAAACAGAGCAGTTATTGCCCAATTCCTTCATGGCAGTTCTGGTTATTTCTTCATGGAGGGAATGTTACAGGGATCTGAGTTAGAAACATCTAGACAGTCCGACAGGCTAGGCCCTCAAAGGAGCCAGTATAGAACAAAAGATACTTGCAACCATGGGACAGAACCATGTACCTCCACTGTGGCCAGATCTCAAGATAAACGACAGAACAAATACACATACAAACCTCAGTAAGGATAAACATTAGGGATTGATATTCCTAAGAGATAGGAGTCAACTGGAAAGACAGGAAGTGCCTCTAAAACAGCCCCCTACCGGAAATGCCCTTCTTCTGCATTCATGTCCACATTCTATGTGACTGACGAACCCGTTTGATCCAGATTTCATCAATTTTATCTGAGCAATTATACTTGGAAATTTTATTGGTTCACCATATTTTTGTCCCATATCACAGCCCATCTTTTGAGTTCCCATTTTTCACTTTAGACCAGTCTCACTTCATACTTTTGCTGTATAAAAATCCATTCAAAGGACTGGTTCTTTCACAGCCCACTCAGGTCTCATTCCATCCCTCTGTGAGAACCTTTCATTCCTCCAATAAATATATTCTGCTCTTGAAAGAGAAAATTAAGAGCAAAAAAATAGCAGGGTGCTGTGAAACATCTGACCAGAGGATAGGTGCTCGTTCAACTGTAGATTGCAAGGATAGCACAGAGCAGTACAAGATTGCTGAACAGGAAGAGGACACTGGAATAAGGACCTGAGGTTTTTATCAGAGTATATTTGAAATGCAGGAGATGCCTTCGTGCATTGCTTAGGGCTGCCTTGCTCTAATGTTTTCAGTTGCAGGTTGAGTAAGGACTGTGATTGTAATACTACTTCTAATATGATTGCAATATTATTTTTAGATACCTCTGTATCATATAGTTATTTATTCAAATATTATGGCTTTAAGCACACTTTCAATATTTGATTTTCATGTGGAATTGAGTGCAATAGGGATTGTATATATGTAATTGATATATGAATGTAGATCTGAATAGATGAAGACATGTTCATTTTTTACAAACCTGCCACTGGAGACTATGGTTATGGATGTGTGTCTATGAAGCTGATCATGGCTGGATTGTGATGGGTTTACTAATTGTGAACTTGTGACAGCCATTTTAAAGAATCAGCATAGATCTATGTATAAAAGGCACACCTGAGGATTGTTGTCAACAGCATATAAGGAAAACAGGAAGGAAAGATTGGTAGTGGTTGATTCTCCTAGAGATGCTTGTCACGCTGAATTTCTTAATGGAAATTTAGTGATTCTCTTTTTCAGAAAAAAATTGGGTCTTGTTGTCACTGAGAATGGCCGTGGTTCTTCTTGGGGAGCACTAGCCTTTACCTTCAGCATCAGCCTTTACCTTCCTGGCTTCAGTGCAGATCCCTCAGCCTGGTAGCACAGATGCTTCATCCGCCTGGCACAGGCTTTCTAGTATTCACCACTGAACTTTGTTTTCCATGGAAGATCCTTTATAAACACTGGCCTGAGATATTGTCTTGGGCTACAGGCCTCTGCCTGGATTACTGGAAGGTATTTACCAGGGATCCAGGCCCTCACCTGGATGCTTTTAACTTCTAGTGCACAGGCAGATCTTCCATAGATTCTGCACTTCACATTTTTGTGAATATGATAAAGTAATCCTATAAAATGTGTGCTCTGTAGGAAATTGATGTTTATTCCTGTGCAAACCCTGGCTGGAGCATTGACCATGGTCAGCCTCATCACCATCATCACCACACACCTACACACTGCTTGCTTATAAAAGTCTGCATTTTACCATAATAAGTGATTTTAATCACCCATACACGTGTCATCTGATGTTTACTTTTCACCTCCTCCAAAACTTGCAATTCTGGATTCATTTGTTAATGTCATTAGTTGCATTCCTTCTACCAAAACAATGAAGAAAATTTTTTAAAAACATATCCTGGAGTGTTGTAGGTCTATTGGACTCTCTGTGGTGCTTGGATAAACATACACAAAACCAGTAGGTAGCACATCACGTGGCAAAACTTCCATTGTGCCACATTTGCACAAATGCACAGAACTTGCCATTCATCATGCCCGTGTGTTAGCACATAGTTTGCTTTCTGCGTCTCTCAGGGAGGGTGCTGAAATTCATAGTCAATGATTCTAATGGTAAGAGAAGTATTGATATTAGAAAATGAAGGAAAGACCCGTGGAATCCCGAGTTTTCCTCCAAAAGTGTTTTTTTTTGTTGTTGTTGTTGTTTTTTTTGTTTGTTTGTTTTGTTTTTCTTTAATTGTAGGGAACAGTCTACAGGATGCTCAAGTTCTCACTACTAGATCAGACTCACAGTCATCCACCTGTTTACAGCCTCCCAAAAGCTGGGATTACAGGTGCACCCTACCACGCCCAATCTCAATTGCCATCTCATCGCATCCCAGGGGTGGGCTCATCTGGACAGCCCTGGGGATCAATCTCCCATGCCCCTGCACCTGATTGCAGGTGCTTTAATCTGCTGAGCTGGTTGGCTGGCCCATCCACAAGTTTTAAAAAAAACAGAATTATATTTTAATAGTTGGACATAATAATTGAGTGCAATATTCTGCCTATTCCTATTTCTCCTTGTGTTGTTTAAAGTTTGAATCTATTCAAATGAAGTTAAAACACTATTCTAAAAATGATAAATCAAAACTAAAATTTCTCTGCAATCAAAAGTACCTTCATTTTCTATTTATTGTATGAATAAATAATTTTTGGATTCTTAAATTTTCGTGGAGAAAACATATGATACTTAAATAACAGATTGGTCAACATTTAAGAAATTTATTGACAAAAGCCAAAACTGGGACTATTTCTATGAATGCTAAGGTCATTAATTTTAAATTTTACCTCAATAAACCTCTTCCTTACTAAATTATATCAATTTTTTTTCTATATGGCACCAGATTTGCCTGCATGATATCAGAAACTATGCTGTAAAAGCATGCCTTTCACAGGTAAAAAACAAGCAGAGAGAATCACTTAACTCCTTCAAAAGAGGTCAGTCTGAGTACACATTTGACCACAGCTTTCCTTCTGCTCTTCAGCTCACAAAGGGTTTAGTTTGTCACTTACAAAGAGGACAATGGGTACCGCCATTAAGCTGCCTAATTGTGACACTGCTTGGAGAAATACTGATTCTCCCCAATGCTGAAGACTTGAGGTAAACTGGAAAAAGATAGCTCTGAAAAATGTAATAACCTTTAAAACAATTATTATGCAATGAAACCGAGATACCTGCAGGGCACGGTGGCACATGCCTGTACTACCAGCACTCTGGAAGTTGAAGTAGAAGTATTGTTGTGAGTAAGAGACCAGCTAGGTCTACAAAGTGATTTCAAGGCTACTCTGAACAACAGAGTGAGATCTTGACTCAGAAAGTCAACAAACAAACAACAAAAATGATTGACATACCTCACTATGGTTTTCAAAAACAGGAAGAGCTAATAGGTCACATGCTACTAATACCACATTCATTAGCGCCAGTATGGCTAATGAATGGCTAATGACTCCATGGCTTCTAGAAGTCAGATACACTGAGTTTATGTAGCCTAAATTCAAAGAAGGAATTCCAAGGAACAGCAGAGGTTAGGAGTAGGAGAGTTCTATTAAGCAATAGTTCCTGAGAGATACGAGGGATCCTGAAGTTGGGCTGCCTGTCCAGAGAAAGAAATACAGCGAAGTCATGCAGAGGGTGGAGCATAGGTCACACTACAGCCAATCAGTAGGATTACAAGTACTGCTTTTTAGCTAACATACATGTAATAGGGAAGGAGGTCACGTAGCAAGGCTCCATGGGAAGAACAAAGCATTTTGTGTGAGGGATAGGTCCTGCTCCCAGAACTGGGTTCCCAATGCCTATTTGGACTCCTGGGACCAGGTAGTACTAATTACAGTATAATCTCAAGTTACTGTTTATCCTGAAGGTTTGTGAGCAGGCCTGGCCCTGACTTCTTTGTCTTGATAGTTGGCCTTCTTTAGACGCACCTCCAGCCACAGCTCTGAGGTCCTTATTTTTGTACTGATTTCTTTGTGAGACCAGTCGATCTCTGACTGTGTACTAATTTCTATGTAGTTTAGCTTCCTATAATGAAACAAAACAAAACAAAAAAGTTTTGCCTTAGAAATGTAAAAGGTTGTTTTTTCTTTCTGATTCTTATTTCAAATGATCTCTATTAATTGACCTATAAGATATATTCTCTGGCCTCCCTCCTGCTTCCCCTGTTCAGGGTGGAGCTGCAGATGCACTTGGTTCTGACAGGGCCTGGTATTCCATGGGGGCTGTGGGTGCAGTGAGAGCCAACAGCCCTTCCCAAGGTGCTGGGGTGACACTGGTGGTGATGGCAGAAGCAAGGACAGCGCTGGTGTCCAGGTGGTGGCAGAGGTGGTCAGGTTGAGGTAGCAGGCGAGCCGCCATGGGCCTGGCCTGGCTTCAGGAGAATGTATTCAGCAGGCAGTCAAATATCTGATCCTACATGAGCCCAAATAAATGCTCCAGAGTGCATTCTCTCCTTCAGGCAGAGAACTCAGTTGCACATCATGAAGTCAAACTCCAGGGGACACCATTAGCTGGGATCTACAGGAAATGAGCAGAGAAAATAAATGTTGGGAACACGATATAAGCACTGTGAAGTCCGAGGAATAGAAACTCAAAGACGCCAGGAAAGTTGCCCTGGCCCCTTTTCCAAACCAAAAATCTGAGGCAGCAGAACCTCCAAAACCTCCGGCCTCGTCTTGTAATTCTACCAATGCACCCATCACCAAGCAAGCCCTGAAAAAGCCTCTCAAGGGCAAACAGGTGCCTCGGAAAAGAGCTCAAGGAAAAACACAACAGAATCTCAAACTCAAGGGCTTCTACCCTGTTGAGGCAGTTCCAGGAAGAGCAAAGCCGAGTTGCAGTTGGAATAAAGGAAACAAATCGATGAGGTGATGGACAGCAGGAAGAAGGAAGGCATGAAGATCGACCTCATTGATTTCTAAGACAGGGGTGGGATCACCACCAAGCAGTTCTCCCAGGGTGACTTCGTGGTAGAGTACCATGGGGACCTCATCGAGATCACTGATGCCAAGAAGCAAGAGGCTCTGTATGCACGAGACCCCTCCACGGGCTGCTACATGTACTACTTTCAGTATCTCAGCAAAACCTGCTGCGTGGAGGCCACAAGGGAGACGAATCACCCGGGTGGCTGATCAACCACAGCAAGTGAGGGAACTGCCAGACCAAGCTGCAGGACACTGAGGTGGGCCATACCTCATCCTCATCTCCTCCTGTGACATTTCAGCCTGAGAAGAGCTGCGCTATGGCTACAGGGACCAAAGTAAGGCATCCACGGAGGCCTACCAGTGGCTGTAGCACTGATTGCTTGCCTACCTGCACGCGCTGTTCAAGAGCAAAGTGCCCTCAAAGGGAAATGGGATGTTTCGTTTTTCTTTTTACACACTTAATCTAGCAGATTACTTCAGATTTTTTTTTAAAGCATATCAAGATGCGTTTTCACTGTAGTATTTAAATATCTGTTACAGGTTTCCAAGGTGGACTTTAACAGATGGCCTTATATTACCAAAACTTTTATATCCGATTGATTTTGTACCTTTAGTGCATAGAAGTCCAACGCTGGTGCTTGCGTTCATGTACTCAAAGACTCAACACAGGTTTTATAGGAAAGAGTCAAATATGAACTAGGAAGCCAAGCGAGAGCCTCCTGCCTCGGTCTCAGAGCCAGGACCAGCCCCACCCCATGCCCAAGGATAGGTGAGGCCAGGGGACCACGCTGACCTCCCCGCAGCCTGCTGGGGATGTATCCAAGCTCTTGTTTTCACGTCCGATAGGCGCACAGTGAAGCGGATGAATCTTTTTTTAAAAGAAAGGTCCGCAGTAAGCTCGGCTTCCCCTCTGCGTTCTCGAAAGCTTCCTGGGCCCAGGCACACGGGCCAGGCATGAACTCTCTCTTCCACAGATTGTTGCTTTTTGGAGTTCCCCAGGGCACTGGGGGGACTCATGCTAGAGGCCAGCAGGGCTGTTCGAATCTGGGTGCATTCTTTATAGAAATGTGAACACTGAATTTATTTTAAAAATAATAATAATAAAAAGAAAAAAAATTAAAAAGAAAAAAAAAAGCCCACAGACAACTTAGTTGCTGGGTTGGTGGTGCATGCCTGTAATCCCAGCACTTGGGAGACTGAGGCAGGAGGATTGCCATGAGTTCCAGGCCAGCATGGGCTACACAGTGAGTTAAAGGTCAGCCTGAACTACATAGTAAAACCCTCTTTCAAAAAAAAAAAAAAAAAAAAAAAAAAAAAGGAAAACAACTTACATGTATGTAAGTGAAGTGGCTGCATTTTTTGTTTTGTGTTGGATTTTTGGGATTTTGTTTTTGTAGGAGAGATTTGAAATGGTTTTCTACTGCAATAACAAATAGTATTGTAGTGGGATCAGAAATGACTTCCCGTGCCCACCTGGCCATACTGCCAGGATGAAAGGTCCAGACCTGTGGTCAAGGCCTTGTGTTTGTGAGACCGCCTGGTGTGCTTGCGCTGAGGACATAGTCGCTAAGGTGGGACTCCAGGACCCATGGCCTGGCCATGCAGGCAGCAGGAATGAAGCACAGTGCCCACAGTGGCGAAGACAGGTGGCTGCCTCTCTCCTGGGGGATCCAAATTTTACTCCCCACCACCTCGGCCCCCTGGTGACCTGGTGCTACCTAAGTCTTCCCAAACCCAGCCAGGTCAGTGAGGATGATCCACAAGAGGTCACCACCTAAGAGATGATGTCTTCGTTGTACTCGTTTGTGGTATCACTTTGTATTTAAGCAGTCAAACAAAAAAAGAAAATAAACTTGAAAATTATTCCTCATCATAAAAAAGAAATATTCTCTGGCTGAGTAGATCAACATTCTAAGCACCTGCCTGGCAAGCACAAGGATCCAAGTTAGATCCCTGGTACCGGATGCAGTAGCAGTGTTGGCCCCAGAACTCCAGCCACATTGTCTTTACCCTGAAACCAGACATGGTGTTACAGGCATGTAATGCCAGTGCTGGGGAAGCTGAGACAGGAGAATCACTACTGTGCTGAGATGCATGATGAGAGCCTGTAGCATTAAAACAAAAAACAATGTTCTGACTTGTCTAGTCATAGACACAATCCTATAACCTATAGAAGACTCAGGGGCTGGCAAGATAGCTCAGTGGTCTAAAGCTCCTGCTTAGGCAAGCATGCAGGGACCTCAGTTCAATCCCCAGCACCACATGCCATGCCAGCCCCGCCCCTCCAGGGTGGGCTGATCTGACCATAAAAAAGAAAAAAATAAATAAAGGAAACATTTAAAAATAAATAAATAAATCCATTTAAAAATTTTAAAAAAAGAATACAAACCTATAGAAGACTCATTGTAATTCAGCTTGGTCAAACATGTGAGAGTGCATTCTAGTGGAACAAAATTCTTTTATATGTATGTGATGTCCCTTGTCTGTTTAATGTCTGTTCATTATGGATTAATGTGCAAGTACCTGCTCAATTGAAGAACAAACCATTTTTAGTGTACGCATTTATTATAACTTTAAAGTCAATTTTTAATTCTTTTACAGACATTTATGAAATATACAACTGTATCAATTTTCAGCATAGCCAAAGTTATTTAGCAGTTGTGTATTAGTAGTCTTCTCAGTGGTACAAATTAATGACTTAAAGTTTGGTAGCATAAAGGTTATACATGACTCAGGCGCTCAAGGGGTTTCTATGTGTCATACTGACATATATGTTCTATTTAAGATTCTATGTCCATAAGTAGACATACACGATGTTGTCCAAATACATTTTCTCACAGGGTTAACCATAAGCTAACAAGAGAAAAATACAGATGTCTTTCAGTTGGTAACATCTTTTTGTCCATCTCCTACCTAATTTAGGCAATGTGAACAGGTTGGATCTATAAATGCAATGTCTATTGTTGTCTATCTACAATAATTTAAGAATTCTTCCTTGATCAAAAATAATATGTACACCTAAGGAAGTGGATATACTTGGAGACCCTACTCTTAAGCAAAATAAACCAAAAAATATATAATTAAATACAACATTGGGGGCGGGCAAAATAAGTCAGCTGTCTAAAGCACCTGCTTAGGCAAGTTTAGGCAAGCTTAGATGAGCACAAGGGACCACGGTTCAATACCCGGCACCACATGCAGCACCTGCCCCAACCCCAAGGTAGGCTGAGATGACCCCCAAAAAATGAGAAAAAAAAACCCCACAACATTGTTGCTCCAATGTGAGACATAAAAAAGTAAATAAGAAGTTCAGTGTGTAAATGATATTGTGAAAGAAGAAGAAAATGTGTGAAATATGCATGGCAACAGAAAAAAATGAAGAAGTAGACAAAATAGAAAAAACATAAAAGAAAGGAAAACATGAAAAGAAAGCTTTTATGAATGAGTAGAAGAATGGGGGTAAAGAGAACATAGAGGACTGGAGAGAAAAGAAAGGAGGTATATCACGTACAAGTCTATCTTCTCTATGATTAATATGGACATTATGTGTAGTGGTTGATACGTTGTGTGAACTTGGCTTGATTTACTTGGCTGTCCCATAACTTGGGACTTAGGGACCCCATTCCCCCCCCCCGCATTCTGAGTAAAGGGTCTGCCTTAGTTCATGAAAGAGCTGGCCCTACGGAGGGAATGGCCCACTCCAGAGTGACTTAGCACAAAAGGTTACATAAAGGGTTGAGGAAGGATTCCATGTTCCACTTCCTCAGAGGGACTTCAGTCTTCAAAGTCAGCTTGGACATCCTCACCTGGATTGCACAGTGGACCCTTCAGTCTTCAGCTTGGATCCTTCAGTTTTCTATCCCAGACTTATCAGCCTACCATCCCTTCCACTGCAGACCCATTGGCTGACTGATACACCGTAGCATCGAACACTGCAGTGAGCTCTAGACTTTGAAACTAAATCCTTCAATCACTGGTGCACAGTTGCCCTTTGAACGCTTCCTTATCTAACTGTGCAGCTGAAGTAATAAGCCAATTATGTAATTTTTATACATTTGTACATCTTGTGTTATATTTATTCCTTGTGTTATATCTGTTCCTCTAGTAAAGTCCTGACTGATACACGATGTATATCTGAAACGTACTAATAAAATTTTATTGAACATTTTTGAAACAGAAAATGTGTATGGTGTACAGTGTATAAATGTCATGACTAGATTCTCATGTCATCTATAGTAATTGGTAAAATATAGTTAATTTGATTATAATTACAGGGTTAAACATTCCACGACTAAAGCAAGAAGTTTTCCTTAACTTATGCAATTGGTCTTTGTTATGTCTACAAAGCAAGATTTCAAAATAAAGGCTCTCAGAAAATACCTACCATAGCTAAAGTATTTCTTGGCAATAAAGGCAATCCAGCAGCATCAGAATTCCTGAGTACATACTATGCTGCACAGCTACAGGGATCAACTAAGCATGCTTCCCCCAAAAGCAAAGCACACTCACAAAGAAATAGAAAACCATACCTCAGGATCAGTGGAACACATTAGAAGCTACAGACACACCTACAAACACACTAAGTCACCTTATGCTTAATAAAAGGGACAAACTTTGGCACTGGAAGAGAGACATTTTAATAATTAGTGTTGGAAAAACTGGCCATATACAGGCAAAAAGCTAAAACTAGACCCATGTCTATCATCATGCAGTAAATGAAAATCAAAGTGGATCAATGATCTAAATATTAAAATGAAAACACTGATTGTCCAAGAAGAGGAATTAGGTCAAAATCTTGAAGACATAGGTATAGATAGAGACTTCATGAATAAACCCCAAACTGCATGGAAATACTTCAAAAAACCAACGACTGGCATCTCTTTTCATTCAAAAGCTTTGGCACCCAAAGGAAACCACCAACAGAGTAAAAATATAGAGCATATTGTGGGAATAGAAATGTAGTCTGCAGTGCCTCAGTCAAAGGAATTCTACCTAGATCATACAAAGAATTGGGAATTTTTTCAAAAAAGGATACAACAAATTCAAAGACCCAATCCAAACACAGATGTGAGATGAATGCACACTTCTAAGATGAAGAAATACAGACAGCAAATAAATAGATGAAAAATGTTTACCATCATTGATCATTTGACACATGGGAATTAAAACAACACTGAGATTCCATCTCAATCCAGAAAGAATTGCTGTCATCAAGAAATCAACCAAAAACAAATGCTGGAGGGGCTATGGAGATAAGAATCCCTCCTCCACTATAGGAAGGAGTGTAGCTTGTTGCAACCACTGTGGAAATCAGGCTGGAGGTTCTTCAGAAAGTTGTACTTGAGGACCCTTTGACTCAACCACTGTCCTTTGGGCATTTTTCCAGAAGAAATAAAGACATAATACCATTGAGGTATATGTGCACCCATGTTTAAAGCAGCATGATTTGAAATAGCTACACCTTGGAAACAACCCAAATATTCATCAACTGAGGAATGGATAAAAATGTTTGTAGCATTTTTATACAATGGAGCACTCAGGTGCATTTGTAGCATTTTTATACAATGGAGTACTCAGGTATACAAAAGCATAAAATATAGACATTTATATTATAGGCATACAGATGCAACATGAAAATGTACTTATAATACCGGTTACCCTGCGCCAGCAGGACTTGCCAGTCCAAGCCCAGATGCAGAGTGGGTGAGACCCTCTTCCACTCCCTTGGGAGCCCCCCAACACTCTGCAGCACCCACCCACACTGCCCGTCCAGTAAGAATTTCTACCACCTTCTGGGGATTCCCCAGATCCAGTCCTAGGCCAGGGTCCAGTGACTGTGTGGGAGAGTTTCCAGCTACCCTCTGCCAGCGGAACCTGGCAGTCCAAGCCCAGGCGCTGCATGGGTGAAAACCTCTTCCACCCCCTTGGAAACCCTCCCCAACACTCTGCTGCACCATGGCCCCACCCCGCCCACACAGTGAGAATTTCTGCTGCTTTTTGGGGACCCCTAGATCCAGTCCTAGCCTCGGCCACAGTGAGTGTATGGGAGAGCTTCCTCTCCACACTACTCCACCTTGTCCTCTCCAGACTCAGCTCAGGCCTGGCATACAGGCCTGGGGTGAAACCCTGCAGCTGCAATCCCTACAGAGAGAGTAGGGGACAAAACTACCGACCGAGTCCAGGAGCAGAACATCTTGTCAGAGGGGCACAATAGATTCACTCCCAAGCGCAGCAGCAGGAAGGAGTTGAGCACAAAAGCCAGATCCAAGCCAGGCACATGGATAAATGCAAACTTTGTAGATCTGCACCTCAATTTCAGTAGATGCTAAGGTTATAACTGCACCAAAACTGTAAAACAAAGGTCACAAAACAGTGCTACACAAAATGACAACAAGAAGGAGCAAAATGCAATCTCAGACCCCAAGCCCATCCATATCAAGTGCAGAGGACATTAACACAGAACAAATTGGGAATCACACAGCTGAAATCAATGAAGCAACAGCTTCTGAAATAAAGAGACAACTGCAGAAAGGTAAGGAGGAAATAGAATGGAAATGAAAAACGGAATCCCTGAATTAATAGCATCTGCAGTAAACAATCAAATGCAGAAACATATGGATGAAACCCAATGCCCACAAGAACAAGTGCAGAGGACACTAGTTCAGCTCAAATGTATGAATTAAGTGTTGATAGTAAATAAGCAAGAGCAGAAAGTTATAGAGGAACTCAGAGTGGAATTCTTTTCTGAAATAAAAAAAAAGAATTCTCTAAACTCATAGCATCTGAAATAAAGAATCAACTACACAAACATAGGGAGGAAACCCAATCTAAAAAAAATACTGCAGTAAAATAATAAATAACTGTTCTCAAAAAGACATTGATTAAAAAATAGAGATTAGAAAAATGACGGATTCCTTGAATGAGCAATACAGCAAAGAAATAGACCGCATGAAGCAGAGTCAAAGAGATATAGAGGAAATGAAAACCTCAATCACAAGCTTGCAAAAATTTTAAGTGAAAGTGAAGACAAAGTTTCAGATCTTGAAGTTGCTGGTGCAGCTAGTGAAAAAGTAAGAAAAGATCTTTAAAAAAAAAAAACTAGGATGCAGGAAAAAATAATTCATCACCGGCAAGACGATGCAAAGAAGAACAATGTGAGACTAATAGGTATCAATGAGAAAGAAGGAGTCAATCCAAATGACAATAAAATATATGAGCAGACGTAATCGCAGAAAACTTCCCAAATATGAGGAAACAATCTGACATTCAGGTAACCGAAGCATGCAGAATGCCAAGTAACCTCAACCCTATTAAAAACACACTGAGACATATAATAGTCAAGATCCCAGAAATTCAGCTGAAGAATAATATACTGAAAGCACCTAGAGAAAACAAGCAGATCACATTCAAAGGAAACCCATCAGAATTACAGCCAACTTCTCTTCACAAACCATGAAGGCAAGAAGAGCATGGAGCAGAGAACATCAAGTCCTCTATGAAAACAAATTCCAGCCCAGACTACTGTACCCTGCAAAACTCTCAAGTTTGATGGAGAAGTGAAATACTTCCATGACAAAGAACAACTAAAGAATTTCATGATGACAAAGCCAACCCTACACAGCCTACTGAAAGTTGTTCTAGAGAGGGACCAAAATGATCAGAACTCCAATAAAGAGTTCGGAAGCAACAAACTAAATAGGGCAAGCAATTGAACACAGGAGAAAAAGGAGTAAACCACAACAGATAAATAACCTGTCAATCTTAACTCAATACATCTCAATTATAACTATCAATGTAAATGGACTCAATTCACCAATTAAGAGAAATGGACTAGCACAGAGCATTAGGAAACAAAATCCAACAATATGCTGTATACAAGAAACACATTTAACAGATAAAGACATTCATAGCCTGAAAGCCAAAGATGGAACACAATACTACATGCCCCAACACCTCAGAAAACAGCAGGGATGGCACTCCTATTCTCAGACAGTCTCAACTGCAAACCAAGAATGATCAAGTGAAACAAAGAGGGACACTATATACTGGTTAGGGGAAAAATTCAAGAAGAAGAGGTAACACTCATAAATACATATGCACCAAATATGGGAGCATCCAACTATATAAAGCAAATCTTAATGAACATGAAAAATCTAATATCCAATACCACAATCTTAACAGGAAACCTTAACATGCCCTTATGCCAAAAAAGATAAGTTAACCAGACAAAAAATTAGCAAACAACAGAACTTAACCAGAGATTGAAACAAATGGACTTGGTGGACATATACAGAGTGTTCCACCCAAACAAAACTGAATAAACATATTTCTCAACTGCACATGGCTCATTTTCTAAAATTGACCACATAATGGTCCATAGGTCATGCTTAAGTATGTGGAAGAAAACAGGAATTAAGCCATGCACATTATCTGACCACAGTGCAATGAAACTGGAAACAAATGACAAAAGAAAACAGAAAAAAACCTAAATACATGGAAATTAAATGACACCCTACTCAGAAACCAATGGGTCACAGATGAAATTAAACAAGAAATTCAACAATATCTACAATTCAATGAAAATTCAAGCACAACTTATCAGAATTTATGGGATATGATGAAAGCAGTTCTCAGAGGGAAAATCATAGCTGTGAGCTAACACATTAGGAAAACAGAACGGGAAAAAATAAATACCCTAATGCTACACCTTCAACAACTAAAAAAGGAAGAGCTAACCAAACCCAGAGCCAAAAGACGGGAAGAGATCATAAAGATTAGAGCAGAAATTAATTCAATTGAGAGGAAGAAAACAATTCAAAGAATTAAAAAACCAAAAAGCTGTTTCTTTGAAAGATTAAATAAAATTGATACACCCCTAGCTAACCTCATCAAAAAGAGGAAAGAAAAAATTCAAATACAAGCAATAAGGAATGAAAAGGGTGTAATTACCACAGACCCCATGGAAATTCAGAAGATTATCAATAGCTACTTTGAGAATCTTTACTCTCACAGAATAGAAGGCACAGGCGAAATGGACGGATTTCTAGAAAGGTACAAATTACCAAAACTGACTCGACAAGATATAACCACTCTCAATAGCCCAATAACAGCCAATGAAATACAAGATGTAACAAAAAAACCTACTGACAAAGAAATGTCCAGGTCCGGATGGATTCACCGCTGAATTCTACAAGAAATTTACAGAAGATGTAGTCCCTATAGTCCTCAAACTCTTCAATGAAATTGAAAAGGAATCAATCCTCCCAAAATCATTCCTGGAGGCAAGTATTATACTGATAGTGAAACGAAGACAAGACACACCTAAGAGAGAGAAGTACAGGCCAAACTCCCTCATGAACATAGAGGCAAAAATCCTCAGTAAAATCCTAGCAAAAAGAATACAACATGACCAGGTAGGATTCATCCCAGGGATGCAAGGGTGGTTCAATATTCGAAAATCTATACATGTAATACAGTATATCAATAGAGTGAAAACTAAAAACCACATGATCATCTCCATTGATGTAGAAAAGGCTTTTGACAAAGCCCAACACTCATTCATGTTCAGTCTTACAGAAAATTGGAATAGATCAGCTCTACTTCAATCTCGTAAAAGCCATTTATGAAGATCCTATGGCTAACTTAATTCTAAATGGGAAAAACTGTAGTCTTTTACTCTTAGATCTGGTACAAGGCAAGGATATCCTCTAATACCACTCCTATTTAATATATTTCTGGACTCATTAGATAGAGCCATTAGACAAGAGAAAGAAATAAGAGGAATAAGAATCGGTAAGGAAAAAGTTAAATTATCATTATTTACAGATGACATGATACTTTACTTGGAATCCCCAAAAAACTCCACCAAGAAGCTACTAGAATTAATACAGAAATTCAGTCGCATTGCAGGATACAAAGCCAATACCCAAAAGTCAATAGCATTCCCTACACAGATAACAAACACACTGAAAGGGAAATTATAGAAACAATACCTTCTATAATAGCCCTGAGGAAAATGAAATACCTTTGAATTAATCTAACTAAAGAAGTCACAGATCTTTTCAAGGAAAATTATAGTACTCTTAATGAAGAGATTGTAGAGGACTTCAGAGAATGGAAGGATATTCCATGCCCCTGGATAGGAAGAACCAACATGGTGAAGATGGCCATACTCCCTAAATTGTTGTACTGATTTAAAGCAATTCCTATCAAACTACCTGATGGTAGTAACGCAGAGCTAGAGAAATAATTCCTAAAATTTATTTGGAACCAGAAGAGACCTAGAATAGCAAAGGCAATCCTGGGCAATAAAGACAAGGCAGGAGGCATTACAATTCCTGACATGAAATTATACTACAAGGCTACTGTGATAAAATCAGCATGGTACTGGCAATGAAATAGACCTGAGGATCAATGGAATAGACTAGAAGATGCTGAAGTCCCTATGAACACACTCAGCCACCTTATCTTGGACGAAGGGGTGAAACATACTCAATGGAAGAAAGATAGCCTCTTTAACAAATGCTGCTGGAGGTCTGTCACTTCCTGATTCCCGCTTCCTGCTTCCCAGAGATCGGGATTCCAAGCTGCCGGAGGCCGCCGCCGCAGCCCCTGGCACCCCCGACATGTCCTTCCGAAAAGTAGTGCGGCAGAGCAAATTCCGTCGTGTGTTTGGGCAGCCAGTCAAGAATGACCAGTGCTACGAGGACATTCGAGTGTCCCGTGTTACCTGGGACAGCACCTTCTGCGCAGTGAACCCCAGATTCCTGGCTGTGATTGTAGAGGCCAGCGGTGGGGGTG
The DNA here is from genome assembly GCF_000260255.1 of Octodon degus. NCBI lineage: Eukaryota > Metazoa > Chordata > Mammalia > Rodentia > Octodontidae > Octodon > Octodon degus. The sequence continues at coordinate 62,431 of NW_004524762.1, read as the reverse complement.
CCTTCCTGGTGCTCCCTCTAAACAAGACAGGCCGCATTGACAAGGCCTATCCGACAGTGTGTGGGCACACAGGACCTGTCCTAGACATCGACTGGTGTCCCCACAATGATGAAGTCATTGCCAGCGGCTCAGAAGACTGCACAGTCATGGTGTGGCAGATCCCAGAGAATGGTCTGGTTTCCCCACTGACAGAGCCAGTGGTGGTGCTGGAGGGGCACACCAAGCGCGTGGGTATCATCACCTGGCACCCCACCGCCCGAAACGTGCTGCTCAGTGCAGG
>NW_004524762.1:59695-61001 GCF_000260255.1 Octodon degus | reverse complement strand
CTCGCCCCCATTCCCCCAGAGGAAGTGGCAGGGATGAGCTCTATATTTTCATTCCAAATAAAATTTTCTTTCTTAAAAAAAAAAACAAATGCTGCTGGTAAAACTGGCTCTCTACATGCCGAAAACTCAAACTTGACCCAGGTCTATCACCACGCACTAAGCTAAAGTCAAAATGGATTAAAGATCTAAACATTAAAACAGAAACAATAAATCTGGAAGAGAAAGTAGGAAGAACTCTTGAAGACATAGGGGTAGGCAGAGTTCATGAACAAAAATCAAATTGCACGGGAAACACTTGAAAGAATTAACAACTGGAACCTGATCTTATTGAGAAGTTTTTGCACATCAAAAGAAATTACTGACAAAGTGAAAAGACAACCCACAAATTTGGAAAAAATCACGACAAGTACTCAGACAAAGGTCTGCTCTCTAGAATGGATAAAGAAGTAAAAAACACTAGAGCTCCAAAATTTAAAGACCCAGTCCAGAAATGGGCATCTGAGATGAACACAGACTTCTCAGAGGATGTAATTAAAGACCTGAATAAATATATGAAAAAATGCTCCACATCACTAGCCATCCATGAAATGCAAATTAAAACAACATTGATATATCATCTCACCTCCGAAAGAATGGCTATCATAAAGAAATCAACCAACAACAAATGTTGGAGAAGCTGTGGGGCAAAAATAACCCTTCTCCACTGCTGGTGGGAATGTAGACTGGTGAAACCTTTATGGAAATCAGTGTGGAGACTCCTTAGAAAACTTGGCCTTTAAATCCCATATAAAGCAGCTATTCCTCTACTGGGAATTTTCCCAGAGGATCTGAAAACATCATGTCATAGTGATATGTGTGTTCCTATGTTTATAGCAGCACAATTTTTGATAGACAAATCTTGGAAACAACCAAGATGCCCATTACCTGAGGAATGGATGAAATAGATGTGGTATTTTTATACAATGGATTATTACTCAGCTATAAAGAATGATAAACTCCTAGCGCCCCCCCTTTACATTTAACTGACTGCCACTGGAAGATATACTCATAAGTGAAATATACCAGACACACATGTGTAAATATTGTATAGTTTCCCTAGTATAAGAACTCAAAAGAAGAAATACAAATAGAAATGTATAATACAGGTAAAAGGAAAGCAAGAACTTGAGGACTAACAAATTAAGAGAGGGAAAGGAGAAAAGCTAGGAAACATGACAGTGGCAAGTCATACACTTATATGTATAAGATGGGTAAGGCAATGATCCTGAGAATCTTCTTAAGATCTTTGAAACTAGCAGTTAATTGG
>NW_004524762.1:50289-59037 GCF_000260255.1 Octodon degus | reverse complement strand
AACTCAGTAGTGTCCCAAATTATCTGATCAAGGAGATTATGGGGCCAAAGAGGAAAGTGATCGATGATGTAGAGTGTGCCTAAGGAGAGTCACATGGAGAGAAAACATTCTCTCAGGTTTTCACAGAGAGTATATTGGCCAAGCAATGGTCGTGACTCATCCACATGGCTGACACTGACAAAGGTTCTACAATCTGAGGTACAAGGTCTCACAATAAATCCTGAGGGGATTTGACTGATTTTATGAGATCCAAAAGCTACAACTCTTGTTGCATAGGTCCAGCTTTACCTTTGTCTTAGCTACCCAGCAGAAAAGTACAAAGACGAAGTATAAAAAGTAAAGCCATGGTGTTATGTTGAGCTTAGGGGATTCAGGTCAACAATTTCTGACATTGCCAGTGAAGCAGCAGACCCAATGCTATTATGGACTAGTGGACTCTTTTAGAATATTTTGCTGAGTTAACACATCTATAATATTCAAATGATGGAACTAAACAAAAAAGGGGATACAGATGAATGTCCATTTTGTATCTGTGTATTCAAAATGATTAGGATAGATATATAATTACATTCTCTTAATGAATAGATGGATTTGTTCTAATAGTGTTTGTAAATAGGATATCATGTCTGCATATTGTACAGCAAATAGCCACTAGGAAGAGAGTATGCAATGTGTTAGATATTGAAACTGTCCTACCATTTTGATTTGAAACTGTCTCATTAGTATTTGTTTCTCAATAAAAATTATGGAAAAAAAGAAAAAGAAAGAAAATCACTTGCAAGGGGATAAACCAGCCTTGCATGTGTGAATACTGTATTATCTTTGTGCTCTAAGAAGTTATAGATTAATATGAGCCAAAATGTACCATAGCTTCTAGAAAATGGACAACAACATTTTCAAAGGGAAGAGTAAATGGGATGGGAGAAAAGACAAAAAAGAAAGAAAGAAAGAAAGAAAGAAAGAAAGAAAGAAAGAAAGAAAGAAAGAAAGAAAGAAAGAAAGAAAGAAAATGTCCTGAGTGTTAATTGACCTTTGGTATTATTGTCTTTAGAGATTTTTCTCTTTAAATAACAAAAGCAAAAACTTTACAAGTGACTAAAATAAATTTCTTATGATCTCATTGTTAGACTTTTGGTTGCCACAAAGTGGTCTACTGCTTTTGTTTTAGTGTTTAAATCTTTAATCCCTTTGGAATTTAGCTTAATGCATTGTGATAGACCCAGGTCTACTTTCTGTTTTCAGCATGTGGAGAACCAGCTTTCCCAGCACCATTTTTCAAAGACGCTGTCTTTCTTGCAGTGAACATGTTCAGTTCCTTTGTAAAAGATAGGATTGCTGAGTGTGTTTGTAGGTATATCTATATTTTCTAATCTGTTCTATTGATCTTCAGGTCTGTCTTTTTGCCAGATTTAAACAGTATTAGAATATTTTTTTATTTTTACTTTTATTTTATTTTGAAGAGTAAAAACAAATAACAGAAACAAAGCCAGAAGCAGGGTAACATACCATAATACCTATGTTACAGATTTTCAAAACAGGAATAGCTAATTAACAATTATTATTATATTATCTATATTTATCTTGAAATCTGTTGATCAGAATAACAGATATAGTAGTGTAAGTATGGACAAATGATTGAATATTAATCCTTTCAATAAACCTTATTTATTTTTGTCTTTTATAGTTTGCTTTTAATTTTTATTTTAAAGAAAGTATAAGAATAATTAATAAGAAATTTAAACAGTATACATTTAGAAGACCAAGATGAGCAGTATTCAACCATGGTATTTTTATTACACATCTTGTCCTCCACGTAGTTGCTTAGATCACAGTTATCTGCCTACAGTCTTAATCAGCTTGAAAATTCTGAACGTTAACTGCTATTTTTTAAAAAATTGATGGAAATTATTTGCACAATCATATCAGCTAGCCTCTATATACACTCACATGATTTTTTCCCCTTCGTGTTTCCTATATTTTCTCATTTTTCTCATCTGGATTGTTCATTGCTCAAGTTCACTTTCTTTCTGTTTTAATATAAACATAGATTTCAGGTTTTATTTGTTCTTTCAGGTACTTACACTAGAGAGACAATATGGTATTTATACATATGGGACTGATTTATTTCAATTATGAATGAAATAGTTGTAGCCACTTTCCTATAAAGTCCTAACGTTTGTCTTTCTATAGCAGAGTAATAATCCATTTTATGAAAATACCACATCTTCATCATCCATTCCTCAGGTGATGGGAACTTTGGTTGTTGCCAAAATTTGGCTATAAGAAATTGTGCTGCTAGAATCATCAGTACATATATATCACTATGGTATGATGTTTTCAATTCGCTTGGGGAAATATCCACAAAGGGAATAGCTAGATTGAATGGGATTTCGAGTCCTAGTTTTTTGAGGAGTCTCCACCCTGATTTCCATAGTTAATGTACCAGTCTACACTTCCAACAACAGTGGCGAAGGCTTTCTTTTTCCCCACAGCCTCTCCAGTATTTTTTATTCATTGCTTTCTTTATGTCAGCCATTCTTTCTGGGGTGAGATGATGTATCAATGTTCTTTTAATTTGTTTTTCTTGAGTGGCCAGTGCTGTGAAACATTTTCTCATGTATTTATTTGCCACTTGTATTTTTTCCTCTAAGAAGTGTGTATTCATCATATATGCCCTTTTTGGATTTGGTCTTTAATTTTTGTGACATAATTTTTTTATATGATTGAAAACATTGGTCTGCATGATTGTTGGTTAAGATATTTTCCCAATGTTTGGTTTCTCTTTTCAGTCTTTTGGTGATTTCTGTTGACCTGTAGAAGGTGAGATCCCAGTTGTGGATTCTTTGAAGTATATCACATGCTGTTTGGTTTTTGTTCATGAACTCTCTGTGTACCCCTGTCTTCAAGATTTCAACATGCTTTCTTTCCAGTAGATTTAGTGTTTCTTTTGGTGTTGAGCTTTTTAATCAATTTTGACTTTAGCTTAGAGCATGACGATACATACACCCAGGTCTAGTTTTAATTTTCAGATGTGGAGAGCCAGTTTTTCCAGCACCTTTTGTTAAAGAGGCTTTCTTCTAGGGGACATAATACCAACATAAAAACTAATAACAAATCTTTCGTACCTTTTATCAAAGATAAGATGGCTGATTGTTTGTATAGTTGTGTCTACATCTTCTAATCTGTTCCACTAATTCTTAGGTCTGTGTTGTTTTCTTTTTCCCAGTATCATGCTGATTTTATCACAGTTGTGTTGTGGTATAATTTCAAGTCAGGGATTGTGTTGCCTTTATTTCCCAGGATTGCCTTTGCTATTCTAGGTCTTTTCTGGTACCGAATATATTTGAGGAATGTTTACTCTAAAGCTGTGAAGTATGTTGATGGTATTTTGATAGGGATGGCATAAAATTTGTATAGCAATTTTGTGACTATGTCTATTTTCACAATGTTGGTTCTTTCTATCTAGTAGCAATTAATAGCTTTCCATTTTCTGAAATCCTTTCAAGCTTTTTTCAGAGTGTTTTAATTTTCATTGTAGAGACTTTTACTTCCTTTGGTAAGTTAATTCCTAAGTTCCTAAGTTTTTTTTTTAACTTGTTTTTGCTCTTGTGAAAGTTACCATTTCTCTAATTTCTCTCTTAGTGAGAAATTACATATCCAATTAGTTCATTTCTGGGTGTTGACTTTGTATCCTTCTATACTAATGAATTTGTTTATTAATTCTAGGAGCTTCTTGTTGGAGTTTTTTCAGTCTACCATGTAGGGGATTGTGTCATCTGTGAATATTGTTAGTTCAAATTCTTCCTTACCTATTCTAATTCCTTTTATTTCTATCTCTTATCTAATGGCTCTAGATAATGTTTCCAGAACTTGAATAGGAGTGATTATAGTTGACATCCTTGTCTTGCACCTAATTTTAGGTAAAAGCTTTCAGTTATTCTAATTTTAGAATTATGGTGGCAGTTGATTTCTCATAGATGGCTTTAATCAGATTAAGGTAGAGGGCATCTATTTCAGTTTTCTGTAGGGCTCTGGCATTAAATGAGTGTTGGATTTTGTCAAAATCCTTTTCTGCAACTAATGATATCATCATGTGGTTTTTGCTCTATTGAAATAGTGTATTACAATTATAGGTTTTTGTACACTGAATCATCCTTGCATCCCTGGATGAATCATATCTGGTTGTGGTGTATAACATCCTTGATGATTTACTGTACTCTATTTACTAGTATATCATTGAGGATTTTTGCATCGATGTTCATAAAACATATTGGTCTGCAATTTTCTTTTTTGTTGAATTTTTCTGTGGTATTTGTATCAGTATAATATTTGCCTCCAGGACTGATATTGTGAGTATTGCTTTCTTTTACATTTCATTGAAGATTTTGAGGCTTATTGGTATTAAATTGGCTGGGCTTTCATTAGGTAGTTTTTTATTACATTTTCAATTTCATTGGCTGGTCTTGAGTTATTGAAAGTTTTTATATCTTCTTGATTGAGTTTTGGTAATTTGTACCTCTCTAGGAATCTGTCTATGTCTTCTATGTATGTGCTCAGGAGAATAAAGATTTTCAATATAGCTATTATGAGCCTCTGAATTTCCACAAGATCTGGAGTAATTTTTCCTTTTTCATTCCTTATTGTTTGAATTTGAATTTTTTTCTTTCCTCTTTTTGATGAGGTTGGCTAGGGGTTTATCAATTTTATTTAATCTTTCAAAGAACCAGCTCTTTGTTGATTAATTCTTTGTACTGTTTTCTTTTCTCAATGACATTAATTTCTGCTGTAGTCTATATAATTTCTTGATCTTTGGGTTTTGGGATTGACTTGCTCTTCTTTTTCTAAAAGCTTGAAGTGAACATTAGGGTATTTATATGTTCTCATTCTGTTTTCCTAATGTGTGGTTCACTGCTATAAATTACCCTCTGAGAACTGCCTTCTTTGCATCCCTCAAATTCTGGTTAGTTGTGATTGAATTTTCATTGTAGATATTTTTTAATTTCTTCTTAAGCCCATTGTTTGCTGAGGAGGTTGTTATTTACCTTCTATATATATATAGAAGGTAAATAACAACCTCCTCAGCAAACAATGGGTTTAAGAAGAAATTAATATATATATATGGGTTGCTTGTTTCTTTTGCTATTAATTTTCAGTTTCACTGCACGGTGCTCAGATAATAATATGACCTGTGGACTAGCATGTGGTCTACTTTAGAGAACATCTCATGTGCAGATGAAAAGAATGTGCATTGAGATGTCCACTAAGTTCAGTTTTTCAAAGGTTTTGGCTCAGTTTTGCTATATCTTTGCTAATTTTTTGTCACTTGACATACTTTTTTGAGATAAGGGGTTTTAAGGTCTCCTGTTAAGATTGTGATATTGGTTGTTAGATTTTTCATGTCACTAAAATTTGTCTTGTATAGTTAAGTACTCCAATATTATGGGCATACATATTTTTTACTGATATCACTTTCTCTTGAAGTTTTCCCCTAACCAGAATGTAGTGACCTTCTTCCTTTCATTTGATCATTCTTGGTTTGAAGCTCAGATTGCCTGTGAAGAGAATAGGTATGCATGCTTTATTCTTAGTTCCTGGGTCAGGTAATATTGTGCTCCATCCTTTAACTTTCAGACTACTTATCTCTTTATGGATTAAATGTGTTTCTTGTATACTGTATATTGTTGGATTTTATTTCTTCATCCACTCTGCCAACCTATTTCTTTTGGTGAATGGAGTCCATTTATGTTGGTGATTATAATTAATATGTGTTGGTTTATGTTTGTCATGTTATTTTCCAGCTGTTGGTTATCTACTGTTCTCCTGTATTTCTTTGCACTGATTATTGGGTTCTTTATGTTGTCAGTCTTAGAATTTTGTTCATCTTGATCCCTTTCTTTTTTTTTTTTTCAGAACCAGGGATTAGAACTCAGGCCCTTGCGCTTGCCAGGGAAGCACTTATTCCACTGAGCCATCTCCCCAGCCCCTTGATCCCTTTCTAGAATGTGTCTTAGTACCCTGAATAGGATTAGTTTGGTCATCATGGATTCTTTAGCTGTTCTTTGTAATGGAAGTATTTTATTTCTCCATTAAACTTAAAAGAGAGTTTCGCAGGGTGTACCAGTTTGGGTTGAATTATGTTTTCTTGTAGGACTTGAAATACCTTGCTCCATGCTATGTTTGACATGATAGTTTGTTGAGAAATCTCATTATTCTGATGGGTTTTCCTTTAAATGTGGTCAGTTTCTTTTTACTATCAGCTTTTAGTATTCTGTTCTTCACTGAATTTCTGGGATCATGATCATTATATGTCTGGGTGTAGATTTAATTGGCTTGATATTATTTGGAATTATACATGCTTCAGGTATCAGAATGTTAGAGCAATGCAAGACGTATGCACAACACGGATCTACATGCAGTGCACCTGCAGGATGACATGTGCACCCGCAGAGCTGATGTGCACTCAGGTGCAAAGTGGGGCATGTAGTAAGGACATATGGCTGACATGATGTGCCCTGGCTCACCTATCATTTCTACAACAGTTATTTGTAGGAAAGGATGGATCCAGGCTGTCATTTCTAATTTGAGCGGAGTTCTTCTCATTGTGAAAGAATCCTTGGTCCTTCTTGTCACTGAGAATGGCTGAGGTTGTTTGAATTTCACAGACTGATGAATTAAAACTAAAATACTTTCATTTGTGGGAGCTCTAATGTTAACTGTGAGCATTGCTTCTTGCCTCCAGAGGTAGACAATGCACAGTCTCCTCTGCTAGAGGAGATTAGAGAGCAGACATTCTTCTACTTATTCAGCTGCTCTTAGTATCTAAGGAGCTTGGGACCTGGCTTTAATGACATAGGCTGTGATGCCATTTGCCAGGCCTGTGGTTCTTACTTTGAGTGTCACGTCCTATCTCCAGTGCAGATATCACACCCTGATAACCCAAATCATTCATCCTGATGGAACATAATTTCTAGATTCCACAAAGGACCTTAGGCCTTTCCAGTGCAAATCCATGAATCAAACTTGTGTGAGACATCATCATGGCATCAGGGACAGGGTTGGACTGGTAGGTGCCATTGACATGCAATTCAGGCCTACAGTTTGGTTCTTTTGGACCTTAGTGTGTTATCTTGGTTACTTTTCTCCTTCTGCTGGGACCAAATACCCACCCCTCAGGATAAAGGAAGGAAAGGTTTAGTTAGTTCACAGTTTGAGAAGGTTTCTGTCCACACTGAGCTGGTTGTAAGGCAGACTGGCATATGCCAGAGGGAAGCAGTTCATGGTGGCAGAAAATAGCAAAACAACAAGAGTAAAAGGAAGGAGCACCAGCAACAATTGCTGAATAAAGCATGTCTCTATCCCTGATGTTACACTCAGGCTATCTGCCCCATTCATATGCATAATCACAGCAGTACTCACAAACATAATCCCAGCACTGGATCAGCAATTAATCACAAACTCCAGAAGTCTTCCCCATAACTTCATGAGACCTTACGGGGACAAGTAGACACAAACCAGAACATGTATAGACACATTTTCTGCATTCCTTTGTATTTAGCACCTTGGGTTCCTATTATACAACAATGCTATACGTTATACGTCCTGTATTCCATTGTTTTTCTTTTGGACACTGCTACAACACCTTTCAATAATATCTTTCTTCTATCCCTTCAAATTGATTGAATGTACTCCTGTTTTCTGTATCTCCCAGAAGAATTATAACATTATATGCCAGCAATATGTAAAAAGCCATGTACACAGCGACAGTCTCTGAAAGCTTACTCTTGAAGCAAACCAAATGCCCCCTAACCAATGAATGCTTAAAAAAGTTTTATGTTTCTTATTTTCAAAATAATGGAGAATGACTCAGCCATAGAGTAAATTAAAATTGAGATATTTATTTGTAAGTCACCTGGGGCTCATACAACCAGTGAAAGAAATCAGAGACACATGTATAGAAAACATATTATCTAATGTGACATGCTTAAGAGATAAAGACATCCATAAATGTACAATGGACAAAATGGAAAAGAAAGAAATGATTCAAAGGAAAATAGTGAGGGGAGCGTGAATAGGAAGGAAGCAAAGAAGAAAGAAAAAAAGGAAGGAAGAAAGGAAGGAAGGGAGGGAGGGAGGGAGGGAGGAAGGAAGGAAGGAAGGAAGGAAGGAAGGAAGGAAGGAAGGAAGGAAGGAGGGAAGACAATGGAAAAAATATCAGAAGATGGGTAAAATGAAAACCAACCTGTGTAACCAAGAAGGGAAAAGGGCTAGAAAATAAGTGACAGGAATGTGATTTAAAAAGAGAGGAATCAACATGTATCAAGTACAGGGACACAATGTACAAATAACATTCAATTTTGCAAAAATGAATTGAGCTTACACCATAATTGGAGCACAGTTCCCTCCTAAAAGCAGCTGCTTACACCACGGGTGCCCTGGAGCAGCCTGGCGCACTCGCTGAACACTCCCCGGATGTTCTCGCTGTCCATAGCACAGGTGAACTGAGGGTAGCAGTGGCGGTCCTCACCGCCTACAGCATTGACGATGTTCAGAAACTTGTCACGGATGAAGTACTTGGCCCGGGTGGCGCGGGGGTCCTCTCCGGGCTCAGGAGCAGCAGCCTCAGGAGTAGTGTAGTGAGCAAATTCTGGAAAGTGCTCCTCGATCTTGGACTTCCCAGCAAGGAATTTCTCAGCCAGCAGATCCTGCTTGTTGAGGAAGAGAAGCACACAGAAGGGGTGGGGACATCTG
>NW_004524762.1:38339-49060 GCF_000260255.1 Octodon degus | reverse complement strand
AAGACCCTGAAGTGGAAGCAAATTCTCCAACCCCAGGCCATCCCTGTGCCCTTCTGAAATTAATCCTTTCTCAACACAAATAAACAAAATCTCCTCACACTTGGGGCAGGAGTGGAATAAGCGCCTGCCTGGCAAGCATAAGGTTCCAAGTTCAATTCTGGGTATTGCAAAACAAAAACAAATATACAAGAATTAATCAGTTCTACTGAGGTCCTGTCTTTGTTAATCTGCAAATATTATGAAGAGTGTCGACCTACAGAGACTTAAATTCGTGTATTTTAAAAATTAATCCCTATTGAAAGGAACATGATGTGTCAGTGTTCTTCTCTCTTTGAAACTCGTGACTTTCATCCAATTATTTGCTGTGTTGTGTAAAATCCTCTTGTTCATTGTAGTTTGACCAGTGTTGTATGCACATTGCGACATTTCTGTACAAGATAGCTCTGAAAAGGAGCTTCAGCAGCAATTCCCTTGGCACAGCTCTTGTCTCTCTGGACCTCTTACACACCTTTCCTAATCTTAAGTTCCTTTGTCTCTTGGTATTCATGCTTTTTACTTCAGGGAATATGAACTTCACTTGTCTGATATCTAGAAGTTTAGGATTTCTATTTCTCCTTTATCACATGGATGGGAAGACAGCAATCCAAACAAAAACAAGACCAGTTGCCCAGTTATCTATATGTGTAAAATCTTTGTGTAATTCTCCCACAATAGAGAAGAGAGTGCATGCAGTCATGGAAGTACAGAAGTTAAGCAGAAACATTAAATGATTAAAGAGGGAAAATAATCTTTTATGTATTTATTTTTCAAAGTTCTCGCTCCACAGTTCAGACTCTTAGTGATCCACCTCCTGCAGCCTTCTTAGCTGTGGGATTACAGGGATGTGCCACCATGCCTTTTTTCAGAGAAAGGGGTCTTGAGCCCAGGGATACAGGGCCAGGAGGGCATGCTATTACTGAGAGAGACACCATGTACTTGTGCTTGCCAGGCGGGTACTCAGATGGCTGTGTTATATCCCCAGAGGGACAAAAAAACTTAAAAAGTAAATATAATCCATATAGGTTGGAATTGACTAATTCTTAAAAGAAAGGAGAAAAATATCTAAACATAGCTTATAAAAAATTGACCAAAGATGGGATTTTTTTTTTTTTTGGTTGGGGAAGCGTCTACAGGGTATTCAAGATCTCACAAATAGATCGGACTCATAGTGATTCTCCTGTTTGCAGCCTCCCAAGAGCTAGGATTACAGGCACTCACCACCATGCCCAGTCTCAATGTCCGTCACAGTAGGCTCAGGGTCAGGGTCAGCAATGCAAGACCAACCAAAGATTAAGAGCAATTTTCTTCAACAAGTTCCAAAGTAAAGCACAGGTTCACTTTATAAGACTGTGAGAAAAAGTTACACTTTCAAGTAGCTGAGAAAGATTAAACAAATAGTCCATTTGAAGCTAAATCCCAAAAAAGAAACTAGACATTTTTTATCTGATAAGATGACCTACTTCTGTCACTCTAATAAAAGGTGACTCACTTGTGACTTCAACTCTTTTCTTTCTCCTTTGGGGCACTGAGATGCATGTTTTCCATTTCCCAATAAAGATATAAGTTTGGAAGGTCACCATTCATATGCTATGAGGTAATACAGGAGCAGAAAGATCGTAAGATGGTGAATTCTTGACATCATTTTTAATTGCCCACTTTCTCACAAGGTTTCAGGAAAATTGAAATGGACACAACTCCTCACTTCAGGAAAAATCAATTTTAACAAACGTTCACCCTTAAGGATATTGTCCTTCAATTTCAATGGAATGTGCCTAGAAGCTGCAGCCTGATTAGGAACAATGGCTCTTGGGCTTTTGGTGTGGAAAGTCCCTGCCTCTGTGCCTCTGCACCTTCTGTCGCCCACTCTCTGTTCCTGAATGCCGTGCATCAAGCAGTTTTCTCCTCCAATGTCCAGAGCCATATTGGATTTGCTCAGGGCCAGGCATCTGTAACTCAGTTCTCTGAAGTGGTGGCAAAACTAAGTCTGTCCTCCATAAGCTGTGCCTGTCAAGGATCTTCTGTAAGTCTCATGAGCATGGCCAATCTGCCACTTCTATTGCCATATAGAGATACAAGTCCTAATCAGAAAAAATAGACTAGAAAAAAAAGTAGGAGAACTTTATAGCAGAAATAAGTAAGTACAAATTTTTCTGCTTGCGGATATCATGTTCTTATACATAGAAAACCCTAGTACTATACTGAGAAATATAACTGGTAGGCAATGTTATTAAACTTTCAGGACACAAAAGCAACATAGAGAAACTAGTTACATTTCTAAATACTGATTATGTTCCATCCAAGAAGCATTAAAAAGAAGCCCAATTGGTAAGCATGGAAAGAAAAATATTCTTATCAATAAATTTAATGAGCAATGAAAAAGATCTGCACATTAAAAAGACTAGAATTCAAATTAATAAATAGCAGAGATATTCACAATCAGAAGAATCACTGTGGTCAAACTATCCATACAAACCTAGACCTTGCACAGGTTCAGGGCAATTTCTTACCATCCATTAGCATTTTCCACATGGAAACAGGAAAGTTGTAAAATTTAAGTGGAAGCACTGAAGACCTGAAATATCTAGAGGAATCTTCATCAAGATTAAAGATGGAGGTCTTACACTCTTGAATTTGAATTGTATTACCACCATGAAAACAGTATCTTGCTGCCATAAAGATATATCCCAACAAATGGAATATAATAGAAATCCCAGAAGAAACCCTGCTCTCAGGACCAACTAATTCTTGGGAAAGGCCCAAATTATACACAAAGGGAGAATCTTAATCTGTTCAATAACTGGCACTGGTTACACTAGGTAAGTGCACACTAAAACTAAAAACCAGTGGGATTTTTATCTTATATCATCCACAAAATGCAACCAAAGAGAAGAGAAACCTCAAACAGAACACACCAAACCATAACACACCAGGAAAAAACCAATGTGAATGGTCCCTTCCACTGGGTTTAAAACCACTTTTCATATTTGACACCAGAAGCTTGCACAGCTAAAGCAAAGAAAGCTCACTGCACTGCATCCAACTAAAAAGATTCTGCACTGCGAAGATTTTGCACTGCACAGGAAACAACTGAATGTAAAGCCAGCTGTGAAAATGAGAGAAAAACCACCTGCAAATCATCTACTCATCCATAGGGATTACTATTCAGAATCCAAGAATCAAAGTCAGCAAATCTGAAAAATCATAGAAAATTGGCAGATGAAGACAAACAAGGAAAGAGCACAGATTAATTAAAAATGTCAATGGACTTGGGAGACTTAAGGCAGGAAGATTCTTAGACTTTGAGGTCATTTTGGGCTACTTAGTTTGTTCAAGATCAGCCTGAACTCCACATACAGACCCAGTCTCAGGTAAAAACAAAACAAAATAAAAGGTAAAGGGTTTGGAGCATTTGCTTCCAGGGTGGTGTCTTCCCTGAGTTCAACTTTCTCTAGGGGTGGTGGTGCAGGGACAAGTGAGGGAAGGAGGCCTCCAGCACTTCCCACTGGGGTTGGCCTCTCTCTGAAATCCTCCAACCAAAAATACCCAGAAGGAGGACAAGGCTGTCCCTGGGTGGACCTGCCCTACCCTCAGCCCGCCTCTACCTTTGCCTTTAGGATTATGCATAGACACACATTTTATAATATGACCCAGAGATATCTGAAGGGCGGGTTCTGAAAGAGGTATAAGGAGGAGGAAACCATCAGTCTGGAAACTTGGTCTTGGGTGGTGACAGTCACCAGAGAAAAGAGCACTGCCACGCACAAAACACTGTGGTGAAAAACTGTGTTGTTTCTTAGAGGTGTGCAGTAGAAAATGGACAGAGGAGTGATTCCTTGCATGGCTCAGAAACTGAATACTTCTCATCTCAAGGAGAGAAATAATCAATGCCAAAAGCTTTCCTGAGGTGAGACTCTAATCCTTAGGAGAACATGCCTCTAAAATCAACCTACACTGGAAAGCTGAAAAGTAGGTTAAACATCAATGAACCTGAATAAGGGTCTCTCCAGCCTGGCACATGCACAGCCTCACCCCAGGCCCAGCTCACTCTGCTATTCTCCATGTCCCTTTGGGAAAATAGTGTCAAATAATGCTATTAATAGTGTTTCAGGTATTAATAGTGTTTAATAGTGGACACAGACTGTCCAAGGAGATCAGGTTTTTGGTTGATGTTTTCTGTTTATTTGTTTACTTCTGTTGTTTTATTTGTTTATTTGTTTTTCCTTTTTTTGACAGGAGGATCTCATGCATGACTTTCAATGTGTTGTGCTGAATCCCCTTACTACAAAATTTGTACCAGAGTCAGATGTCTTAATGCTCCTTTGCCTTGCTGTGGTGCTGCCTGGGTATGTGGCTAAAGAGACTTGGGAATTAATTTTAAAAAATTTTGAAGGAGCAGTGGAAGGGGCAGCCCCCACGTGCTGTGAACTATGTGAGTAATATCAACAGAGACTGGAAACTCAGAGCACCATTGCAAAAGGATGTCAGTAAAGAGGAGGCTCAGGAGGCTGCTATGGAGGAGCACCACACTGGTTGCTGGGTCCAAGGTGGAGTTTGTTGTGCTTTGGCTGGAATGTGATCTGCAGTTTGCTCACATTCAGAGACATTGCCTGTGGGGCAGAACAATGACAAAACAGCCTGGGGTTAAGATGACTGCTCGTCTGTGCTCAAAGTTATTATCTGGATCTAGGATCAAAATTAAGTGTAAGCCTGGGGTATTGCTTAATGTCCTAGTGCCTGCCTTGCATGTACATGGTCCTGAGCTTGTTTGCTAGTAAACAAAATTGAAATTAAAATAATTTTATTAACAAATATTCTGTGAATTTATAAATCTTAAGATTAAAAATGAATAAATTTAAGTTCAAAATATTCATGTATAAAGCATGATACTTATTGATGTGATTTGCTATCCTCAAATCACATTGCACTAGACATTCCAACAGCTCTGTAAGGGGTACTTATGCAATTAGGAAATCTAAATGTTGTATGAACATCCCTGATCCTTCACTCAATATCTCTATTAATGATCAAAATATTAAATAACAGATCAATCTGTTGTTTTTTTTTTTTGAAAGAGGGTGTTACTATTCATCTTTGGTTGACCTAGAATTGGCAAGAATTCTCCTGCCTCAGCCACCCTCCAGTTGGGATTATAGGAATGCACCACGACCCACAGCTCTTAGATATATTCATAATTGTTCATTTGATGTTATTACTTGTTCTATGCATGGTTTGTTGTTTCCATGGCTATGTCTTCTCCATACTTACTACTACATACCAGTCCAACATGTAAGTACCTGGTGTCTGTATATGTCTTTAGATAGAACCTGTAAAGAGTGTCTCTGACTGCCAATGAACATCTATGACACATTTGATCTTGAAGAAAACAGAGCAGTTATTGCCGAATTCCTTCATGGCAGTTCAGGTTACTTCTTCATGGGGGGAATGTTACAGGGATCTGAGTTAGAAACATCTAGAGTCAGACAGGACTGGGCCCTCCAAGGTTTCAGTATGCAACAGGACATACCTTACAACCATGGGACAGAAATGCACCTCCATTGTGTTTAGATCTCAAGACAAAAGATTAAACAAATACACCTACAAACCTCACTAAGGACAAATATCAGGGATTGTAACGTCTAAGAGGTAGGACTCAACTGGAAAAAGACAGAAAGTACCCCTTAAACAACCCCCTACCAGAAAAGCCCTTCTTCTGCATTGATGTCCATGTGCTATGTGACTGGAGAACCCATTTGATCCTGATTTCATCAATTTTATTTGAGCAATTATCCTTGAAAATCTTATTGGTTCACCACACTTTTGTCCCATATCATGCCCATCTTCCGAGTTTCCATTTTTCACCTTAGACCAGTCTCACCTCATGCTTTTGCTGTCTAAAAATTCTTGCAAAGGACCAGTTCATTGACAGCCCACTCAGGTCTCCTTCTGTCCCTCTCTGAGAATCTTTCATTCCCCCAATAAGTATATTCTGATCTTGAAAGAGAAAATTAAGAGAAAAAAAAAAGCAGTGTATTGTAAAACATTTGGCCAGAAGCTAGGTGCTCGTGCAGTTGTAGATTGAAAGGCTGACGCAGAGCAGCACAAGAGTGTTAAACAAGAAGAGGACACTGGAATAAGACCTGAGGTTTTTCCAAGAGTATATTTGAAATGCAGGAGATACCCTGATGCATCACTTGGGGCTGCCCTGCTCTGATGTTATAGTTACAGGTGAGTAGACTGTAATTGTAATACTACTCCTCACATGATTTTAATATTATTTTTAGATACCTCTGTATCATACAGCTATTTACTCAAATATTGTGGTTTTAAGTACACATTCAATATTTGTTTTTCATGTGGAGTTGAGTGCAGTAAGAATTGTGTGCATGTAATTGATATATGAATGTAGATCTGAATACATGAAGACATTTTTTACAATCTTGCCACTGGAGACTATGACTATGGATATGTATGTGGTTATGAAGCTGATCATGACTAGATCATGATGAATTTTCTAACTATCACCTTGTAACACCCACTTGAAAAGAATCAACATGGATCTAGGTATGAAAGGCACACCTGAGGACTATTGCCAACAGCATATAAGAGAAACAGGAAGGGAAGATGGGTAGTGGTTGATTCTCCTGCAGAAGCTTGTCATGCCGGCTTTTCTAACACAAATTTAGTGAATCTTCTTTTCAGAGAACTTGGGTCTTGCTGTCACTGAGGATGGCCGTGGTTCTTCGTGGGGGAGCTCTGGTCTCTGCCTTGAGCATCACTTCCTGGCTTCAGTTCCAATCACTCAGCCTGCTAGCACAGATCCTGCATCCCCCTGGCACAGGCTTTCTAGCTTTCACCACTGAACCTGTGCCTTCCCAGGGCAGATCCTTGATAGAGACTGGCATGGGACACTGTCTTGGGCCACAGGCTTTTGGTTGGACTACTGGAAGTTATTTACCAGTGATCTAGACACTCACCTGGATGCTTTTAGCTTCTAGTGCAAGGAGATCTTCTGTACATTCTGCACTTCACATTTTTATGAATATGATAAAGTAAGCCTATAAAATGTGTGCTCTGTATGAAATTGATGTTTTTTCCTGTGCAAACCCTGGCTGAAGCATTGTCATTGCTAGATTCATCACCACACACCTACACACTCCTTGGTTATGAAAGCCTGCATTTTACCATAATGGGTGATTTTAATCATCCATCCACGAGTAATCTGACGTTCATTTTTCACCTCTTCCAAAATTTGCAAGTCTGGATTCATTTGTTAATATCATTAACTGGGCTCCTTCTACCAAAATAATGAAGAAAACTTTTTTAAAACATATCCCGGAGTGGTGCGGGTCTACTGGACTCTGTGATGCTTGGGTAAAAATACAAAAACACAGTTGACTAGCACATCAGGTGGCGAAACTTCCATTGTGCCACATGTGCACAAAGGCACAGACCTTGCCATTCATCCTGCCCAGTGGGTGAGCACATAGTTTACTTCTTGCATCTCTCAGGGAGGGTGCTGAAATTCATAAATAACGACTCTAATGTTGAGGTAAACATTGATATTAGAAAATGCAGCAAGAGGTCCTTGGAATCCAGCATTTTCCTCCACAGGTTTTTTGTTTTTGTTGTTTATTTTTTTCTCTTTGTGGTTTTGTTTGTTTGTTTGTTTGTTTGTCTTATTTTGTTTTTTTGTATTTTAGGGAAGGGTCTACAGGGTGTTCCCGGTCTCACTACTAGATCAACTTCACTGTGATCTGACCTGTTTACATCCTCCCAAGAGCTGGGATTACAGGAGGGTGCCACCATGCCCAGTCTCAATTGCTGTCTCATCTCAGGGGCGGAGGCGGCAGAACAGGCCTAGTGATTGAACCCCCGGCCCCTGTGCCTGCTTGCAGGTGCTTTAATCTGCTGAGCTATTTGGCTGGCCCATCCACAAGTTTTAAAAGGACAGAACTACATTATAATAGTTGGGCATAAGAATTGAGGGCAATATTCTGCCGTTTCCTGTTTCTCTTCAGTGTTGTTTAAAGTTTGAATCTATTCAAATGAAGTTGAAACACCATTCTCAAAATGATAAATGAAAATTTAAAAATTTTTCTGCAATCAAAAGTACCTTCATTTTCTATTTATTGTATTAATATATAATCCATGGATTCTTAAATTTTCACGGAGAAGATATGTAATACTTAAATGTCAGATAGGTCAGCATTTAAGAAATTTATCAGTTGAAACCAAAACTGGGAATATTTCTTTGAATACTAAGGCAATTAATATTAAATTTTACCTCAACCGACCTCTTCCTCACTAAATTACTTTAATTTTTTTCTATATGGCACCAGATTTGCCTGCATGATATCAAATCTATACTGAAAAAGCCTGCCTTTCACAGATCAAATAACAAGCAGAGAAAATCACTTAACTCCTTCAGATGAGGTCAGTCTGAGTGCACATTTCACCACAGCTTTCCTTCTGCTCTCCAGCTCACAAAGGGCTTAGTTTGTCAATTAATAAGAGGACAATGCACACTGCCAGTAGACTGGAGAATTTGACACAGCTTAGAGAAATACTGATTCTCCCCAATGATGATGACTCGAGGTAAACTGGAAGAAGATAGCTTTGAAAAACATAATAACCTTTAAAACATGTATTAGGCAGTAAAACTGACATAACTGCAGGGCATGGTGGCACATCCCTGTACTACCAGCACTCTGGAGGCTGAAGCACAAGTATTGTTTTGAGTTCTAGACCAGCCAGGGCTACAACATGATTTCAAGGCTACTCAGAGCAGCAGAGTGAGACTTGTCTCAAAAAATCAACAAAGAAACAAAGAAATAAGAAGAAAAATGACTAACACACATCACTATGGTTTTCAAAAACATGAAGAGCTAACAGGGCACATGCTGCTAAAACCATTCATTAGCATCTTATCAAAGCAAATATAAGGTGAAAAAGCTTACTACAATTTCTATCTAAGAACTTTAAAAATTCACCTAAAAAGTACAAACAGCAGTGCACTGCACTTCTTTACAAAAAGTAAGTATGGAAGCTTATTTGGTGCTCAGCCGGCACCAAGCTGAGCATGAGGGAGGCTGAAGGAAGAGGACCAGCATGAGTGTGAGGGCAGCCTGAACTACAGACAGAACTCAACCCTAGCCTGAAGGATGCACAAAACTCAAGCCTATTCCAAAGTATGCAGAAAGATACACCATAAAAAAAAAAAAAGAAAAAGAAAACCTCCTCCACCCATGTAATATAAACACTGAGGTTAGATAGAAATTAATGCAAATCAGAAAGCAACATGACTTTCAAGGAGGACAATGAAAAATGAACATTCTTGAAGTAAAGCCATGGCGTTATGTTGAGCTGTAGGGGACTCAGGTCAACAATTTCTGACATTGCCAGTCAAGTGGAAGACCCAATACTATTACGGACTACTGGACTCTTTTAGAATATTTTGCTGAGTTTATACACCTATAATATTCAAAGGATGGAATTAAACCATAAAGGGATACAGACGAATGTCCATTTTGTATCTGCATATTCAAAATGGTTAGGATAGCTATATAGTTGCATTCTCTTAATGAATAGAGGCATTTGTTCTAATAGTGCTTGTAAATAGGATATCATGTCTGCATCTTGTACAGCAAACAACCACTAGGAAGAGAGTATGCAATGTGTTAATTACTGAAACTGTCCTATCAATTTGATTTGAAACTGTCTCATTGCTATTTGTTTCTCAATAAAATTATGGAAAAAAATAAAATAAATTTTTAAAAAAGAATAAAAAAGAAAAATGAACATTCTAGAATATTGACAAGAAGAGCAGCTAAATAATGAAAGGCTTCAAGATAAAGTCACAGGCCATAGGCTTGAATGCTTCCCTGAGGCATGAGCAGAACGTGACTCTAGTGTAACAAGTCCTGCCCAGGCCCTTAAACCCAGATATGTATCAGACACAAGGGAGTGACCAGCATCAAGGCCTTCCCCAAAACGTCCCTGTTTCAGAAATCATAGATGAGCCAAGATTTGTGACTATAGCAAGTTTTATAACTTTGCTATATGTCCCTCTTCCCAACTGGGTCACCATTAGCTAATTGGCCATACTTATAATCCTCTTGTAGGGCCCGGGGAGATGGCTCAGTGGAATAAGTGCTTCCCTGGCAAGCGCAAGGGCCTGAGTTCAATCCCCGGTTCCGCCAAAAAAAAAAAAAAAGAACTCGAGTCTGAGCCCAGGTCTGGTGAGTGTGTGGAGAGCTTCCTGCTACCCTGCGCCTGCGGGACCAGTCCCAGCCCAGGCGCAGCGTGGGCCGGACCCTCTCCCGCCACCTCGGGCCGCCCCCCACCCCTCCCGCCGAGTAGGAATTTCTGCCCACTTCCGGGAACCCCCAGACCCAGTCCTAACCCAGGTCCAGTGAGTGTGTGGAGAGCTTCCTGCTACCCTGCGCCGGGGGGACCAGTCCCAGCCCAGGCGCAGCATAGGCAGGACCCTCTCCCACCCCCTCGGGCTGCCCCCCACCCCTCCCACGAAGTAGGAATTTCTGCCGACTTCCGGGAACCCCCAGACCTAGTCCTAGCCCAGGACCGGTGAGTGTGTGGAGAGCTTCCTGCTACCCTGCACAGACGGGACCAGTCCCAGCCCAGGCGCAGCATAGGCAGGACCCTCTCCCACCCCCTCGGGCCGC
>NW_004524762.1:16533-31128 GCF_000260255.1 Octodon degus | reverse complement strand
GCACATCGTGACATTTCTGTATGTGATAGTCCTGAAAAGGGTCCTCCACAACAACACATTTGGGAAAGGTCTTGGCTCTTAGGACCTCCCATCTCTCAGTTAACCATTCCTGATCTTAAGCTTCTTTGACTCTTGGTATTCATGCTTTTTACTTTGGGGAATATGAGCTTCACTTGACTGATAGTTGGATGTTTAGAAGATTTATTTCTCCTTCGTCACATGGATGAGAAGACACAATCCCAAGAAAAAGAAGATCAGATACACAGTAACCTTAATGTGTAAAATCTTTGAGTAGTTCTCCCAAAATAGGAAAAGAGTGTATGCAGTCAGGGAAGTACAGATGTCAGTCAGAAACAATAAGGGATTAAAGAGGGAAAAACCATTTTAATTTTTTATGTATTCATGTATTTTGCACAGTGTCTCACTACATAGCTCAGACTCTTAATGATTCTCCTGTCTCAGCCTTCTGAGCACTGGGATTACAGCACTGCACCCCCATGCCCTTTTTCTGAGACAGGCGTTGGGAGCCCGGGGATCTGGTTCAGAAGGGGCTGCCATACCGGAGATGGAACCAGGACTTGTGCTTTTGAGGAGGGACTTAGATGACTGAGTTATCCTCCCAATCTGAGAAAAATTTTAAAAAATAAATACAATCCACATAGAGTAGGAATAGACTAATTTTTAAAAAGAAACAAGCTGAACCTCTAAAAGTAACTTTGTAAAAAATACAACAAAGGTTAATTTTCTTCAACAAGTTCTAAAGTGAAGAGCAGATTCACCTTATAAAAGAAGAAAGGAAAAGCACAAATCAAAACTATACTTTCAAGGAGCTAAGAGACAGTAAACAAATCATCAGTTTAATGTTAAATGCCAAACAAGGAACCAAACATTGTTTATCTGATAAGAGGACCTACTTCTGTCACTCTAATGTAAGGTGACTGACTTGTGACTTCAACTGTTTTCTTTCTCCTTTGGGGCACTGAGAAGCATGGTCCTCCATTTCTCAAGGAAGATACACATTTGGAAGGCCAAAATTTGTATATTATGAGGTAATATAAGAGCAGCAAGCATAAGACGGCAAATTCATATCATCATCTAGGAAATTTCTCATTTTCTCCCAAGGTTACAGGAAAATTGTATGTGACACAGCTACTCACTTCAGGAAAAAAACAAATTTTAACAAATCTTAATCCTTAAGCATATTGTCCTTCAATTTCAATGGAACATGCCCAGAAAGCTGCAGCCTCATGAGCACAGTGACTCTCGGGGTGGCAGTATCGACAGTCCCTGCCTCAGTGCCTCTGCACCTTCTGTCTCCCACTCTCTGTTCCTGGCTGCCATGCATCGAGCAGTTTTCTCCTCTAAGGTCCTGTGCAGTTTTGGATTTGCCCAGAGCCAGTCACCTGTAACTCAGTTCTCTGAACTGTGACAAAAACTAAATCTCTCCTCCATAAGCTGTGCCTATCAGGGATCTTCTTTAAGCCTCAGGAGCATGAATAGAACACCACTTCTATATGCATATGGAACTGAAAGTCATAGTCACAAACACTAGACTACAAAAGAAGTAGGAGGCCTTTATAGCAGAAA
This sequence comes from Octodon degus, assembly GCF_000260255.1. Classification (NCBI taxonomy): domain Eukaryota; kingdom Metazoa; phylum Chordata; class Mammalia; order Rodentia; family Octodontidae; genus Octodon; species Octodon degus. Next base: position 29,541 of record NW_004524762.1, on the reverse strand, counting down.
CAAGTACATTTTCTTCTGTTTGCAGATAACATGTTCTTATACATAGAAAACCCTAGTACTATACTGAGAAAGAAAACTAGTAAACATTGTTAGTAAAATTGCAGGATACAAAATCAACATACAGAAACTAGTTATATTTGTAAATACTAACTATGTTCCATCCAAGAAGCATTAAACAGAATCCCACTTGGAACAGCATGGAAAGAAAAATATTCTTTGCAATAAATTTAAAGAACAATGTAAAATATCTGCACATTAAAAAGAGCAGCATCCAAATGAATAAATACCTGACCATATTCACAATCAGAAGACTCAGTGCCATCATAGTATCCATGCAAGCCCAGACAATGCGCAGGTTCAGTGCAACTTCTTACCATCCCAATAGCATTTTCTGCATGGAAGCAGGAAAGTTGCAAAATTTGCATGGAAGCACTGAAGACTTGAAGTAATTAAAGGAATCTTGAGCAAGGATAAAGACTGAGGTCTAACACTCATGAATTTCAATTATATTACAAAGCTTCAGCTATGAAAACAGTATCTTGCTGCCATAAAGATATATACCCACCAATGGAATGCAATAGCTATCCCAGAAGAAACCCTGCTCTCAGAACCAACTAATGCTTGGGAAAAGCACAAATTATACACAATGGGAGAAACCAGCTATTTAATAATTGGCATTGGTTACACTGGGTAAAGGCACACTAGAACTAAAAACCAAGGAGATCTTGACCTTATATCATCCACTAAATTCAACCCAGATGAATTGAAATATTAAACAGAAGACACCAACCCATAGGACACTGGAAAAAAACCAGTGTGAACACTCCCTCCCTCTGTGGTTGAGATCATTTTTCGGGAATGACACCGGAAGCTTGGGCAGCTAAATCAAAGAAAGTACAGAGCACTGCATCCAATTAAAAAAATTCTGCACTGCTAAGATTTTGCACTGCGTAGGAAACAACTGATTGTGAAGTCAGCTGTCAAAATGAGAGAAAAAGCACCTGCAAATCTTCTCATCCATAGGATTCATATTCAGAATACAAGAATCAAAGTCAGTAAACCTAGAAAACCCTATAAAATTTGCAGATGAAGACAAACAAGTAAAGCCTATGGATTAATTAAAAATGTTGAATGGACTGGGGATACTAAGGCAGGAAGATTCTATGACTCTGAAGCCATCCTGGGCTACATATTTTCTTCAAGGTTAGCCTGATCTCCATGAACTGACTCAGTCTCAAGTAAAACAAAACAAACAAAATAAAAGTTAAAGGGTCTGGAACGTTTGCCTCCAGGGCAGGGTCTTCACTGAGTTCCTCTTGCTCTGAGGGTTGCTTTGCAAGGACATGAGAGGGAAGGAGGCCTCCAACACTTTCTATCACAGTTGGCCTCAGCTCGATATCCTCCAACTAGAAAATACTGGGGAACAAGGACACACCTGTCTCCTACTGTCTACTCCTACCACCTCTCCCTCTTCTACACTCTAGCTCCTCTTTTGGCCAGCACTCAGAGCCTACACTGTAACTCGAGGAGCAGGAGTGGCCACCTATGACCCAGGACAACAGATAACTAAGAGCCAGGAAGAGCTGCGGGAATCCTGCTCTCCAACCTCAGTGTAGTCTCCTGCACCTGCAGAGCAGGTCTCCTGGGCCATCAGTACCTTCAGCAGCTATGTTACTCCACCACAGCATCCAGGCCTGGTCTAAAAGCCTCACCATGAGCTGCTCTAGAAGCTAAAGAAGAGCCTGCAAAGGCGAAGATGAGGAGCTGTGTGAGGTGAGGAGAAGGATGCATAGAAAGCTGAAGGAGGACAAGCACCTCTATCAGGCCAGGACTGACCCAGTCTCAAGAAAATTTAAAAATTAAAGAGTAAAGGGTTTGGCGCACTTCCATACAGGGTGGTGTCTTCCCTGCCATCCTCTTTCTGTAGGGATGGTGATGCAGGGACAGGTGTGGGAAGGAGGCCTCAAGCACTTCCTTCTGGGGTTGGCCTGACTCTGAGATCCTCCAACCAGAAAACACACAGGATGTAGGACACGCCTCTCACTGCCTGGCTCCCGCCCTCTCCTCCACCCACCTCTAACTTTTATATCCCTTGCCTCCTCTTGTGGCCAGCGCTCAAAGCCCACACTGAAATCCAGAGGGCCATGAGTGGCCACTGGTAACCAGGTTCCAGAGGAAGAAGAGCAGGGGAAGAGCCACACGAATCCTGCTCTACTACCAGTGCAGTCTCCTGGCCCTGCAGCATGGCCTCCTGGGTCTGAAGCGTGGTCTTCTGGGACTGAAGTGCAGTCTCCTGGGCCTGCAGTGCCTTCAGCATCTCGGGTTCCACACCACAGCCTCTAGGACTGCTCTATCAGCCTCGCCATGAGCTGCTTTCGATTCTACAGGAGAGACCCCCAGAACAAGGATGAGGAGCTGGGTGAGGCGATAAGAATGACACACCGACAGCTGAAGGATGACAAGCACCTGAATGGACCCACGCACCGCCTGCTTCTTCTGGGGCCCGTGGGATCTGGCAAAAGCACCCTTTTCAAGCAGGTGAAGATGCTGCCTGGGTCTTGGTTTAATGGAGCTAGTCAGCGGACCTCTGAAGTGCAGAAGGTCAGAAACTCCCTGAAGGAAGCAATTGAAAATGTCCTGGTGGCCATGAGCACCCTGCATCCACACGCAGAACTGGCCAACCCTAAGAACCAGTTCAGCATAGACTACATCCTGGGTACCAGGAACCAGCACAACTTCAGTTTCCCACCCGAGTTCTTTGAGCATGCCAAGGCACTCTGGGATGACGAGGGCATGTGCTCCTGCTGTGACCGCTGTATGCAGGCTGGACTCTTGGACCATTCCTGCTACTTTCTGGACAAAATCAACACCATCAGGAAGCCCAACTACAAGCCCAAACCCAAGGATATCTTTCACTGCCACCTCCACATCCCCAGAATCTTTGATGCCAAGTTCCAAATGGATGAAGTCAACTTCCACATGTTGTACCCCAACGGGCTGTGCTACATCAATGGGGTATGGGCCGAGATTCTCAAAAACTTCAGTGCCATCATCTTCATGGTAGATAGCAGCAGCTATGACCAGAATTTCATGGGAACCAACAGACTGCAGGAGGCTCTCAACATTTTCAGGTCCCTCTGGTGCAGATGTCCCCACCCCTCCCTTGTGTTTCTCTTCTTCAACAAGCAAGATCTGCTGGCTGAGAAGGTGCTCTCTGGGACATCCAAGTTCGAGGACCACTTTCCAGAATTTGCTCACTACACTACTCCTGATGGTGTTGTTCCTGAGCCCGGAGAGGACCCCTGTGTGATCCGGGCCAAGTACTTCATCCATGACAAGTTTCTGAGTGTCACCAGTGCTGGTGGCAATGAGGATAGCCACTGCTATCCTCAGTTCACCTGTGCTATGGACCATAGTAACATCCAGTGGGTGTTCAGTGAGTGCACCCAGCTGGTCCTGCGCTCAGTGAAGGAAAGAGATGCTCCTAGGAGGGAACCGAGCTTTAAGTAAAGCCTAACCTCAGTCAGTTTTGTAAAATTCAGGGTCCCTGGTAAAATTTTTGTCTGTGCATGATATATGTTGATTCTTCTTTTTAAAAATCATATTCCCAGACCTTCTTTTCAAACCATCTTGCCCTTCATGGTCAGACAGTGTGGTTTTCATTTTATCCCTCCTCGCTCATCTTTTCATTGCCTTCCTTCCCATCCCCTGTGCCCTCCCTATCTTCCCTTTCCTTTTCGTGAGTTTCTTCCTATTCCACAGTGTCTTCTGCACATTTTTCTCCTATATAAATATTCCCTTTCTCACATCAGAGAGGTAATGGCATATTTGCACATATGTGTCTAATTTGTACAACCGATCATTATGGTCTAAGTTTATCTACCAACAAATGTTTTAATTTTACCTTTCTTTATGGCTAAGTAATTTCCCATTTCTATAAAATTTAAAAACCACAATTTTTGCATCTATTTGTTGGTTGGGATACATTTGGGTTTCTTCCAAGATTTAGCTATGAGACACTCTGTTGGTGTCAACATGGCTGTCTATATCTCACTATTGTGTGATGCTTTTGATTCTTTTGGGACAATGCAGAAAATGGAAATAAACTCAATTAATTTAAAGTGACAGGAGAAATACATATGGTTGAGACATGTTGTAGTCAATGCCTAGAAGTAAGACAATGCAACACAGGATCCATTATTTGTACAGTTTTTGTATCAGTTACCAAAAGAGTCAACTAGAATGAATGCAGAGAATCTGTCCTCATACAAGAGCACCAAGCTGGAGAGATAGCGTAACAGTTTCCGCATTAGGCTCCACAGCAAGAGGTCGTAGGTTCAAGTCCTGGGTCTGCCTTTATTTGGCCATGACTCATCCATTTGTCTCATACTGACAAAGGTTCTACAATCTGAGGTACAGGATCTCATGATAAATCCTGAGGGGATTTCACTGACCTTATTAGACTCAAAAGCTACAACTCTTGTTGCATAGGTCCTGCTTTGCCTTGGTCTTAACCATCCAGGAGAAAAGTATAAAAATGAAATATAAGAAGTAAAGCCATGCTGTTATGTTGAGCTATAGGGGACTCAGGTCAACAATTTCTGACATTGCCAGTCAAGCGGAAGACCCAATACTATTATGGACTGCTGAACTCTTTTAGAATATTTTGCTGAGTTAACACACCTATAATATTCAAAGGATGGAACTAAATCAAAAAGGGATACACGTGAATGCCCATTTTGTATCTGTGTATTCAAAATGGTTAGGATAGATATATAGTTACATTCTCTTAATGAATAGAAGGATTTGTTCTAATAGTGTTTATAAATAGGATATCATGTCCACATCTTGTACAACCACTAGGAAGAATGTATGTAATGTGTTAATTATTGAATCTGTCCAAAAAAAAAAAAAAACAAAATAGAGTGCCAAAGAATCCACATGAGGGTCTGCTTCACATGGCAGTGGACAGCCATGAGTCCAACCAGAGCCCTAATGCCCATGACAATGTCCCTTGCAAGTTTGTTCCATGGAATTGCAATAGAAAAGCACAAAGCCATTGGTGGGATCTAGAAAGTTTTTGACTGTGGGATGAGACAGCTTTGTTATCAGGCTGAGGTGTCTGCACTTGATACAGGAAATGATACTCACTGTGAAAGACAGAGGTTCAATAAAATGTACCACAGTCACTCTCATTAAAGCAAGGTTCCAAGCTCCTCTGAAGCTGATAACAGCTGAACAGGTAACAGAAAAACGTTCTTGTCAATCAACTCTGAGAGGCTAAATAGTGCAATGCCTTTCCCTCGGGAGACAGGAACCAATTCCCAGAGTAAGAACTAGATCTCCCCCAATGTGGACCACAACCATTCTAAGTGACAAGAAGGACCCAACTTCTCTGACAATGAGAAGAGATGAGCTCATATCAAAAAAGACAACCTGGTTCCATCCTTTCCTAAAATAACCCTGTTTAGAAATGATAGATAAGCCAAGGTTCATCCTGTCAGTCATATACTTGCTCCATGCCCCAGTTCCCAATTGGGTGAACATTAGCAATGTGGACATACTTGTAAGCCTAAAGGTTCATTGGAGTTTGATCCATGTTGTACACTCATTGTGACTTTGCTATACACAATACCACTGATGATTGACGTGTCTGGTAACCCATTAATGTCCCCTGGTGTCATTCAGAACAACCTATGTCTCAATGAACTGTTCTTACTCTTAGCCTGATTTCTCCCTTGAATTTCATCCTTGCTCTCAGGTTGCACTGACGACCCATGTGTCATATCCAAAACATGGGCAGTTGTGCTTCTCTTCCTTCACTTGAGAGGTTCCACCATGATAACTGGAAGAAGGGAAGAATATGCTGTTTTTTCATGGCATTTCAAACTACTTTCTCTTGACTCTAGATTGTGAATTACTGAAGTAATTGAAGCTGTCACCTGTACTTTGCTGGTTGCTTTTGCCTTTCCAAAATTCTTTGAGTTGTGTTGAAAGTTGAGTGTTTGAAAACTTGTGATGGATTTCAATTTATCTTTTTGCGATAGGACATTTCTTATTTTTTGAGGCATGACCTCACATTGCTGTTTGCTTATAGCTGTATTGAGACTTACTTCTATGTTCCATTCTGGAGTTGCCACTATTCATTTCCAGATTTGTTTGTCCATCATCAGAAAGCTTCCAGTTCTCTTTTAGACAGCAAGGTGGAATTGCTGTTTTACTTTTTAATTGTGTTCCACTTTGTACAGGTATGTCTCGGGGTTCAGCCAGAGGCTATGAAACAGGTTGGGGAAGTTCCTCTCTGTTGGAGATGATTATTATAAGTGTGTCGAGAAGTGCTGGGGTGTTTCTCTGCAATCCTGAAAATCTTTTCTTCCCTTTCCAATTGGAATGTCCTGAACCAGCCAAAAGGTGTGCGCATCTCTAAGAGAGGCTAAGAGAGGCAACCTTTACAATCTTCATAACTGTGATCTGTGGGTTTGAGGGAGTCAGAATCCATGCTCATCCAGGAAGGCACACATGAGTGCTTGATCGAGCAGGTATCTGGTAAGAAAGTTCATGTGAGCCAGGGTGGAGAGAGACCCTCATCCAGCTGCTTTGATCATTCATCTACTTTTCAGCTTAGCAATGCAGTGTGAGTCAGTGGTAACTTTTGAATTTGAGGTCTGCTTTGCTAAAGATCAGAGACCCACCTTAGGAAAGCTTTTGGTCTTGTTCATTCTTCTGCCTTTCACATGACTCCATTCACTTCCTCAGCCTTGCTTAGACTCACTACTCTGTCCTTCTCCACTGCCCTGCCTCTAAGAAACAACACAATTGATCCCACCACTGCTGTGCCCATGGCAATTCTCTCCTCCAGTGCCTGGCTCCCATGAGCAAGTTTCCAGAACTCCGTGCTTCTCCTTCCTTGTGCCCCTCCCAAAGCTGCCTTCAGATATTCCTGGGTCATGCTCTAAAAAGTTTGTCTATGTCTGTTCCTCAAACATTTAAGGAAGAAATGTAAAATTTTGGTTGAGGTTATGAGCCTTTCACTTCTTAGGCAGAATTAGAGATTAACTCCCTCCACTTCTCTCTTCCTTCAGGGATGCTCCTGAATGGGGCCTCAGAGAGAGCTCAGCAGTCTAAGCATCTGGTGGAGCATGCATCCAATACCAGTACTGGGGAGGCTGAAACAGGACGATCATTACAAAACCAGGCTGTGTAGTGAGACCTTGTACCAAGTACATAAAATATAGAAAAAGATAATGCTACTCCTTGACACAAACTGACAGTTTTTTACAACACAGGGAAGTTCATTGATAGCATACAGAACATTTTCATACATCCTTCCATATTTGAACTGAAACAGGTTCTGGTGTATGGGTATAGTCTCTATCCCTAGGGGAGTTGCTCTTTCCTGACATCATTTCTCTCCAGAACCTCCTGATAGCCCCAATATCACTCAGGGAGAGATGCTAGCCAAGGCCCTGGAAAATGAAAGACTAGAAAGTAGTTTGATCCGTGGATCACAGATTTGCCAGGAAGGAGGCCCAGGCAAACAGAACAAGAGTCTAAGGCAGTTTTGGCCTCTTCCTTGCCCTTGCAGTTCACTTCTGCTGGCAGTAGATGATATTAGGTCTATAGGACTTAGATTGGCCAGATACAAAGGGATACACAGGGATACCTTTGTTCCCTTTGTTTCTTTTGAAAATTGCCAGAAATGACGATATATATCAGGGAACCCTGGAGTCTTAGCAGACCATCTTGGCCCCCTCTTGGTATATACACTCAGCTCAAAAGACAGTCCCCAACACTCGTCATACATCCTGCCAGCTTCAGCATTCCCTTGGAAATAAAGTAAGTGATACAAAGTCATATGTTCTATGTGTACAAGGTAGCTTATTTATGGCAAGCAAATAGACTTGGCCTTCAGCTGTAGGTATCAAAGAGTATTGCGTACTGAAACAGGAAACAGTCTCCCTAGCTGGTTCTTTCAGTCAGACAAATCATTAGCCCATGGTCCTTCTTCAAAGTCTTTGATTTCACAAATGGAAATGATTTCTTTCTGTCTTATACCAGTCCCTCTTAGTTTGGCCTGGCTTTTGGCAGCAGAAGCAGGTGAAGCTAGTGGTTCAGCAAATCTGGGACCCCAGAGAGTCAGCTAAGGATGGGTGTAGTCCTCTAGAGAACTGAACTACCACTAGTCTAGTAGTCCCATCTTCTAGACTAGAAGATTGACTAGGGAAAATCTGACATTCAGTAATGGTGGGCAAGGATGTGATTAAGACTATCATGTCCTAATAGCTCAGCAGATTAAAGTACCTGCTTCAGCAGACACAGGGTCCAGAAGTTCAATCCCCTGGCCTGCAGTGCCGGCCCTGCCCCGGAACATGGTTAGAAGGCCATTGAGACTGGACATGTTGGGGCATGCCTTTAATCTCAGAACTTGGGAAACTGCAAACAGGAGGATCACCACGAGTCCAATCCAAGCAGTGTGACCCTGTAGACCCTGTAGACCCTGTCCTAAAATAACAGCAACAACAACAACAACAAAACGACTTTCTTGCCCTTAGGCTACAAAGGTTGAGAGGGATATCCTCAGGCTCCAAGGTAGGGAATGTCTTGGATGCCTGTATTGTTTGTCTGTCCTGTAGCTCATATCTACATTTCAAAACTAGGTACTGAATATTTCTTAATGCAAACAGAATCAGAACGTGAGGCATTTTTGACTATTTTTCCTTCTTATTAAGTATCTTTTTAGTTGTAAATGGCTATCCAAATGCATACTTTCTCCTGTATTATGCTTCAGCTCTAGGTGAATAATGCATACACAGAACAATTACATGGCTCTTTTTTATGAGTGAGGGTTAAACATCTTCCAATGCTTAATGACACTGTCTAAGAGAAGCAAGAGATTTTGTGAATCCAAAAAGAAGTTTGCTTGGTCTTCACCCATCTTCAATTCTAATTTGGCTTCATACCCTTAAGGTGCCCCTCCAATAGATCTCACTTGAGAGCAGGTGATTGACAATCCTGAAAGAGATAGGAGACAAAATCTGACTAGCCTACCCACCCTGTAACTGCTGGGGGACTTTATCCTCCCTGAAAGCTCAAGGACCCTGCACTTATTCCTAGAGTATTGATCTGTATACGCTCAAGGCAATTGTAGAATAGATTCCACTGCTTAGGAGGCAGATGCCATCTTGAGAGAGTGTAAGTTAAAATTTGACCTGTCTCTTTACACTCTAAATGGTGCACAATTTAACTTCCCAGAAAGCCCATGAACTGCACATGTAGAATTTATAAGCATAACTTAAATTTGGTCTGGTGACCAGCATGTCTATAAAAGACACATAGCTTTGTAATAAAATATAGCACATAGAAAAGATGAATTGGAAGGAGGTCTGTTTTCTGTCCCCATAGGTCACTGCTAGAGACAGATAGAACTGACTTGAGAAATTTGGCCTGGTGCACAGAGGCTAAAGACTTTTCATACACTCACATTTTCCATGTAATCACCTGCTCAATCCTTTTTAATGAGCAGGAACAGAGTGTGTATTAATTCAATTTTGAGGTCAGAGGTTCAACTTAGAGTTATCATGCAGCAAGCACAGTTGGTAAGAGTGCGCCACTTAAGGCTCATAAAAGATCTTTCTCACTCTCAGTTAGCACATGTAAGGCACAGGTGTAAATCATTCCCCCTAAGAGCAGCTGTGCAATGAAGCATGTTGCAAGCTGCCTCAATGAATTTCTGAGCAGGGAATGTAATTAAATGCTTCCCCTGAAAAGCTTCAGGATCATTCCTAGCTATCAAGCTGAGAGATATAGGAGCCATAGATCAGGTGGAGAGTTTCCAGGCGTTAGGAGCAAGTTTCCACTGACAAATGCTTGGGTGTCTGCCAGAGATCAGCCCTGGCCATGGCCCTCAGTTATTCTCAGGTTTTACTGACCCACAAAACCTGAGATCACTCTGCAGAAAAGAATCTTGTCTTTTCTCTGGTAATCAGCAATTTGCTTCAATGAGGATTCACCAGAGAGATACTGGGAAAAGATTCTTTATTTAAAGAGTGGCAGCCACTGTTAGTGTTTCCTACCTGGCAGAAGAAGCATGGTTTGTCTAAGTTATAGAAGGGATATGGAAGGGATTAACATAGTCACCTAGAAGTTTATAATAAAGGTTTTGATGTCTAGAACTTATCTCTTGTACACCTAAAAATAGTTATACCTAGGGGAAGAGAATAGGTTATAGATCCTCCCTCAGGGTTAATGTGTTTTGATCCTGTAAGTGTGCTGTGTTAGAAGACAGCTCTTTCTGGGTCACCCAGAATTTGGTTTTCTCCACTGTGCCTCAATATTAGCCTTGTGAAGAAGCCTTGTTCAGAATACTAAGCCAGGACATGGGTTATTTGTATTCCCTGGGTGGGCAGAGATCCCTTGGTTCATCTGACACTCATTGGTCCCTTCTACAGGAAAAGACCATGTAAGTTAATATCAACTATTTTATTATTATAGGCATGCTCCAGCCAGGAAGGATGTAGTAACAGAGTCGGGGACAGTCATTGAGCTCAGTGTATCTCTTCCTTATAATGCCAGAAGAAGTTCTGCTAAGCTTTCAACTTGCCCTTCAACGCTTAGTAGTTGCTACCAATTTTGAAATGAAAAGGGCAAGAAGGAAACCCTCTGTATCCATCTTGCTCTGTGCCAAATCTAAAATGACAAGAGGTCAAAACTGGGTTAGCCTCTCATAACCCTGGCATCTTTCCTTGTAGATATGGAGCTTACTAATCTATAGGCTTTCCTTCTTCAGACTTGGTTAGCATCCAGAGTGGTAGCTGGCCTGTTAAGATCTTCAGCTGAGATGCCATGACAAGAGAGAGGCAGTCATCTAAGGACTGAGACTCTGATTATACTTTTGAACATGTTTTTGTTCAAATATGTAAGGATGAATAAAAATGTTTTCTATATTATGAGTGGCCTTCTCTGTGTCATAAAAACCACTAGTTTTGTGTTCCACAGCAGCATGCCAGAAGGAAGAGACAAGGGAAAGGTGTTAGTCCGCATTTCTGCACAAGGAAACAATAACAAATCTGGACTAAAACTTTTACATTTGTCTTTTGAGTGTTTTAGGACTACACGGAGACACACATATTGCAACACATCCCAGAGATATCTGAAGGGCTGGTTCTGAAAAGGGCAGAGGGAGTAGAAAGCCTTCCATTCTGGAAGCTTTGTTCTGGGTGAAAGTCACCAGAGAGAAGATCATTGCCACACACTAAACACTGTGGTGAAGAATTGTGTTTTTCTTAGAGGCATGCAGTAGAGAAGGGACAGAGGAGTGATTCCTTGCATGGTTCCAGAGCTAAATATTACTCATCTCAAGCAGGAAAAATGATCAGTATCAATACCTTTCCTAGCACGAATGTCTAATCCTTAGCAGAACATGCCTCTAAAGTCAAAAGTTGTTTTATTCTCGAGCTACAATGGAAAGCTCAATATTAGATGGATCATCAAAAACTTGAATGAGTTTCTCTCCAGCCTGTCCCATGCACAACCTCTCCCAGGACCAGCTCATCCCACACTATTCTCCATTTGCCTTTTGTGAAAATGTTATAACACAACCCTATAAACAGTGTGTCAGGTATTTCAACTATTCTGCCTTTTTTTGTATGTTGTTTGTGTGTTCACTTCTGCTGTTTATGTTAGTCTTTTATTTCTTTTTTAGACAGGAGGATCTCACTGTACAGGGCAGGATGGACTTGAACTCACTTTTCATCCCAGCTTAGCAATGAACACCCAGCAATCCTCCTGCCTCAGCTTCCCATGTACTGGGTCTACAGATATGTCACTATGCATGACCTTCAATCTACTGTGCTGTAAACCCTGTTTACCCACTTTGTACCAGAGTTACATTTTTCAAAGATGCTCTGTCTTGCTGTGGTGCTACCTGAGTATATAGCTTAAGAGACTTGGGAATTAATTTAGAAAGGTTTTAAAGGACTAACTGGAGAGGCAGTCCCAACATGCTATGAGCTATGTGGGTAATTCGGACGGAGACTGGAAAATCAGAGCACTGATGCAAAGGCTGTCAGTAAAGAGGAAGCTCAGGAGACGGCTGTTGAGGAGGAGTGCACTAGCTGCTGGGTCCCAGGTGGAGCTTGTGGCACTTTGCGAGGAAGCTGATGTGCAGTTTGTTCATGTTTAGAGATATTGACTGTGAGGCAGAACAATGACAATGCAGTTGGGACAGCTGCACCTCTACAATCAAAGCTATTGTCTCGATCTACTATCAAGATTAAGTTCAAGCCTGGGATGTTGCTCATTGCCCTGCTGCCTGCCTGGCATGCACATGGCCCTGAGTTAGTTTCCTAGTAGAAAAATTAAAACTAATATAATTTTGTTTACAAATATTCTGTGAATTTTTAAATCTTAAAATTAAGTTCAAAACATTCCCGTATAAAGTACAGTACTTATTGAAGTGATTTGCGGTTCCAGAATCAGACAGCATTAGACATTCTAGCATCACTGTAGGAGGTTCTTGTGTAATTAGAAAATCTAAATGTTGTATGTACAGTCCTCATTCTTCTCATAATATCTTCATTCCTGATAAAAATATTAAATAAAAAAGAGGGGGGTGGTGAATGAAAGCAAGAGACAAGAAAAGGAATATTATGGGACTATCCTGCTTCAAGGTTTTATATGGTGAGATTTTTTGGACTTATGTGTAAACATAAGAAGTATATAATTCTTTATGCCTATTTTTAAAATATATTCTAATTTTTAAATGTTTTTTAATCATATTCTGTAGGGACTTAAAGTTCAACTTATCAATACTTGATGAAAAATACCTGTTCCATGTTACACCTAAGATGTTTGATATTCAGACAGGTAGTGAGGTTAAGCTTAACAGCCTAAGTTGCATGGTAATAACAATAAGCTTGTCTTCTAGATGGTTAACAGCCTAAGTTTGCAGACCAAAATTAGAGAAAAAGGAGGGCCACAAGGAAAGCCAACATTTTGGCCCTAGCCTTC
>NW_004524762.1:440-15491 GCF_000260255.1 Octodon degus | reverse complement strand
GAACTCTTGAAGACATAGAGGTAGGCAAAGAGATGTGTGCAAAAATCAAATCGCATGGGAAACACTTGAAAGCATTGACAACTGGGACCAACTCTTATTGAGAAGTTTTTGCACATCAAAGAAATTACCAACAAAGTGAAAAGACAATGCACAAATTTGAAAAAATCTTAACTAATAAGCAATCAGACAAAGGTCTGGTCTTTAGAATTTATAAAGAACTAAAATACATTAGGATCCCTAAACGTAAAGACCCAACCCAGAACGATATACTTATAATGGGCATCAAAGATGAACACACACTTCTCAGAGGACAAAATCAAAGAAGCGAATAAATATATGAAAAACTTCTCCACATCACCAGCCATTTGTGAAATGCAAATTAAAACAACATTGAGATACAATCTCAACCCAGAAAGAATGGCTATCATAAAGAAATCAACCAACAACAAATGTTGGAGAGATTGTGGGGGAAAAGGAAATCTTCTCCTCTGCTTTCGGGTATGTAAAGTGCTGCAACCATTATGGAAATCAGTGTGGAGACTCCTTAAGAAACTAGGACTGGAAATCCCATTCAAGCCAGCTATCCCCTACTGGGAATTTTCCTGGAGGAACTAAAAATATCGTATAATAGTGATATATGTGTACTTATGTTTATAGCAGCACAATTTGTGATAGCCAAATCTTGGAAACAACCAAGATGCCCATCTCATGAGGGATGCTTGAAAAAGATGTGGTATTTTTATACAATGGCATATTACTCAGCTATAAAGAATGATAAACTTGAAGCATTTATAATTAAGTGGATACCACTTGAAGATATAAGTGAAATAAACCAGAACCAAACATGTGTAAATATCATATAGTCTCCCTAGTATAAGATATCAAAGGAAGAAATACAAATAGAAAGGTATAACACAACTAAAAGGAAAGCAAGAATTTGAGGACTGGACAACAAGGAGAGGGTGAGGAGAAAAACTGGGAAACAGGACAGGGACAAAACCATACACTTGTATGCACAAGCTGGGCAAGGCAATGATCCTGAGAAACATCAGCAGGTTTTTGAAACTAGCAGTTAATTGGTAGAATTCTCAACTTGACTAACTATATGTGCTGATACCTGTGAACAAAGCAGCTACACTGAAGATAGCAATGTGTAATAGAAAGGTCACGCTTGGAATGCCTGTCATGCTGATCTTTTAAATACATAATTCTTGTCATGACATACCAATTATTACCATACTGTCTCACAAGTAAAAGGATTTTTGCTTTTATTTTTGTTTTTCTTTTTTTAAATGAGTAATAAATGAAAAAAAAAAGACACAAGAAAAAGAAAAAAATGTCAGAGGACTCTCGTGCTACAATGCTGTATATGGTTAGATTTCTTTTTTTTTAATATTTGAGACTGTTTTATTAAATATACAAAAGCAAAAATAAACAAGCTCTAAGGAATAAGGTAGCTTACTTCAAGGTATTTTCTTTGGACAGTGGTACGGCACCATCGAGCTTAGATTTTAACAAACTGAGAGCACAGGTACTAACTACATTCTATGTTTCTCTTAGTAGTTTTAGTGTTTGCATAGACATCAATCACTCTGCTCCAGAATACATAAATGTGACAACCAAAGAAATGCAAATATTGAGAAAAAGCACTGTACAGTCAACTTAATATGAGAAGCAATCCATTCTTTTGCATGTCAAAATGGTCTCTGTTCTACCATATACATTAGTAAAATTAATGTGGAACAAACAAAGCCCTCCTCCAATCCTACCAATCAGTCATCTTAAGTGGGAAAACTATTTTCTACAATAAGCAGAACAAACAGCAGTTATTTACTTCTTTTAGACATTTTTACTTTTAGAGCTCTGAATTTCAGTCCAAGGAAAATAGTTATAAGAAAGCTAGTCAGCAAATTCAGAAATAGAACCATTCTGGAAATTTAGGGGCGCCACCTCCTGAACTCTATTACTAGTACCAGAGACTTCCTAGCTGCTGGTGTGACTGTGGATCAATGACAGGACTGGTCAGAGAGCTTGAAATTGTTTTGAGACTAGTTTCCAAAATGTGGGAACAGGAGTGCTTTTATGAACAATACTAGGCAAGATCACAGATCTTGGGGACAGGGGTTGAGGCAGGGTCTCACTATATAGTGCAGGCTGGGCTTGGACTCCCAGAGATACTCCTGCCTCAGCCTCCAGAGCTATCAATATTTTTCTTCCACTTCAAATATGAACATTGTTTTAGAATATCCTTGTTATCAAAAATTTTAATTTACAATTATATGAATCCTGAAAGATGCACATTTGTGGATGTTAGTGACGTAACAATGGTCACCTTGTAGTACAGATCATGTGGGTTTATACAGCAGAGGGCTATACCTCCACACCTAGAATGCAAGCTCAGCCAGAGGGCAGAAAGACACTTAGAAGTCCTCAGCTGCTCTGTGACAATGATACTCTCTGACCCCTATGGAGGCACAGTGTTAGATAAAGGAAAGCATTCAGCCAGGCTCCAAGCACACTCGGGACTGCTTCTCTTCTACGCAGTATCACCCCTTGAAAGCCCACTGACTTGGGGAGTAAGGAGCCCCAGGTCAGCTCCTAGCATGTGTGACATGCAAGCCGAGCAACACTGCACAAGCTTTCAGAAAGTCGCGAACCACCAACTGCCAGGTACTGTGCTGCGTGGTGAGCAACCATGACCGGGGTACCTGACTCTGATGACTAGGCCTCAAGTTCATAGTTTAATAGGTGGACTTTCATGAATGCTTTAAAGATGCACAAATATATGTCAAAAGTGGGTTATCTGAATACTTCCTATACTTCCCTTTATGTTAAAACCAGACTTGAAACAAATTAGCAGTTTATCTGTACCTGAAGACCAAAGCCCCTCCAACATGGAAGGGGGTGTCAAAGAAGCACTGAGACAACCATCAAGTGTCGTCAATAACATTAACATATGGGTATTCAACAGTTTCTATGCCTACATCCGTCTCCTCAGACCAGGACCTATAGAGTGACTCCATAGAGTGACTGCTAGACAGACTACATTTATTACACAATTACAGTTCAGGGGAATCTGTAGGATCCAAAGCAACAAAGAGTTGTGGGTACAGATACAGTACAGATACAACTAGAGCGTGATACTAGATGTGGGAAGACAGGTATGAATGAGGGCGACGGCTTCTGAGGGCCAGAGAACTCAGATGAAATGCGGCGTGTACATCAAAAGTAACTGGAACAAGGAAGCGGGTGCTTCCACACAGCTGTCGCTGCACTGTGAGCGCCTACCTAAGCTGGGAAGGGTTAGAAACCCAGGCAGCTTTGTCTCAGCCAAACCCACAGTGCTAACAGAAGGCAAGGTGAGGGCCATCCCAAACAGGTTTGTGTGAGGAATGAATTAAATTCAGAGCAAAGAGAAGAGCCAGTAAGATATAGTCAGATGCAAATATTTTGTTTCTGCTTTTTTCTGGTTAGTGGTCTAATTTCATAAAACACTGAAGAGCAAGAGTGGGTACAGAGTGAGAGCATCCAGGTTCTCAAATCCTCTGATCTCATCAAAGCCAGGAGTTGGCAGCCTGCCAGTGCACTGGTGAACCTGTCAAGGATCACTGAGGAACCAAGGAATTGGCTAGAGATTAACTTCAGAAGTGTGAGAATGTGGTTCCAAACCACTGAACTCTGAATTAATTCTGAAGAACATTCTAGAAGAGATGAAAACAATGTGTGCTGACTTAAGAGCCCACTAGCATTTGCTAATAGAGCAAGTACTCGTGAAAATCCTGAGAGTATTAGGAAAACAACAGTCCCAGGAAACCTATCCTGGTTGCAGGTGAGACGAGGTCTCTCAGGACCAAAATTACCAGAACCAAGAAGGGAAATGCCAGTGGCTACAATTAGAATGAGATAGATGAGAACTAAGTGAACTCAAAAGCATGATCTTCATGCTATCAAGTGCTCGATGAACAGTTCACTGGACAATCTGAGAACACTCAGCTCCCTCACCTCTCTCTACCTCTCAATAGCAAGTCTCTCAAGCTCCTGTAGTGAAATGGTTTGACTCTCCTCCCTCTCCTGCTCCATTTTCTTCTTCAGTGCACTCACCCAACCACCCACCCCAAAGCAAGAACAGCTATTCTCCCAAAGGTGGGGGAGTCTGATTTCAAAGCAGTTTTTCATTTGTAAATAAAATAACAACTTTTATTCTCAGGATAAGACTTCTACAAACACATCTGTGAATTCAGTTGGTCACTATGGGAACTTTCATACACTTTCCTTCTTTGAGCCTTTGCTTAAGAAAGTTCTGGGGCCAGGGAGATGGCTCAGTGGAATAAGCGCTTCCCTGGCAAGCACAAGGGCCTGAGTTCAATCCCTGGTTCCAAAAAAAAAAGAAAGAAAGAAAGAAAGAAAGAAAGAAAGAAAGAAAGAAAGAAAGAAAGAAAGAGAAAGAAAGAAAGAGAAAAGAAAGAAAGAGAGAAAGAAAGAAAGAAAGAAAGAAAGAAAGAAAGAAAGAAAGAAAGAAAGTTCTGAGCCACTCCCATCACTGCCAATGACCTTGACTCCCTCACTCCTCCTAAAGCAAAGCAGGCCTAGAAGACATGCAAGCCCTGATGGGCCTGTTTCATGAGCAAGTGGAAAGAATGCTCCAATTTACCTTCAAACCAGCTGTCAAAAAGAAAAATGAAATTTAAACATTTTACATGCCACCGTTTTTTTCAATTGGCAGGAGAAACAATGGTGCTGAGCCATCAACAGTTACCAATCTGCTCCAACAATCAAGGGTAAGGTGCTTGGTATTTAAAATTCCTGTTTACATTGGGCATGATAAAACTATAGTATAATAATTCCTTTAAAAAATAAAGCACACAGTACCATGTCTTTATTAGGGATTAGACACATGAGAGAAACAGCTACATGTAATCTTTAAGCCAAGGCAAAATGTGTCTTAATTTCAGAGTTTTATTTTATTGCACTAAAGGAACAGTAATTTTCTCTCATTTAGTTTTGAAAATCTTAGGTATTTGCAAAGTCTTAAGAATACTGTTTCCCACCAGTTTGGAACAATAAGCATAATATAACTAGATTCCTAATAAGTAGCATCTTACAAATAAAAACACATTTAAAATGGCTTTAAATGTATTCTTCACAAGTAAGTCAGTATATATTTTTATATCATGTCCACTTATGCTTAAAGCAGGTATATTACTCTGATGGAAACAAGGGAAATCTCTCATTCATGCACTACACAGGAAGAATATTCAAGTCAAAGGGGGAAAATCCAACTTATTTTTGTAAATGTATCCAGATACACTCATCTACATGATAAATGAGGAAACTGTCAAGTTTCCTACACATCAGATACACATTTTCACTTCATCAGAAGCACCTGATTACCTACAGCTAATTTATAATAAGATGGCCTTTTAATAAACCAAAATGGGGCCAGAGATGTAGCTTGGGATACCACCTGCCTGGCAAGTGTGAAGGCCTGAGTTTGATTGCTGGCACCCCAGAAAAATAAATCAAAATGAACCGTACAGGTTCATGGACTAAGCTTCCCATGGACTAAGGACGGCCAGGAATTAATGTGCTTATTCAAAGGATATGGCTGTTCCTGTTAACACCAGAGGTTATCATTTTATATTAATTTATATGTAATTCACTTAAATTCTTTATCCTAGTATAACATATGAAAACTCTTTCCACAAGCAAAAAATGTGGTAACATTTAAAAAATAAAGAGTCGTTTTTTTAAAGAAACTGATCAGATTCCATAGGCTACTCTTGGAAACAGGATCTTGCCAAATAGAATTCCTTCAGGCGGTGGCTTCTGCCTGCACTTAACCGGACCAACTCTTCCGTGTGTTGTTCTCGGAGCTCACCAAAACTTAGATCATGCCATGTAGGTAGTAAAAAAATGCTAGGTGGTAAAAAGCTAGCTTGCACCATCCTTCTTTCTGACAGCATGCTAGGATGTCTGCGTTCATGATGGTAGTGGGGTCGTAGAGTCCTGATCCGCTCATCACCGGTCTACTCATGTACCTCCAAATGTGGCACGCCAAGAGGGGCGTACAGAGACCCAGCGTGAGCCACTCTGCTGCACGGAGAAACATGACACAGAAGAACGCGTGGATGAGATTCTTGGGGAGGACCAGAGGATTCAGGGTATTACAGGGCGCTATAGGATTCTTGTAGTCAGTCTTCAGCTCATCAAACGCTATAATGTGCCAGATGGCGAAGAAGATGAGCGCGGCGGTGAGCAGGAGCGCCAGCCTGTGGCAGAAGGCCGCGAACGTGAGCACCAAGGCTTGGGTGGAGCAGTGGAGAGAAGCGACGCGGGCCGCGGGGTGAAACCATTCGCTTCCGGCCACGGCCACGACCGCCGCTGCGGCGCTCACCCCGCAGCATGCCTGCTATATGGTTAGATTTCTAAATTTCTGTGTAAAAATATGTTTCTATTCCTATTTTTTTCTTCATTTTCTGTAAGGATTTAAATTTCAACACATCAATACTTGAAGGAAGATACCTGTTCCACGTTAAGCCTAAGATGCTCGGTATTTAGACAGATAGTTTGGGTAAACCGAACTGCATATGTTGCAGGGTAATAATAAGCTTCTCTTCTGAAGGGTTAACAAACTAAGTTAGCAGATCAAAATATTGGATAAATGAAAGGGCTGCAAGATCCGCAAATATTTTGGCCCTAGCCTTTCACAGTCAGTGAAGACTGAGAACATAGAAGAACCTGTACTGTAACATCATATAATTCAGTTGTGCCCCAAATTTTCTGATCAAGGAGATTATGGAGCCTCAGAGGAATGTGACTGGTGATGTATAGTATGCCTAAGGAGAGCCACATGGAAAGAAAATTTTCTCTCAGGCTTTCACAGAGAGCAAATTGGTCAAGCAATGGCTGTGACTCATCCACATGGCTGACACTGACAAAGGATTTACAAAGTGCAGTACAGGGTTACAGGAGAAATCCTGAGGGGATTTGGCTATCCTTATCAGACACAAAAGTTGCATTTCTTGTTATATAGGTCTTGCTTTATCTTGGTCTTCACCATCCAGTAGAAAAGTATAAAAATGTGGTATATAAAGTAAAGCCATATGAATATGCTGAGCTGTAAATGGCTCTAGTCAACAACTTCTGTGGACAACCCACTACTATTGTGGACTACTGGACTATGGTGGATTGTTTTTCTGAATTCAAGCACCAATAATATTTAGGTGGCAATAGAATACCGTCTCTGACGGAACTGACTGGAGAGGGGAGAAACAGAGAAAGTACCATTTTGTATTTGTATATACAGAGTAGTCGGGATGGATGTGCAGCTGCTTTCGCTTGGTTCAGTGAGAGGAATGATCTGTAGTAGTAGCAATGTTTGGACGGGATGCCCTGGCTGCTCCTTGGGCTGTGGATGACCACTGAGAAGATAACGATGTGCAACATATTAATTACTGAAACTGTCCTATTAATCAACTTGGAAAGTGTCTCATTGTTATTTGTTTCTCAATAAAATAAAATAAAAATAAAAATAAAAAGCATGCATTAAATAGAGCTCAGACCTACAAATGCTACAGCACTGAGGAGGCAAATCAACAATCTCTGCAGGAATCAGCCCCAACTGTCAGGATCTGCTCAGTAACTGCAGGCCTCCCTCATGTTTGCCCTTCTTCTAAGTCAGTATTAGCCACAGAAAGCCAAACATAGCCCCATACTGACTATATAAGATATTCTTCTAACAAGCCTACCTCTAGCTTCCCTCAGTCCAAAACTTTCAGTGAGAGCACAGACCTGGAGACCTTTTTTTTTGCTGTGATAGATTTTTCACTTTTGTTCTTGTACCAAGCCCCTGAAAAGGACAAGTAATGAAATCATCAAAAGTTCCTGATACAAATCTTTCTTCTCATTAAACTGGGAGAGGGTGGCTGTATATCTATTCTGACTATTTTATAGATAGATAGATGATTGATAGATAGATAGATAGATAGATAGATAGAGATATAGATATTATGTATATATTTTTTCACTACAAAATAGTCCTTCATTTGTATCCCCTTTTTTGTTTATTATTGTAACTGTCCTACTAAGCTGTTTTGAAACTATCTCATTGCTATTTCTTTCTCAATAAAATTAATTAGAAATAAATGAATAAATGAAAAAAATTCCTGATTTAAAAAAAAGAGAACATGAAGGGCTAATGGGACCCATGCTATTAATGCCACATTCTTTGTAAAACAAATAAAAGGTGAAAAGGCTTATGAAGATTTCTAAGTAACAATTTTTAAAATTTACCTTAAAAGTACAAACAGCACTGCACTGCACTTCTTTTCAAAAAGTAATCATAGAAGCTTGGTGTGCTGGCACACACCTATAAACTGAGCATGAGGAGACTGAAGGAGGAGAACCAGCATGAGTTGGAAGGCAGCCTGAACTACGGACATAGCTCAGTGCTAACCTGAATGATGGAGATAATTCAAGCCTATACCAAAGGATGCAAAAAGACACACCATCAAAAAAAAATTAAGAAATCTCCTCTGTTCATGAATTATTAAAACTTACGTTAGACAGAAATTAATGCAAACCAGAAAAGAATGTGACTTTCAAGAAGGTCATTGAAAAACAAAGATTGCACAATATTGAGAAGAAGAGCAGCAAAATAATGGAAGGTCTCCAGATAAAGTCAAAGGGCTTACGTTTGCATGCTTCCCTAAGGGATGAGTGGAATATGACTGCAGTATAATGAGTCCTGCCCAGACCCTGAAACCCAGATATACACCAGACACACAGGTAGTGACCAGCATCAAGGCATTTTCCAAAATGTCCCAGTTTCAAAAATCATAGACAGGTCAAGATTTATAATCAGCCACATACACTCACTACATGTCCCTCTTCACAACTAGTTTACCATTAGCTATGTGACCATACTTGTAATCCTCTTGTTTACTGTAGTATGAAAATTGTATATGACACAGCTACTCATTTCAGGAAAAATGAAGTTTGAAAACACTTCACACTAAAGCCTATTCCAATTTCAATGGAATGTGCCTAGAAGCTACACCCTGGTGAGCACAGTGGCTCTTGGGGTTGTGGTGTGGAACGTCCCAGACTCTGTGTCTCTGTGCCTTCTATCTCCCTCTCTCTGTTCCTGGCTCCCATGCACCAAGCAGTTTTCCCCTCCAATATCCTGGGCCATATTGGATTTGTCCAGAGGTAGGCACCTATAACTCACTTCTCTGAAGCTAGGACATAAATTCAATCTGTCCTCCATAAGCTATGCCTGACAGGAATCTTCTTTGAGCCACAGGAGTGTGACCAATCTACCACTTCTATTACCATATAGAACTGCAAGTCCTAATCAGAAAAACTAGACTAGAAAAGAAGTAGGAGGTCTTTATAGCAGAAATATGTAAGTACAATTTCTTCTGTTTGCAGTTAACATGTTCTTATACATAGAAAACTCTAGTATTATGCAGAGATACATAACTGGTAAACAATTTTAGTAAAATTGCAGGATACAAAATCAACATAGAGAAATTACTTACAGTTCTGAAGACTAACTATGTTCATCAAAGAAGCATTAAACAGAATCCCACTTGGAACAGCATGGAAAGAAAAATATTCTTAACAATAAGTTTAATGAAGAATGTTAAAGATCTGCACATTAAAAAGAGTATCATCCAAATGAGGAAATATCTGACCATATTCACAATCAAAAGAATCAATTTTCTCAAAATATCCATACAAACATAAACAATGTACAGGTTAAATTCTATTTCTTACCATTCCAATATCATTATCCACATGGAAACAAGTAAGTTGTAAAATTTGTATGAAAGCACCAAAGACATAAAATAGCTAAAGTAAACTTGAACAAGGATAAAGATGGAGGTCCTGAATTCCTGCATTTAAGTGGTATTACAAAGCTTCAGCCATGAAAATAGTATCCTGCTGCCATGAAGATATACAACTACCAATGGAATATAATAGCAATCCTACAAGCAACCCTGCTCTTGCTAGTAACTAATGCTTGGGAAAGGCATGCATTATACACAAAGAGAGAAACTTCATCTGTTCCATAATTGGCACTGGTTACACTGTGTAAGTGCATACTAAAACTAAAAACCAGTGAGATCTTTATCTTATATTATCCATACAATTTAATGCAGGTGAATTAAAACCTCAAACAGAAAACATCAAACCATAAATCACATGGAAAAAGCCAGTGTGAATGCACCCTGCCATTATGTTTGAGATCACTTTCAGGTATGACACCCAAAGCTGGGGCAGCTAAAGCAAAGGAAGCACATGGTACCACATCCACTTAAAAAGATTCAGCACTGCTAAGATTGTGCACTGCATAGGAAATGACTGAATGTAAAGTCAGCTGCCAAAATGGGACAAAAACCACCTGAAAAATAATCTCCCATCAATAGGGTTTAATATTCAGAATCCAAGAATCAAAGTCAATAAACCTTAAAAAAAAAAAACAAACCATAACATTTGCAGATGAAGACAAACAAGGAAAGAGCCCAGATTAATTAAAAATGTTCAAGGGACTTGGGAGCCTAAGGTAAGAAGATTCTTAGACTCTTAGGCGATCCTAGGCTGCATATTTGTAAAGGTCAGCCTGATCTCATTGGACTGAACCAGTCTGAAGTAAAAAAATACAAAACAGAACAAAGGAAAAGAGTTTGGAGCATTTGCTTCCAGAGTGGTATCTTCCCTGAGTTTGTCTTTCTCTAGGGGGAAGGTGGACATCCTGTCCCTGCCTAGCTCATAAGATCTGCTTTAACCAAGTCCCCCTTTTTTACCCTCTGCCTCCTCTCTTGGCCAGTGTTCAGGTACCACACCACAACCTGAGAGGCAGGAGTGGCCACCTGAGACCCATGTCCACAAGGACTAAAAACATGGAAGAGTTGCACGGATTCTACTCTCCAAATAGCAGTGCAGTCTCCTGTGCCTACAGTGTGGGTCTCCTGGGCCACAGTCCTTCAACACCCGGAGTTCTCCACCATAGCATCCAGGCCTGATTTAATAGCCTTGTCATAAGCATCTGTGGAACGTACAAGACAGAACACAAAAGCATTTGCATTTGTGACATGACATAAGAAGTAGGACACACAGAGAGGTGTAGAAGGACAAGCAGCTCTAGCAGGCCACACAACACCTGCAGGTCCTTGGGCCATGGGATCTGGCAAAAGTACCCTTTTTAAGCAGGTAGAGATGCTGTCTGGGCCAAGGATTGAAGGAGCTAATGAACGGGTCTCTGAAGCAAAGAAGGTTGGAAACTCCCTGAACAAAGCAATTTAAAATGTCCTGTTGCCACTGAGCAGCCTGAAGCCCTCCTTCAAGCTGGGCCAACATGAGAATGAGTTCAGAGTGGATTACCTCCTGGGTGTCAAAGACAAACTCAGTTTCAGATTCCGAACCGAATGCTTAGAGCATGCCAAAGCTCTGTGGGATAACAAGGAATTGTGTTACTGCTATGAGTGCTACCTGAAGGATGGGTGTCTGGAGCACTTCCAAAAAAGCCTAGAATTTGAGATCCAGTCCTATTCCATGCCCGGTGAGTATGTGGGAGAGCTTCCTACTACCCTGCGCTGGCGGGACCTGCCAGTTCCAGGCCAGGTACAGAGTGGGTGAGACCCTCTTCCACCCTCTTGGGACCCCCACCACTACTCCGCAGCACCACCCCCAGCCCACCCACCAAGTGAGAATTTGTGCCGCGTTCTGGGGACTCCCAGATCCAGCCTAGCACAGGCCCCTGTGCATGTGCAGGAGAGCTTCCTGATACACTACACCAGTGGGACCTCCTAGTCCCATCCCACATACAGCGTGGGTGAGCCCCTATCCCACCCCCTTGGGATGCCGCACCACTCTGTGGCACAACACCCACCCCGCCTACCCAGTGAGAATTTCTGTGGCATTCTAGAGACCCCCAGATCTAACAGAGGCTCGACAAGTGTGTGGGAGAGCTTCCTCTCCCCTCTACTCCACCTCATCTCCTCCCTCCAGACTCAGCTCAGGCCTGGTATACAGGCCTGGGGTGAAACCCTTCAGTGGCAATCCCTGCAGGGAGAGTAGAAAACAAAGCCACCCAACGAGTTCAGGAATAGAACATCTTGTCAGAGGGGCACAACAGGATCACTCCCAAGGGCAGCAGCAGGAAGGAGCTAAGCACAGCAGCCAGACCCAAGCCAGACACAGCTGGGTGAATGAAAATTTGTAGATCTGCATCTGAATTTCAGTAGGGGAGAAGGTTATAACTGCACCAAAGCTCTACAACAAAGGTTGGAAGACAGTGCTACACAAAATGACAATCAGAAGGAGCAAAATGCAATCTCAGATCCGAATCCCACCCATAACAAGTGCAGAGGACACTAACACAGAACAAATTGGGAACAACATAGCTGAAATCAATGAATCAACAGCTTCTGAAAAAAAGAAACAACTGCAGACAGTTATAGAGGAACTCAGATTGGAAATGAAAAAAAGAAATCCCTGAATTAATAGCACCTGCGGTAAAGACTCAAATGCAGAAACATATGGAGGAAACGCAATGCCCATCCAGAACAAGTTCAGAGGACACTAGCACAACTCAAATGTATGAATTAATAGCACTGAAAGTAAATAAGCAATAGAAAAAATTTATAAAGAAACTCAGCATAGAATTCTTTTCTAAAATAAAAAAAGAATTCTCTGAAATAATTGCATCTGAAGTAAAGAGTCAATTACAAAAAAATAGGGAGGAAAACCAATCTGAAGAAAACATTGCAGTAAGAGAATTAATAACGTCTTATAGAGAAGACATTGATTAAAAAAAATAGAAGAGATTAGGAAAATGATGGATTCCTTGAGTGAGCAATACAAGAAACAAATAGGTTGCATGAAGCAGACTCAAGGAGATATACAGGAACATAAAATCTCAATCACAAGCTCTCAAAACTGTTTAAGTGAAATTGAAGACAGAGTTTCAGATCATGAAGATGCTGGTGCAGCTAGTGAAAAGGTAAGAAAGGATCTCTTAAAAACAACAAGGATGCAGGTAAAAATGATCCATCAACTGCAACATGATGCAAAGATGAACAATGTGAGACTAAGAGGCATCAGTGAGAAAGAAGTAGTCAATACAAATGACATTTAAAAATATAGGCAGAAGTAAGAGCAGAAACCATCCCAAATATGAGGAAACAATCTGAAATTCAGGTAACCAAAGCATACAGAATGCCAAGTAACCTCAACCCAATGAAAAACACACTGAGACATATAATCACCAAGATCCCAGAAATTCAGCACAAGAATAATCTACTGAGAGCCACTACAGAAAAGAGGAAGATCACATTCAAAGGAAAACACATCAGAATTATGACTTCTCTTCACAAACCATGAAGTCAAGAAGAGCAAGGAGCAGAGTATTTCAGGTGCTTTATGAAAACAAACTCCAGCCCAGATTATTATAATCTCCAAAACTCTCTTTAAAGTTTGATGGAGAAGTGAAATACTTCCATGACAAAGAACACCTAAAGAATTTCTTGACGACAAAGCAAATGCAACACAGGCTACTGAAAGATGTTCTAGAGAGTGACCAAAATAAGCAGAACTCAACAAATGAGATCAGATGCAACCAACTAAATAGGGCAAGCAATTAAACACAGGAGGAAAAGAAGTAAATAAAAACAGATAAATAACATGGTAATCATAAGTCAATACATCTCAATTCTAACCATCAATGTAAATGGACTCAATTCACCAATGAAGAGAATTAGACTGGAACAGTGGATTAGGAAACAAAATCCAGCAATATGCTGTATACATGAAACACATTTAACTCATAAAGACATTCATAGGTTGAAAGTCAAAGGAAGGAAAACAATACTACATGCCCCAACACCTCAGAAAAAAGCAGGGGTTGCAAATCTATTCTCAGAGTCTCAACTTCAAACCAAAGATGATCAAGTAAAATAAAGAAGGCCACTATACACTAGTTAGGGGAAAAATTCAAGAGGAAGAGGAAACACTCATACATATGTATGCACCAAACACAGGGGTACACAACTATATAAAGCAAATCTAATGCACATGAAAAATCTAATATCTATTACCACAATTTTAACAAGAGAACTTATCAACCCCTTATCTTCAAAACATAGGTCAAACAGACAAAAACTTAGCAAAGAAATAACAGAACTGAACCAGAGCTTCAAACAAATGGACTTGGTGGACATATACAGAGTGTTCCACCCCAACACAGCTAAATACACATTATTCTCAACTGCACATGGATTATTTTCTAAAATAGGCCACATACTGGTCCATAGGTCATGCTAAAGTATATGCAAGAAAACAGAAATTATGGCATGCACATTATCGGGCCACAGTGCAATGAAACTGAAAATAAATGACAAAAGAAACCAGAAAAAAACTTTCAATACATGGAAATTAAATGACACCCTACTCAGCAACCAATGGGTCACAGATGAAATTAAACAAGAAATTCAACAATATCTACAATTCAATGAAAATTCAAGAACAACTTATCGTAATTTATGGGATACGATGAAAGCAGTTCTCAGAGGGAAATTCATAGCTGTGAACTCACATATTAGGAAAACAGAACGGGAACAAATAAATATCCTAATGCTGCACCTTAAACAACTAGAAAAGGAAGAACAAAGCAAACCCAGAGACCAGAGACACGAAGAAATCGTAAAGATTAGAGAAGAAATTAATTCAGTTGAAGAAAACAACTGAATTAATGAATAAAACAATTCAAATAATTAAAAGAGCAAAAAGCTGGTACTTTGAAAGCTTGAATAAAATTGATAAGCCTCTAGCTAACCTCATCAAAAAGAATAAACAAAAAAATTCAAATACAAGCAATAAGGAATGAAAATGGTATAATTAAAACAGACTCAGTGGAAATTGAGAAGATTATCAATAGCTACTTTGAGAATCTTTACTCTCACAGAATAGAAGACGCTGAAGAAATGGACAGATTCCTAGCAATGTACAAATTACCACAACTGAATCAACAAGATATAACCACTCTCA
>NW_004524762.1:0-340 GCF_000260255.1 Octodon degus | reverse complement strand
ATTAGGAAAACAGAACGGGAACAAATAAATATCCTAATGCTGCACGTTAAACAACTAGAAAATGAAGAACAAAGCAAACCCAGAGACCAAAGACAGGAAGAAATCGTAAAGATTAGAGAAGAAATTAATTCAGTTGAAGAAAACAACTGAATTAATGAATAAAACAATTCAAATAATTAAAAAAGCAAAAAGCTGGTTCTTTGAAAGGTTAAATAAAATTGATAAGCCTCTAGCTAACCTCATCAAAAAGAAGAAACAAAAAAAAATCAAATACAAGCAATAAGGAATGAAAACGGTATAATTAAAACAGACTCAGTGGAAATTGAGAAGATTATCAATA
>NW_004524761.1:5138345-5141819 GCF_000260255.1 Octodon degus | reverse complement strand
GATAGAGAGAAACAGAGAGACAGAAACAGAGAGAGAGAGCGAGAGAGAGAGAGAGAGAGAGAGAGAGAGAGAGAGAGAGAGAGAGAGGTAGTGACAGACGGCTACAGAGTATTACATGCAGACTATCAGATTGAGACATTCCTAGACAGGCAGACTGCAGTGGAGCCAGAGAAAGAAGAGGAGAAGAGGAGAGTCAGGAGGGAGGAGAACCAATTGGCTCAGTAGAGATCATGGGATGTTTTGTATGACACTCTTCCCTAGATATCTAGGCAATGTCCATTTTGCAAGACAAATCTTTGGTTAGCAAAACCCCACAGAATAGGATATTCACCATCCCAAGGTTTACTGCACTGGCAATAGTTGGTGTACAATGGAAACTATTCTTGTTCCTTAGGGCTTTGTGGATGCCACCGTTTGTTGGTGAGTTTGCTGTATGGAAGAGTTTTCATTGCTAATTCCATTTCTCTGTTTTCAGTGTTAGTTTTTCTGAGGAGATGGTTGCTTTCCATAGTGATTGTCTTCCTCATGCAGAGATAGTGTCATGTAGGACACAGCTGAAGTCTTCCTCTCTTCGTCATCTCGTCTTTCCTCCTCCCCCCACTTCATTCTCTCTTTGCATTTAGTCAATGATATTGCTAACTCAGTTTTAGAAATATCTTCTATTTTGTTCTTTGTCTTTATTTTTTGAAATTAATACATATTAAATCGTAGGAGTAATCAGTTATATATGTTTATTCATCAGTCCAGAAATCTAACCATGTATAGCATTGTAGTAGAACAGTCCAATTAAGTGCTAGATTCAAAAATTGTCTGAAGATTCTCAGGATCATTGTCTTGCCCATCTTCTACATGTAACTGTATGGCTTTTCTTTGTCATGTTTACTAGGTCTTCTCCTTTTGGTCTCTTAATTAGTTATTCCTCAAGTTCTTGCTTTCCTTTTACTGGTACTATACCTTTCTCTTTGTATTTCTTCTTTTGTGTTCTTATACTAGGGAAACTATATGATATTTATACACATGTGTCTCGTTTATTTCACGTATGAGTATATGTTCAAGTGGCAGCCACTTCAATGTAAAGGCTTCGAGTTTATCATTCTTTTTAGCTGAGTAATATTCTATTGTATCAAAATACCTTCACTTTTTCATCCATTCGTCAGGTGATGTGCATCTTGGTTGTTTCCAATGTTTGGCTAACACTAATTGTGCTGCTATAAACATAGGCACACATATATCACTATGATGTGATGTTTTCAGATCTTCCAGGAAAATTCCCAGTAGAGGAATAGCTGGTTTAAATGGGATTTCCAGTCTTAGTTTTTTAAAGAGTCTCCACACTGATTTCCATAATGGTCGCACCTGTCTATATTCCCGCTGCAGTGGAAAAGGGTTCCTTTTTCCCCACAGCCTCTCCAACATTTGTTGTTGGTTGATGTCTTTATGATAGCTATTCTTTCTGGGGTGAGATCCTATCTCATTGTTGTTTTAATTTGCATTTCGTGGATGGCTAGTGATGTGAAGCATTTTTTTCATACATTTATTCGCTTTAATGTCATCCTCTGCGAAGTATGTGTTCATCTCAGATGCCCATTTCTGGACTGGGTCTTTAAATTTTGGGGCCCTAGTGGTTTTTAGTTCTCTATAAACTCTAGAGAGCAGACCTTTGTCTGAGTACTTATTTATCAAGATATTTTTCCAAATTTGTGGGTTGTCTTTTCACTTTGTTGGTAATTTCTTTTGATGTGCTAAACTTCTCAGTAAGAGCAGGGCCCAGTTGTTAATTCTTTCTAGTGTTTCCCATGTGATTTGATTTTTGTTCATGAACTCTTTGCCTATCCTTATGTCTTCAAGAGTTCCACTTACTTTCTCTTCCAGATTTAGTGTTTCTGTTTTTAATGTTTAGATCTTTAATCCATTTTGACTTTAGTTTAGTGCATGGTGATAGACCTGGGTCAAGTTTTAGTTTTCTACATGTAGAGAGCCAGTTTTCCCAGCACCATTTGTTAAAGAGGCTATCTTTCTTTCAGTGAGTATGTATGGCCCCTTTGTCAAAGATAAGTTGGCTGAGTGTGTTTGTAGGGGCTTCAGCGTCTTCTAATCTATTCCATTGATCCTCAGGTCTATTTTGTTGCCAGTATCATGCTGATTTTATCCCAGTAGGCTTGTAGTATAATTTCAAGTCAGGAATTGTAATGCCTCCTGCCTTGTCTTTATTGCCCAGGATTGCCTTTGCTATTCTAGGTGTTTTCTGGTTCCAAATAAATTTTAGGAATGATTTCTCTAGCTCTGTGAGGTATGTTGGTGATAGTTTGATAGGGATTGTATTAAATCTGTACAGCAATTTTGGGAGTATGGCCATCTTCACAATGTTGTTTCTTCCTATCCAGGAGCATGGAATACCTTTCCATTTTCTGAAATCCTCTACGATCTCTTTTTTTCAGAGTACTGTAATTTTCCTTGAAAAGATCTTTGACTTCTTTAGTTAGATTAATTCCAAGTATTTCATTTTCCTTGATGCTAGTATAAAAGTTATTGTTTCTATAATTTACCTCTCAGTGTGTTTGTTATCTGTGTATAGGAATGCAATTGACTTTTGGGTATTGACTTTATAACCTGCTATGCTACTGAATTTCTGTATTAATTCTAGTAGCTTCTTGATGGAGTTTTTTGGGTCTTCCAAGTAAGTATCATGTCATCTGCAAAAAATGATAATTTAACTTTTTCTTTACTTATTCTTATTCCTTTTCTTTCTTTCTCTTGTCTAATGGCTGTAGCTAGTGATTCCAGAACTATATTGAATAGGAGGGGTGATAGAGGACATCCTTGTCTTGTACCATATCTAAGAGTAAAATGTTTCAGTTTTTCCCCATTTAGAATTATGTTAGCTGTTGGGTTTCCATAAATGGCTTTTATCAGATTGAAGTAGAGGCCATCTATTCCAATTTGCTGTAGGACTTTGAACATGAATGAGTGTTGGACTTTGTCAAAAGCCTTTTCTGCATCAATTGAAATGAGCATGTGGTTTTTAATTTTCGCTCTATTGATATAGTGTATTATATTCATAGATTTTCGAGTACTGAACCATCCTTGCATCCCTGGGATGAATCCTACCTGGTCATGGTGTATGATCTTCTTGGTGATTTGCTGTATTCTATTTGCTAGTGTTTTATTGAGGATTTTTGCATCTATGTTCATGAGGGAGATTGGCCTGTAGTTCTCTTTCTTAGTTGGGTCTTTCCCTGGTTTTGGTATCAGTATAATACTTACCTCCAGGAACAATTTTGGGAGGATTGCTTCCTTTTCAATTTCATGGAAGATTTTGAGTATAGAGACTACATCTTCTGTAAATGTCTTGTAGAATTCAGCTGTGAATCCATCCAGACCTGGACTTTTCTTTGTCGGTAGGTTTTTTATTACATCTTGTATTTCATTGGCTGTTATTGGGCTATTGAGAGTGGTTATATCTTGTCGATTCAG
>NW_004524761.1:5111032-5119555 GCF_000260255.1 Octodon degus | reverse complement strand
TTTTTTTTTTAATCTCAACTCTTGTTAAGAAGAAAACAGTTACTTTTCCAATATAGAATTCGGTTTCCACAAAATGATTTAATAAAATAAGGCACAATGTTTAATAAGGCAAAATTTACACAGAAGGTTGGTATGAGATTACAATGTTTTGTTATGTTCTGGTGGATGAGAGAGAAGTACTAGAATTAAAGTAGTTTATATATTCTTTTTTGAGAATTTACCATATAAGGTAAAATATAAATTTGAAACAATACACTATATCTAGAAAGTAAAATAATTGTTGAAACATACTACTGATTTATTCATTTTACCGTTAACTTTTTAAAAAAAATTTATTTATTTATTTATTTTTAGGTAGAACCAGGGATTGAACTCAGGCCCTTGTGCTTGCCAGGGAAGCACTTATTCCACTGAGCCATCTCCCCGGCCCCATTTTTTTTTTTTACCATTAACTTTTAGTTAACCACTATAAAGATAGCTTTAAATACAGAACATTGATACCAGATCATACATAGTAACAAGTAGGAGACAATATATTTTCAATATTCTTTGTTGATACTTTGAAATCTCACTTTATGATTCTCTATCAAACTTGAAAGAGAGTTTTGCAAGGTATAGTAGTCTGGGCTGGAATTTGTTTTCATAGAGCACTTGAGGTACTCTGCTCCATGCTCTTCTTGCCTTCATGGTTTGTGAAGAGAAGTTGACCATAATTCTGATGGGTTTTCCTTTGAATATGATCTGCTTCTTTTCTCTAACGGCTTTCAGTATATTGTTCTTGTGCTGAATTTCTGGGATCTTGACTATTATATGTCTCGGTGTGTTTTTAATGGGGTTGAGGTTACTTGGCATTCTGTATGCTTCTGTTACCTGAATGTCAGATTGTTTCCTTATATTTGGGAAGTTTTCTGCTATTACTTCTGCCCATATTTTTCTAATGTCATTTGTATTGACTCCTTCTTTCTCATTGATGCCTATTAGTCTCACATTGTTCATCTTTGCTTTGTCTTACCAGTGATGGATTATTTTCTTCTGCATCCTAGTTGTTTTTAAGAGATCCTTTCTTACCTTTTCACTAGCTGCACCAGGGTCTTTAAGATCTGAAACTCTGTCTTAACTTTCACCTAAACGGTTTTGCAACCTTGCAATTGAGATTTTAAATTTCTCTATCTGTTTGACTCTGCTTCATGTGATCTATTTCTTTCCTGTATTGCTCATTCAAGGAATCCATCATTTTTCTAATCTCCTCTATTTTTTATCAATGTCTTCTTTAGAAGCAGTTATTAATTCTTTTACTGCAGTGTTTTTTTCAGATTGGGTTTCCTCCCTATGTTTCTGTAGTTGATACTTTACTTCAGATGCTATGAGTTCAGAGAATTTTTTTTTATTTCAGAAAAGAATTCCGCTCTGAGTTCCTTTATAACTTTCTGCTGTTGCTTCTTTACTATTGATGCTATTTATTCCTATATTTGAGCTGAGCTAGTGTCCTCTGCACTTGTTCTGGGTGGGCATTGGGTCTCCTCCATATGTTTCTGCATATGATTCTTTACTGCAGATGCTATTAATTCAGGGAATTCCTTTTTCCTTTCCAATCTGAGTTCATCTATACCTTTTTGCAGTTGTTTATTTCAGAATCCATTGATTCATTGATTTCAGCTGTATTATTCTCAATTTTTTCTGTGTTTTTTGTCCTTTGCACTAGTATGGGTTTGGGGGGGTTTGGGGTCTGAGATTGCATTGTGCTCCTTCTCGTTGTCATTTTGTGTAGCACTGTCTTCTGACCTTTGTTGTAGAGCTTTGGTGCAGTTATAACCTTAGCACCTACTGAAGTTAAGGTTCAAATCTACAAAGGTTGGATTTTCCAGCTATGCCTGACTTGGGTCTGGCTGCTGTGCTCAGTTCCTTCCTGCTGCCACCCTTGGGAGTGAACCAATTGTGCCCCTCTGGCAAGATGTTCTGCTCCAGGATTAGCTGGATGGTCTTTCCCCTACTCTCTCTGCATGGACTGCAGCTGTAGGGTTTCACCGCAGGCCTGTATGGCAGGCCTGAGCTGAGTCTGGAGGGGACAAGTTGGAGTAAGGGGGAGAGGAAGCTCTCCCACACACTCACTGAGCATGGGCTAGGACTGAATCTGGGGGTCCCTAGGACGTGGCAGAAATTTTCACGCGGCGGGGGGGAGGGTGTGTGCGTGCTGCGGAGTGGTGGGGGGCACCCCATGGGGCTGGAAGAGGGTCTCATCCACACTGCGTCTGGGCTTGGGCCGGCAGGTCCTGCTGGTGCAGTGTAGCTGGAAGCTGAAAAAAAATCTTGATTTTTCATTTAGTACTTTCTTTCACTATGTAATGTTTGGCATTTTCTGTACATTTTAAAATGTATTTTCCATTTCTAACTATTGCAACCTAGATGGCTTGGGTTTGCTTGGTTTCTGGGTTTGAGTGCGCCCTCTTGTGTTGACAGCACAGAATGCAGCTTCAGAGAAGTTCCGTTTTGTTGGGAGGGTGAAAGAGGTCATATAGGCTGTCTCCTGATTTTGTGATTTTCCTTCATTGCTGTGGACTAGTCATCTCCTCTGGGTGCTTCTTTCTTTCTCTTCACTATCGAAATTCCATGCTGTATCTTTCATTCACATCAGCTCTTTTGTCTAGAAGTGATGCCTTTCCTGGATTGTTATCTCTATTCTCAAGAACTTACAAACCCTTGTCTTATATTCCTCAATTCCTCCCGTCTGCCAAGTTTCAGACCTGCTGCCATTATTTCTCCACTCGAGATGTTTTGATGGTGGATTTATGTGTCTGCCACCACTGCCAGGCTCCTGCTGTTTTTTCTCTGTGACATTCTGGTCTCTGTTCTCCAGCATGGCTCTGTAACTGGGTCAGGTGGTTTGGGAGGTACACTGACCTATGCATATGTCAAATGAGGTTTATAAATTTCTCTGTCTCCAAGTTATACTGCAGATAAAGGTGGTTTTATTTGCTTTCCTTACTTTTGTCTTTAGAATGTGGCAGAGCCAAATGCAAGTGCCTGATGTTGTTCTGTGGGAGTCTTGAGGCCAGCTCATTTGTTCTTATTTTCTTGTGAAAATATTTTGATGAGGATAACATAGATACCATAAAATCGACCACCTGAAGCACTTTTTGGTGTCGAGATCCATGGTGGCAGCTTCCCATTGTTATGCAGTTATCACACCACTGTCTACCTGCACATCTCTTCACATCCCATACAACCGGAACTTTTTGCCCTAGAAATGATTGCTTTCCATCTCCTTACCATGTCCAGTCCCTTGTAGGTACCATTATACTCTATGACACCGTAATTTTCACTGTCCTAGGTATTTCACAGAAGTGGAGTCATAGGGCATTTTGTTTTCCTGATGGTCCTGTTCCTCATAGACTGATGTCTTCAGGGTTCATTCATCTTGCAGATAGGTCAGAGTGTCATTACTTTTAAAAAGCTAAAGTTTATTTCACTACGTGTCAAGACTACATTTTGTTTAAGCCCTTATCTGTGGATGGACAGTTGCATCATTTTCATTGTGAATAATGCTCCTGTGAACATGAATGTAGAGGTATTTGAGTGTGTGGTCTCTGTTCATTTGGGTGATATCTAGAAGTGGGGTTTCTGAGTTATATGGTGGTTGTATTTTTAATTGAGATACTGCTTCCCAAAATGGCTAAATCATTTTGTTCTTGTACTGATATTGTACAAGAGTCTTAATTTCTTTTTTTTTTCTTTTAAAACCAAAGCATTTATTTTGAGTGATTGTTGCAATTCTCAAGATGAACTGGACGCTGCAACTGCTGCTCTCTTGGGTTTAGGTGTCGTTCCTTCGCGGAAGCCATGCCTGAATCTGCGATATACAATTTTTAGGTGCCTCATTCGACCGGTTCCAGTAGTATTTCGCCTTTTAGCCTTTGCACTCCAGTTATACTTTCTTTTGCGCTTGGCGGGATAGCCACATTTGCCACAAGTCGACTTCTGAAGGTGGTAGGCCTTAGAGCCACAGCGGCGGCACAACGTATGCGTCTTATTACGACGCTTTCCAAAGGATGACGTTCCCTTCGTCATCTCGCTTGTGCCGCCGAGACCAAAGAGCAAGAGTCTTAATTTCTCCACATTTTGAATACCTGTTATTTTACATATCTCTCTGTTTTTTTTAATATTTAGTTATTTGTGGTAGTGACCCCAGGACCTTCATGCTGAGCTACATGTCCAGCACTTCTGAATTTTTCCATTTCTATATAGTGTTACTAAGTTGTTGACTTTCCAGGCTCAGCTTGAACTTGTGATCTTCTTCCCTCAGCCTCCCAGAGGGCTGGTACTACTACAAGTATGATCTACCATATTGGCATTATTTGATTGCTTGATGGGTTGTAATGGGAATTGATCTTCCACCAAGCTCCAACAGCCAACTTTTCTCTTTAATTTTTTTTTGAGAGAAAGTCTCTCTGAGTTTCTGTGACAGAAATTCTTCTGACACAGTCTCCTGCTTTCTGGGGTTACAGACATACATTCACACACCTAGTAGTAGTCTATTGATATTTGTATTCAATTTTCAGGTTGGTTTTTCTCACAAATAACTCTTGATGAATAGTCACATTCCCCCCCCCCCAGTAGAGCATTTGTTTTTATTTTCCTACGTTTTCTGTAAATATTCCTGGTTATGCTCATGTTCTTAACCATGTGAACTCTGAATAAAGGGAGCTTGAGGGCCAGCCAAATAGCTCAGTGGATTAAAGCTTCTGCTAGCAGGGGCAGGAGACAGGGGTTCGATCTCTGGGCCTGACGTGCCGGCCCCGCCCGTAGGGTGAGCTAAAATGGCAGTTGAGACTGGGTGTGGTGGTGAGGACCTGTAATCCCAGCTCTTGGGAGGCTGTAAACAGGTGGATCACTATGAGTCCAATCTAGTAGTGAGACCTTGAACACTCTGTAGACCCTTCTCTAAGATACAAAAAAGGGAGCTTTATTTTTTCCAGTTCTTATATATTTATATCTTTCTGTTGCTGTGTACAGTGTTTCATCTGTAAGAATGACAATGATGATTGAAAATGGTATCAGTAAGATTCCCTGCCTTGTTCTGGAGTTCAGAGAGAAAACTTTCATCATTTAACATTCAGTAGGAGTCTTTCAGTCTTTACTTTTGTTTCTACATATGCTTCAGCTAACAGTGTTCTTTTGTATGACTGGAGATACATCTGTAATCTGTTAAAGATCTTAAGATGAAGTTATTTTAAAATCATGAAAGCATGTAGAATTTTATTAAATATTTTTTTCTGTATGCACATAGATAATCATAATGTTTTCCCATTTTTTCATGTTGCATATGCTTGGTTACATGTGTAATTCTAAGTCAACTTCATATTACTGGGGTAATTCTACTTACTCATAGTATATTTTTATATGTTGTTATTTTCATATTCTAATAATCTGTTTCATTTGATGAAATTCAATACGGTAATCTTTGTACATATATTCATTAATGG
This sequence comes from Octodon degus, assembly GCF_000260255.1. Taxonomy (NCBI): domain Eukaryota; kingdom Metazoa; phylum Chordata; class Mammalia; order Rodentia; family Octodontidae; genus Octodon; species Octodon degus. Next base: position 5,114,075 of record NW_004524761.1, on the reverse strand, counting down.
CATCCAGTGTGCTTCCTTCAGGTTATTCTAGCATTGGAAAGTCGTGTAAGACCTGTTGCCTCTTTTGCTTGTACGGTGAAATGGCAGTTTAGAGCATAATTCATTTGAGAGCGATGCTTGTAGTGCAAAGCTCTTGTATATGGAAACAAATTTTGCCATAAGTATGGAAACTCAGATAATTCTTTTGACAGCCCCCCAAAATTCACATCAAATGATTATAATATTATAGTAGAATACAAAATAACAAATAAACTACAAAATATAAACAAACATGAACAAATGATTTTATATTTGCCCTTGAAATCTTTCATCACTGGAGTAAGGGAGCCAAGAGAGGAGCTTTTTTGTTGTGTAGGATAACTCGCACTATGATGAATGGAATCACTGCTCTTTATTACCTCAATAGAATTTTTTCTTTTTGTGCAACTTTAAGAAGGAACCTATCCAATGATATTTTAAAATCATGAAAGCATGTAGAATTTTATTAAATATTTTTTTCTGCATGCACAAAATTTTTTTTCTGATATTGTTGCCCCCTTTTGGGGATTTGATGGCATTGTGACATTGCACTGTTGTCAAACAGAATCACTGTTCCTCCTGATACAGTGCTACTTGAGGCAGTACTTTTCCACAACTTTTTGCACTATTTCCCACTTTGTACACCTCTTACAGGTAATTTGTCTGTCTTTTCTCCTTGTACCCTAGAGATGGTATATTGTCTTGCTGTTGGAAGATGATCACTCCTAATGAGAGAGAGAGAGAGAGAGAGAGAGAGAGAGAGAGAGAGAGAGACAGAGACAGAGAGACAGAGAGAGACAGAGAGAGGCAGACAGACACAGACAAACAGACAGACAGAGAGACAAAGAGATAAAGACACAGAGACAGAGAGACAGATATACAGACAGAGAGATACAGAGACAGACAGACAGAGAGGGAGAGGCAGAGAGAGAGACAGAGAAAGACAGAGACAGAGACTGAGGCAGAGATCGACAGAGACAGAAAGAGACAAAGATAGGAACAGACAGACCCACAGAGAGACAAGCACACAGACAGAGACAGAGATAGACTAATGGAGAGAGAGAGAGAGAGAGAGAGAGAGAGAGAGAGAGGAGAGGAGAGGAGAGGAGAGAAGAGAAGAGAAGAAAAGAGAAGAGAAGAGAGAGGAGAGAGAGACAGAGAAGAGGAGTGCAGAGGGATAAATCCATTAACTCAGTGAGATCTGTAATGTTCTGTGTCACATAGTACTTGTTTATCAAGGCAATGCTCATTTTTTAAAAAAATATTTATTTATTTTTATTTATTACATTTATTTATTGTGTGTGTGTGTGGCCAGCTCAGCCCACCAGGGGGTGGGTCTGGCTGGCATGTGGTGCTGGGGATCAAACCGCGGTCCCTGTGCTTTGCCAAGCTTGTTTCAAGTAGGTGCTTTAGACCACTGAGCCATCTCTCCAGCCCTGGCAATGCTCATTTTTCAAGAAATAACTTGTTAGGTATATTTGCTCATGTTGCTAAACACTCATAGAACAAGTACCTCAGCATCCAAAGTTTAACTGTACTTTCTATAGTTTGCATACATTTGAAACATTTCCTCGTCCTTAATATATGACTGAACTCACCATTTGGTTTTGAATTTTTTAATGGAAGATACTTCATTACTGATTCAATTTCTTTTTTAAGCTTTAGTGCTTATCAGTACACGTTTTCAGTAAATTGTAATAACCGTGTATGGCACAGCTGAATTCTTTCTTCCTCATTTCCTCACTTCTTCCTCCTTCCTCCTTTCATCTCTTGCTCCTTTTCCACTAGGCAAAAGATGTGACTTCCTATTATTTTTTTATTTATATGATAGGCTTCCCATATCAGAGGAACAATGTGATATGAAAGATTGTATGTCTGACTTATTTTACTTAACTTTATGACTTCTTTTTTTTTTTAAGACAGAGTCTTGCAATGTAGTTCAGAGCGGCCTTTGATTCACTGTGTAGCCCACAGTAGCAATCATCCTGGCTCACCCTCCTGAGTGATGGGATTGAAGACTGCCTCACCACACCCAGCAACATGTAGTTTCTAGGTCCATCCATTTTCATACAGATGACTCAAGCTTTTCCATATTTTTATCATTTTGTGTAGGGTCTCACTATGCAGCTTGGACTTGTAGTGATCCTCTTGTTTTCAGTCTCCCCATTGCTGGGATTAGAAGTAGTACTCCACTGTGCATAAATAACATTTTCTTAGTCATCAGTTGATGGACATATGAGCCATTTCCAAGACTTAGCTTATTATTGTTTTGCTTCCATAAACATTCAGGAAAATTTGTAGAGGAAGAATAGCTAGGTCAAGGGAAAGTCCTATTTTCAGTGTTTTTGGTGTTTCCACACTGGTTTCCAAAGTTTTAGAGGCTTTCATTCTCACAAATAATGTAGAAGAGCTCCCTTTTCCTGGTAGCCTCTTCAGCATTTGTCATCATTTGATTTTTTTTTTTTCATGATAGCCATTTTTTTTTCTGGAGTAAGATGGAATGTCAGTGCTGTTTAAATTTGCATTTTTTATGGCACTGGGGATTGAACTATGGGCCTTGTGATTGCCAGGCAGGCACTTATGCTGCTAAGATATATCCCCAGCCCTAAATTTGCAATTTTTAAAATGACCAAAAATGTTGAACGTCTTTTTATGTATACACTAGCCATTGGTACTTCTTAAAATTGTCTATTCACTTAAGTTGACTATTTTTTGATTGGATATTTTATTTTTTTGGAGGGTTTAATTTTTTGGTGTTATTTATATATTCTAGATATTATTCTTTTGAAGAATAGTTGGCTCATTACTTTTGCTTGTTCACTATTTTGTTTCTTTTACTGTGCTTATGTTTTTTAATTTGCTATAATCTCTTCTATTGATTTTTATGCTATTTTTTAATTTTAAAGAGAATAAATTAGGAAAAAACATTGAAAATTATACAGAATTTCAAACCAAGATGTTAAGAAATCAACAATTGTTGTTATACTGGATATTGTTATATTCAAAGTAATTGTTCAGATTAGCA
>NW_004524761.1:5109685-5110913 GCF_000260255.1 Octodon degus | reverse complement strand
TTTTTATTTTATTGTTTTGCATTTTGTGTAGGGTCTCACTATGCAGCTTGGACTTGTAGTGATCCTCTTGGTTTTAACCTCCCCATTGCTGGGATTACAGGTGCGCACCACTACAGCTGGACTCAGTTGCCAGCTCAGTGCACCCAGGGGCAGGGCCAGTGCAGCATGTGGTGCCAGGAATCGAACTCTGGCTCCTGTGCTTGCCTAAGAAGGTATTTAGTCCCCTCAGTTATCTCACTGACTCTCTCTCTTGTTCCTTTTTTCATTCTTTTTGTCCCTTCCCTACCAGTTCTTTTCCCATCCACAATACCTATTGTACCTTTTAAATTTTATTTACTCTTTCTGTTACATACACTAGGGAGACAATATGGTGTTTACACATATGAGTCTGATTTATTTCACTTATGAGTACAACCTCTAGTTGCATGCATGTATATATAGAATGCTCAAATTTATCTTTTTTAATAGCTGAGTAATACTCCATTGTATAAAAATACCACATCTTTTTTATCCATTCCTCAATTGATGGGCATTTGTGTTGTTTCCAAGATTTAGCTATAACAAATTGTGTTGCTATAAAGATGGGTGCACATATATCACTGTGGTATGATGTTTTCTTCTGGAAAAATACCCAGAAAATGTTTAGGTTGAACAAGAGTTCTAATCCTAGTTTTTTTGCGTAATCTCTACACTGATTTCCATGGAAGTTATACCAGTGTATACTCCCATCAAGAGTGGAGAATGGTTCCTTTTCCTCCACAGCCTGTCCACTGAATTGCCACTTTTATGACGCGGGCAATGGATCATGCTGATCTTGGTGGGCAGCCACATGGCCTGTAACATGCTCAGCATTTCTTAGGAATTTTCGGTATCTTTTCCTTCCATAGTTAGGAGGCCTCTTTCCTGGTAGGTGGCACCATGCACATGTACAGTAGCAAAAGTGTATCAGGAACCAGTATAAACATTTACCTGCTTGTGTTTTTCTACTTCCAAGGTCCAAGTGAGAGCAATTCGTGCAGTTTTCTGAGCTGATTTCCCAGGAGGCAAAGCCTCAGGCTGGATAGTTTATTCAATGGTGACATCTGCCACTCCCACCATCCAAACTCTGTCAATTACCATACTGCTGCTGTCCACAAAACAGGACCAGGTCAAAGCTTGGAGGGGAGTATCCTATAGATCTGATCAGGCCAAATAGATCTCCTTGATTGTTTCCACACAGTTATATATA
>NW_004524761.1:5103802-5109585 GCF_000260255.1 Octodon degus | reverse complement strand
TTTTTTTTGGTGGAAACGGGGATTGAACTCAGGTCCATGCACTTGCCAGGGAAGCACTTATTCCACTGAGCCATCTCCCCAGAAATTCTGGATTTTTTCTTTTTGGTAGATAGCTTTAGGTACATTGGCAAATTAGAGGCAGGGTTGAGGGCCTAACTGGAAACAAAGAAATGGCAGTTTTAATAGTTAGGCAGGGAACCACTAGAAGGTTTCCTTAGTATTGGACCAACCTAGTTCCTGAGAGCCATTTACCACCAGGTCACCTTAATAAAGTCTCCAGTGCATGGTGAACAAACATCCAATTTTTGTGCCAAAGTCAGGTTATCAGCCTCTTTTACTAGTATGGTGGTGGCTCTGGTGGTACACAGGCAAGAAGCTCACCCAGCTGGCATATAATTCAACCTCTTAGACAACTATGCTACTGGGCACTTCCAGTGTTCCAAAGTCTGAGTTATGATACCCCAAGTAGTATCATCTTTTTCATGTATGCATGACTGAGATGGTTTAGTAATATCAGGCAATGACAAAGCAGGAGATCTTAACAATTTTTCCTTTAGATTCTGCAAGGCTGTCTGGCATTAAGGGATTCATTCCAAGGGGGAATAATTTCCTCCTTTCAGAGCCTTATACAAAGGCTTTGTAATAATGGCAATGTCAGGGACCCAAAGGTGACAGTGTCCAACTATCCACAGGAATTCCCTCAGATCTTTCCTGGACGAGGGTTTCTTTAATTCACAGTGGGTGTGGTAGGTTGACAGCAAGTGGGCCCCATCCTGCGGTACAAATTCAAGAACTTTTATAGTTTGTATATAAATTTGAGTCTTTTTCTTTGACACTTGATATCCCCTATCCTGTAGTAAACCCAACAGTCTCTTCATTCCTTCTTGGAAAAGCTCCTGTGTTTCAGCTGCCAAAGCAAATTAGTAGCATACTATCATAGAGATATCTCAGGGTTTTCTACACTAAAAGATGCTAAATATTTAGACAAGGATTCTTCCAAAATTGTGGGGAGTTCTTAAATCCCTGATGAAACCTTTCCATGTTAGTTGACTTTTTTCCCCTCTTGACCCACACATTCAAAAGTGAACACTTCTTGTGATGCACCAGACAGGGTAATATAAAAGAAGGCATCTTTTAGATCTAATACAGTATACCAGACATGGGAAGGTGGGAGTAAACTGAGCTCACATAGGAGTTTAGCACAGTAGGATGGAGGCTAACAATCAATTCATTAACAGCTCGAAAATCTTGGAACTGGGTGTTACTGGTTGGCCCCAAACTTTTGGACTGGCAAGAAAGGAATATTCCAGGGGTAGTGAAACTCTTTTCGTATACCTGCTTCCCACAGCCTCTGTATGTGGGGCTTAATTTTCTTTCTGGCTTCCATTACCCTGGCTATTGTCTCACATGAACTGGCTTTGCATACCCCAAAAATTCCACTGTCACTACGGGAACATGAATCACCAAACTAGGGGGACAGTCTGATGCCCAAACTTTGGGAAAGTGTTGAGTCCATTGGGGGAGAGCAGGGTGCTTTCCAGGATTGGAGTCTAGGAGGTGATACTCCCCTTGCATGGGTAAAGTAATGCTTAAAACATGAGCCTCTAGTGAGGATTTCTCTCAGTTAAAATGGATTTCTAAGGAGTGAAGGAAATTTCAGCCTGCAGGTTGTGAAGGAGATCTTGGTCCAGGAGTGGGGAAAGACAGGCATAAACACAAAAGAATGACTAACCACATGTCACCCAAGCTGAACATGTCATGGCTCACAGAAAGGGTATGTTGAAGTCTGGCCAGTTGCCCCTTGAACATATCCACCAAAAATCTAATAGGTTTTGCCTGTACAGTTGTGGTTACTGTGGGTTCTCTGGGGCTGAGAGGCAGAGACCCATGACCTTATAATTCTAAAACTTACCTTGAATCCATCGCAAGTATTTCATTTTTTTCCTTGTCTAACAGCTTTGGACATTCTCACTTGAAATATCCCTTTTCCTTGCCATATTCTCTGTAGTCTGGGTTTAGGGGATTACAGGCTCCTTCCTCCTCTTTTTCTCCTGTTTCTGAGTCTCTTTATTGTAAGATTGTAGGACCACCTTCTTCTGTTCTTGCTTGAGTTTCCACTGTTATGAAACATCTTTTGGGTGCCCTCAGCAAACTGAGACAAATTCATTCCTGCAAACTCTTCCACTATCTGTAGCTTGAAGTATATGTCAGGGGCTGACTAACCAACAAAATTTATGTTGAGAGTGTGGGTATTTGTGGGTTCCAGTGGATCACATTAAGTGTACATTCTATAAGCCTCCATGAAGTGTTCAAGAAACATGGTGGAGTTTTTAGTTGCTCTCTCATGAAATTCCACAACCCTGTTCAAATTACTGGGGCAACAAGCAGCAGTGAATAGTCCTTTCTTCAATGCCTGATGTTATGCCTCTAATCTTTGTAACACATCTGCCTTGATAAAAATCCCAGTTAGGTGAACCTTAGGTTATAACTCAAGCCCCTACCTCTGTTTTATCATGCCCAAGTCCCCCAGAGTCTAACCTTACTTGATCCTCAGCTGTCTTCCGAATTCCCTCTCTCTCTCTTTTGAAGAAAATAGAGCTAGCAATATCTGCTGAAAATTACCCCACATAAGGTAGTGATTTAAACAGACTCCAGAAAAGTGATCAGAACCTGAGGCTGCTCTGAGAATGGGAGATTTTTGAGCTCTCTAGTTCTATAAGTCACTAGTACTGTAGGAAATATATGCCAGGGTGAACCAAAGATTTCTTCCCAGTCCTGGTATGTTGGCCTTCTTGGAGGGGCAGAACAGGGGCCAGGTCTGAGAAAGAGACTTCCTTGTCCAGGATGGTGGAATCTCCAGTTAGGATTCCCTGCAGTGACAAGGAGGGTGAGAAGCAGGATAGGATGGCAGTGGAGTGGAAAGACCAAGGTGGGATTATCCTCCTTGGGTATGGAGGGAAAAACATGGGTCTTCTGCTTTGAGGACCACTCTTTGATCACCAGAACTGAATCAGGAAATTCACAGACACACATCCCTAGCCATCAGGGCATCATCTAAACTGCAAATAGCCAGGAATTTACATAGGGAAAATGATTAGTGTGCCAAGGCTTCACAGTGACAACATCCCATACTCTACTGACTACTTGAGGATTAATTGTTTTCTCCACTGGCCATCCCGCACCAAAAGAGGTACATTATGACTTACACAAAGTGCAAAGTTTTCCTGGCTCCATCTTTACCCCATATGCATCCTTTCATTTGTCAAAATTCTTATCATGCAGTCTAGAATGGTGGATTTTTATATCTTCTTGATTCAGCTTTGGCAATTTGTATGCATCTAGGAATCTATCTATTTCTTTTGCATTTTACATCTTATTAGAATATAAGTTTTCAAGTAGGTATAGATGATTTTCTGGATTTCTTCAGGGTTCATTGTGATTTTACCCATTTAATTCCTAATTGCACAGATTTGAGTCTTTCCTTTTTTGATAAGGTTGGATAAGAATTTTTAAATTTTATTTAATCTTTCAAAGAACCAACTCTTCAGGTCACTGATATATATCATATCTATCTATCTATCTATCTATCTATCTATCTATCTATCTATCATCTATCTTTTTTTTTTTTTTTTGGTACTAGGTCGTACTACACAGCTTGGACTTGTAGTGATTTTCCTGTCTCAGCCTCCTAAGCATTGGGATTACAGGCATGCACCACCATGCTCATTTTTGGTGGCTGTTCCATGGCCAGTACAGTGTGTGGTACTGGGGATCAAACCTGGGTGCTTGCACTTGCCAGGCAGGCACTTAGACTGCCAAGATATCTCCCCAACCCCAGTTCATTGGTTCTTTTTTTTTTTTTTAGTCTCTAGTGCATTAATTTCTGCTCTGATCTTTATAATTTCTTCCCTCTTTTGAGATTTTGCTTTAGCCTGCTCTTCCTTTTGTAGAAGTGTGAGGTTCACCATTAAGTTGTTTGTTTGTGTTTGCTCTGTTTTCATAATATGGGTTTTTAAATTTTTTTTATTGAGAAATAAATATGAGTGAGACAGTTTCACAGCTGATTAATAGGACAGTTTTGATAATCAATACATTGTACATTGTTATCTTCTTAGTGGTTATCCATAAGAAGCAGACAGGATATTCTATCCAAACACTGTTAGTACACCTCTTTCTTCTCATTGAATTCAGTTAAAGTAGCTGTAAATTTATCCTATTTTGTATATATAAATACAAAATGATCTTTCCTTTGTATCCTTTTTTTTGTCCTGTCAGAGGTGAATATTCTATTGGAATCTAAATACTATAGATGTTTGAATTCAACTAAACAATCTAACACTGTTTAGCAGTCTATAATATTAGTGGGTTATCCTCAGAAGTTATTGACTACGGGTTTGTAATGCTATAAATTTTTCTCTTAGGTTTGCTTTCATTGTGTCTCATAAGTTCTGTTATGTTGTATTGTCATTATTATTTAATTGTAGAAGCTGTTTAATTTCTTCTTTAATTTCATCTGTGCCCATTTGGTTGTTCAGGAGTGTGTGATTTAATTTTGATTTGTTTATGAGTTCTTGTTGTTTATTTTGCCATTTATTTCCAATAAATACGAGATACAATGGTTTCCAATAAACACAAGATACAGTGGTAATATGCAGGAGATAACTTTAATTCCTCTGCATTTACTTAAGCATGTTATATGAGCTAGTATGTGGCCTGTTGTGGAGAATATCATGCATGCATCTGATAAACTATGTATTCTGATGTTGTGAGTTAAATATACTATGCCCATTTGTTCAAAAGTTTGGTTCAATTGTAATATTTCATAATTAATTTTTTGTCTAGTTGATCTGTTTCTTACAGTGGTGCATTGAGTTTCCCTTTACAAGTGTGTTAGTGCATATTTGATTTTTCATGTCAGTTAGCATTTGTTTTATATAGTTGGGTACAATGGCATTTGGTGCATATATATTTGTGATTGTTATCTTTTCTTCTGGAATTGTTCCCTTTAGAAGGATGTAGTGACCTTCTTGGGCTCTTTTGATGTCTTGGCTTGAAATTAACATCACCTGTAAATAGAACTGCTTCCCTATTTTTTCTACTTTCCTGTCACATGGAATATTATTTTCCATTTACTTTGACTTTCAGTCAGTCTTCCTTTTTAGTTAAATGTGTTTCTTGTATGCACCACATTGTTGGGTCTTGCTTCTATTCCGCTCATCTGTGTCTTTTGATTGTTATATTGAAACCCCTAACTATTGTTTATAACTGTTTATTGGCTTATCCTTGTCATATTATTTTCCTGTTGTTTGTTCCCTTTTTCCTCCTGTGTTTTATTACTTGTATTGCCTAGTAGATTCATTCTGCTGGGGCTATGGAGATTTAATCCTTGTCACCTCTTTCTAGAATGTTCTTTGGGACATTGTTGAGTGCTGGTTTGATGTTCATGAATTTCTTCAGGTGTTCTTTGTCATGGAAGTGTCTTATTTCCCCATCAATTTTGAAGGTGTTTTGTGGGGTATATTAATCTGTTTGGAGGATGTTTTCTCTTACTGATTGAAATACTTCACTCTAAGCTCTCCTTTATTAGATTTGTGTTTGAGTTGAGAAATTTGTGTTGGGAAGTCTGATGTGATTCTTTTTTTTTTTGCTGAATTTTTTCCTATTATTCTTTTTTTTATTTTTCAACAAATAATACACTGCATATATTATTCTTAGTGGTTAATTGCTGTACAAGATGCGGACTTGTGATCCTATTTACAAACACCATTAGAACAAATCATTCT
>NW_004524761.1:5090258-5096712 GCF_000260255.1 Octodon degus | reverse complement strand
GACTGGTCCCGCCGGCGCAGGGTAGCAGGAAGCTCTCCACACACTCACCGGACCTGGGCTAGGACTGGGTCTGGGGGTTCCCGGAAGTCGGCAGTGATGTGATTCTTTTTTAAAAAATGTATTTAGTACAGGATCTACAGGGTCTCACTACACAGATTAGATTTGTAGTGATCCTTCCTGTTTTTCAGCCTTCCAAACGCTGGGATTACAGATGCGAGCCACCATGCCCAATCTCAATTGTGATCTCAGCATGCCCCGTGGGCAGGGCTGGCATGAAACTCCAGGGATCCAACCCTGGTCCCTGTGCTCTGCCTAAGGAGGTGCTTTAGTCCACTCAGTTATCTGGTTGGCTCTCTGCTATGATTCTGATCAGCTTTTCTTTATATATGATTTGTTTCTATTATCTAACAGATTTTAATATTCTGTTCTTGTGTTGAATTTTTGACATCTGACATCAGAATTTCTGAGATTTTGATATTCATTGGTGTTGAGTTTTTTTAGTATGTCTAATTGGAGTTATGTATGCCTCACTTACTGTATGCCAAATTACTTTTTCCTGCTTGGGAAGTTTTTTTTTTTTTTTTTTTTCTTTTTAATTTTTAGCATGATTTTTGTGCATTTCTTTCTTTTTTAAAATGTCCTTTGTGCCATCTCCTGATTTTTCTTTGATTTCAATCAATCTTATCTTATTCGTCCTTGCATCATTTAGCAGGTGCTGGATTTATTTCTTATTATCCCTTGGTATTCTTTTTTTTTTTTTTGTATTTAGGACAGGGTGTACAGGGTCTTACCACATAGATCAGACTTGTAGTGATCCTCCTGTTTACAGCCTCCCAAGTGCTGGGATTACAGGCATGTGCCACCATACCCAGTCTCAATCACCATCTCAGTGTGCCCTGGGGCCAGACCAGCACAGCAGGCCAGGGGATCAAACTCCCAGCCTCTGCATCTGCCTAAACAGGTGCTTTAATCCTCTGAGCTATTTGTCCAGCCCATGCCTTGGTATTCTTCTTTTTTTTTTAAATTTGGTACCAGGTATTGAACTCAGGACCTTGCACTTGCCAGGCACGTGTTTATTCTACTGAGACATCTCCCCAGCCCCCGTTGGTATTCTTGAGAAATCTTTCTTTTCATGATTGGTAACTGGAATACTGTCTTCTACCTCTGAGATCCTGTTCTCACATTGGATCATTCTCCTCCTATATTTCCAGTGGAATTTTTATTCGCCCAGATATCTGTTTGAATCTGTTTCATGGATTTTCTTTCTTTCCTATGTTGGACATTCATAATTTCTATCATTTTCCTAAGTTCCTCTATTATTATTATTATTATTATTAATTATTGTTATTTAACCTGTTTCTATCCTAGAGTCAATAAGCATGACTTTCATTATGGTCACCAGTTCTGTAATTATCTGAGAAATTGTGTTTGATTTGTGTTTTTTAAGAGCCTCATTCATTTGCCTTGTAAGTTCTGTTATTGTCACTTCAGAGAGTTCAGCTTGGTGGCTTTTAAATTGTTCCACCTCATTGGCCCCTGGGATTTTCCTCTGGTGTGCACTGAAAGTCTGGGGTTGTATCTTGTTTAAGCTTCTTCTCATTTTCTGATTTTTAAAAAAAGTTAATTGGGTTAGAATACATGTTTTTAAAGTAAGTACTAATGATCTGGATTTCTGAAAGATCTGTTGTGATTTTACTCCTTTCATCCAAAATTGTACTTTTTTGTGGCAAGGCTGGCTAAATGTCTATTTTTAATTAATCCTTTAAAGAATCAACTCTCTGGTTCTTTGATTCTTTGTATTATTTTCTCAGTCTCTGTTGTGTTAGTTTCTGCTCTGATCCGTATAGTTTTTTTTTCCAAGCTTTGGGTTCAACTTGTTCTTCTCTTTATAGAATCTTGAATTTCACCACTGGGTTATTTATTTGAGCTCATCTGTTTTTCTGATGTGTGAATTAACCACTATAAATTTCTCGGATAGAACTGCTTTCATTGGATCCCATAAGTTCTGGTATGTTATATTGACATTATCACTGAATTGTAGAAACTGTGTAGTTTCTTCTTTAATTTCATCTGTTATGTAGATGTTGTTGTTAGGTAAGACGTTGTTAGGTGGAGTATTATTTAATTTACATGTACTTGTGAAATTGTTGTGATTTCTTCTGCTTTTTTAATTGCAGAATTGTCTGATAATATGCATGGGATAATTTCAGTTCCTTTGACTTAACTTAAGCATGTTGTGTGAGTTAGTATGCAAAGAAATAGACTTTCTCTATTTTGGAGAACATTCTGTGTGCTTCTGAGAAGAATGTGTATTTTGTTGCTGTGTAGTGGAATACTCTATAGATATTTCTAAGTATATTCAGAGATGTGGTTCAGGTCTTACATTTATTTGTTGATTTTTTTGGCTTGCTAACTTTTCCATTTATGACAGTGGAGTGTTGAGGTTCCCCATTACAACTGTAATAGTGTTTATCTGATTTTTCATACCCATTAGTGTTTATTTTGCATAGTTTTGTATGCCAGTATTTGTTGCATATATATTCATGATCATTATCTCTTCCTCTTGAATTATTCCCTTAACAAGTGTATAATGTCATTCTTTTTCCTTTTTGATCAGTATTGCCTTATAATCCACTTTGTCTGCAAATAGAATAGCTAACCTAGGTTTTTTTCTAGTTTTCTGTTGCATGAGTACTTTCTATTTTTTTACTTTCAGTCTATGAGTTTCTTTTGTGAGTTAAGTATGTTTCTTTCCATAGTATGTTGTTGGATCACATTTATTGATCCATTATTCCTATGAATTTCTTTTGATTGGTGAATTGAGACCATTCACATTGATCATTATATCTGATAGGTACTGAGTTGTCCTTGTCAAGATATTATTTTCCAGTTGTTGATTCTCTTTCTTTCCATTCTATTTGCTGCTTACTTTTTCTGATGGATTCATTCTATTGGGATTCTCAGATATTTCTATGTGCATTACTTTTATTCTAGTACCTTCCTATACCAAAGCTAAGAAAAAGAAAAATATTTTTCTTTCTTTTTTTTTTTTTTGTGGAACGGGGGATTGAACTCAGGCCCTTGCGCTTGCCAGGGAAGCACTTATTCCATAGAGCCATCTCCTCAGCCCTAAATAAAAATATTTTTAAAAAGCCAGCTGGAACTACCAACACATTCATTCTTGTAATAGTCTCAGAAACTCTAGTCTTGTAGAATTTCCTTTGACATCAATGAACACCACCATCCTCAGGTGACTTCAGTGTCTGGAGATTTGCCAAGTAGGCCTGGGGTGCAGCTACATAAGTGCTCGTGGCTGTGGGCACAGTAGATCTCACTCACAATTTCCCTGCCTTCGTATAGGTGGAGATAGAGCCACACTGAGTCAACCCTTCAAACCTCTTGAAAGTGTAATTGAGAAAAACCCAGTCTTTGGATTTGTAACCTGGTTCTGTGGTGTTTGTCACTGGTTGTAAGGTATCAGACTCAGGGAGGTCACTGAAATTTAAAGTATTACCAATGCTTTTGATTTCTACAGGGATTAGTTTTGGCGTTTGCTTTATGTGCCCCAGCTTACACCTTCAAAAAAGGGGTGGTCTTTTATTTCTTTCACTCCGCTATTCCCAATTCTGCTTTCAGAATCAATACAAACTCTGAGAATTAAGTCCTTGGCTTTCTTAGAGATAGTTATTTCTAGAGGAAGTACTACAGTTTCTTTGTAGTTCATCACTTCTCTATGTTTCCTGAGGAGTTCCAGAGCAGAAAGGTTTCTATTAGAATTTCATACATACTCACTCCCAGGGACCACCAGTCACACAGTTTGTTGTAACCAGTCTACATTAAGACTTCTGCAGCAATGTAATCTGGTGTCCCAAGTATGGAATATTCCAGCTGCTTCCTGTTTGCTTTTTTTTTTCATGTTTCTACTTTCTTCTTTTTCTGCCCAGTTGTCCACACCGTACTGTTTACACACAAGGACAAATCTTTCCCACACTCCCTCTCCTGTCCTCCTCAATTCAGAAACTCTTTCCTTTTGAATAAGCTAATTCCATTTTCCCAGTATCTATTGTACCCTTCAGATTCCATTTTTTCTCTTTCAGATTCTCACACTAAGGACACAATATGTTTGCACATGCAGGTCTGATTTATTTCAACTTCATTTCTCACTATTGGGTTGTTCAGAGTTTATATATCTTCTTGACCCATTTGGGTTTCTAGGAGTTTGAGGTGCAGTCTTGCTTTGGCATTTCATACGTATCTGGGAAACTGTCCATTTCCTCTATGTTTTCCATCCTGTGAGAGTAAAGATTTTGGAAGTAGGTATTGATGAACTTCTTAATTTCTCTAGGGTCTGTAGTGATTGTGCCCTTTTCATTTTTTATTGCATGATTTTGGGTTTTTTCTTTCCTTTTTTTGATTAGGTTGGCTAAGATATCAATTTTATTTGTTCTTTTAAAGAACCAAGTCTTTTATTCATTTATTCTTTGTATTATTTTTTTTGTCTTCAGCACATTAATTTGTGCTCTAACCTTTATAATTTCCTACCTTCTTTAGGCTTCAGGTTTGACTTACTCTTCTTTTTCTAGGAGTTTGAACTGCAGCCTAAGATCATTTATTTGGGCTTCTTCTGTTTTCCTAATGTGTGAATTTACCACAATAAAATTTCATCTTAGGACAGGTTTCATTGCATCTCACAGGTTTTGGTAGGATATATTTACATTTTTGTGTGATTGTATTTTTTAATTTCATCTGTGACCCCTGGGTTGTTTAGGAGTTTATTGTTTGATTTCCATGTGTTTATGGTGTTTCTGTAGTTTATTTTCTCAATAATTTCCAGTTTTATTGCACTGTGGTCAGATAGTATGCATGGGATAATTTCAGTTCCTTTGCATTGCCTTAAGAGTGTTCTGGGTGCTAGTATATGGTCTGTTTTGGAGAATGTCCGTGTGCAGCTGAGAAGAATGTGTATTTTGTTACTGTTAGGTGAAACACTCTGTTAAGGTCCACCATGTCAATTTCTTCACAAGTTTGGCTTAGTTCTGTTATTTCTTTGCTGATTTTTTTTGCATAGTTGATATCTTTGTAACAGTGGCATATTAAAGTTCCCCATTACTATTACATTATTGTTAATTTGATTTTTCTTATCTGTTAATATTTGTCTTATGTAGGTGGGTGCTCCTACATTGGATGCATATGTATTTATTGTTATCTCCTCTTCTTGCAGTTTTTCTTTAACAAGTATGCAGTGATCTTCTTTATCTCTTTGAATCATTTTGGTCTGAGGTTGATATTGTCAGCAACCAGGACAGCTATCCCTCATTTTTTCTTATTTCCTGTGGCACAGACAATTGTTTTCCATCCTTTGATTTTTAGTCCCTGAATTTCTTTTGAGATAAATGTGTTTCTTGTATGCAGCATATTGTTGAATTTTGTTTTTTAACCCACTCTGTTATTCTATTTCTTTTGGTTGGTGAATTGAGGCCATTTACATTGATGATTATAACTGATATGTATTGGCTTATCTTAATCATGTTATTTTCCTGCTATAAGTTCTGTACTTTTTACTTATTTTTAATTACTCTGTTTTGGTGGTTTCTTTCTGTTGTTATTGAAGCTGTAATCACTTCTGTCTCTAGAATATCTCTCAGTACTCTTTGTAGGGTTGATTTGGTGGTCATAAATTACTTCAGTTGCTCTTTGTCATGGAAAGATCTTATTTTGCTTTTGAATTTGATAGATGGTTTTGCAGGGTACAACATTCTGGGTTGCAAGTTATTTTCTGTCAGGACCTGAAATACTTCATGCCACACTCTTCCTGATTTGATGATTTGTGTTGAGAAATTTCGCATTATTCTGATGGGCTTTCCATTGTAGGCGATCTGTTTCTTCTTTCTAGCAGCTTTTAATATTGTATTATTTTGCTGAATTTCTGAGATCTTGATTTTTATGTGTTTAGGTGTAGACTTATTGTGATTATGGCTGTTTGGAGTTCTATATGCCTCACTTATTGGTACATCAGGTTCTTTTCTCATGTTTGGAAAATTTTCTTCTAGTACTTCTGCAAATAATCTTTGTTTGTTATTTGTACTGTCACCTGCTGCTTCATTGACACCTATTATTCTTACATTATTTTTCTTTGCATTGTCTTGTAGCTGCTGCATTGTATTTCTTGATTCCTTGTTAGTTTTAAAAGATCTTTCCTTTCACGTTCATTACATGCACTGCTATATTCGCGATCTGAAAGTCTTCAATTTCATTCAAGTGGTTTTGCCAGATTTCTTTTTTTATTTTTATTTATTTTTGCCATAATTTTATTGATAAACAAATAGCAATGAGACACTTTCAAATCAAATAGGTAGGACAGTTTCAATAATTAACACACTGCATACATTCTTCTTAGTGGTTAATTGCTGTACAGATGCAGACTTGATATCCTATTTACAAACACCATTAGAAC
>NW_004524761.1:5060801-5089903 GCF_000260255.1 Octodon degus | reverse complement strand
TACTTTCCTTCTGGATGGTTAAGACCAAGGTAAAGCAGGACCTATGCAACAAGAGTTGTAGCTTTTGGGTCTGATAAGGTCAGTGAAATCCCCTCAGAATTTATCCTGAGATCCTGTACCTCAGATTGTGGTTTTGCCAGATTTCAAAGGAGTTTTTAATTTCCTGGATATCTGTTTGAATGTTTTATGCATTCTAATTCTTTCCTGTATTGTTCATTCAGTGTTTCCATCATTTTTCTATTATCCTTTATTTTATTTTTACCTATGTCTTCTTTAGTTTATGCTGAGCAGTTGTTTCATGATTGGTGTCCTTTTTGGACCTGAGAGATTAATTCTGATTTTATTTCTTGTATAGCCTGATGGACTTGTTTCTTTACTTCTGTTGTTATCATTTCAGAGATTTCAGGTGTGTGATTTCTAACTTCTTGTATGTCTTTGTCTCCTGGATTTGTTATGGGTAGGCTAGAGCATTGAGATTGCAGCGTGTCTCAGGGGGCAGGGCTGGCACGGCAGACCAGGGGGCTTGAACCTCAGGCCCCTGCCCCTGCTTGCAGGCACTTTAATCTGCTGAGCTATTTGGCTGGCCCTTGCTATTACTTTTCTTGACAGGTTTTTTGAAAGGTGTCCTTTGTTTTAGGTAAGATTTTTTCATAGTTCTCAGTCGTTCCATTTTTGTTTGCATTATTGTTTGCAGCATGTAGCAGCCATTCAACTGACTTTTCACGGTCCCTTCCAAATTTATTTTTTGAGACAGGACATGCTATATAAATCAGGCTGGCCTTGAAGTCACTATATAGACCAGGTTGTCCTTGAATTAATAATTCTCATGCCTTAGCCTCCTGAGTGCTGGAATTACAGGCATGCATCACCACTGGGTCTCTTCCTTTTTTAAAGAAGTCTCTCATTTATTTATTGCCAGCTGAAGCCCTGTCTTATAGATCACATATTCTGTCTTCATTTTGGTTTATTCTTCTCTGTGCTCTTTATAGAAGTTTTAATCTCCTGGTTATATTTCTTTCTTTTTGAAGAAAGAAACATGCTATGATTTCTTTCTTTTTTTTTTTTGATACCAGGGACCAAACTCAGGACCTTGTCCTTGCCAGGCAGACACTTATGCAGCTATCTCCCCAGCCCCTCCTGGTTTTATTTTGAATCTGTTTTATGGAATCCTATTCTTTTCTATGTTGGGCATTCATAGTCTCCCTTAGTCTTTTAAAATTATCTATTTTTAAACCTGTATCTACTCTAGATTCACTAACCATGTCATTCTTTATGGTCCTATTTCTTTCATTATTTGTGTTATTATTTGTTGTTTTTCCATTGATTCATTTATCTGCTTTGTTACTTTCATTGCTACCATTTCATAAATTTCAGCAAAGTGGCTTTTAACTTATTTTATCTCAATGCCCCCTGGATTTGTCATGGGCAAACTAGAAGTCTGGGGTTCAATCTTGCTTCTGTGTTTTCTCATTTTCCGTTTTTGTTTGTTTGTTTTCTACATTTTTGCTTGTAAATTCACTGTGGTTGATAGCTTTATTATTAGTATTAAGATCTTTTTTAGGAAACGACTTTTCCAAGATGTGTTCTAGGAATAGCTGGCTCTTGGCCTTTTAACCTGCCTCTAGACCCTTCCTCTTCTGTTTATTATAGATGAGTGGTTGCAAAGTATTTGGCTAAGATCCAGTTCTTTGATATTGGAGTGTGGTATTATTTATGACCCCAACATAATCTAGGCATTGGCATAGAAAGAAGTTCTACTGATCACAATAATAATGTCATGTTGGCTAAAGTTGTAAATCATCAATATCATTATCATCAAGCACAGAGTAGAAAATAGCAAGATGTGATAACTAATAATGTGCCATTTTAAACCTATGTACAATATTTATAGTACAATATAGTACAATATTTATACTATATATATATATATATATATATGATTAATAAGACAATCATGCACTATAAATACTCACGGAACAGGGCAGTTTTCCCCTAAGATGAGAAAATTAAAAGGAAGAAGAGAAAAAAATGGAGAAATAAAAGAGGAAGAGGACATTAGAATCAAAGATAAAGGGAGATTTTTGATGTTTAGGAAACTATTGAAGAAGGTAGGAGGAAAGGAAAGGATGATCAAAGTAAAACAGGGATAAAATAAAAAAAAAACAACTATAAACAATGTTCACCCTTACACAAAACAAAAATAGAGATAAGGAGAGAGAGAGAGAGAGAGAGAGAGAGAGAGAGAGAGAGAAAGAGAGAGAGAGAGGAGAGACTAGAAGGGAGGTGAGAGGGGAGAGGGAAGAGAGAAAATGAGTAAAAAAGAAGAAATAGACATTTCCTTATGATTTCATACCCGTGGTTATCTCTTGGGATTTATAGATTTGTGGCAATGTCCAATTCAAGGTATGATTCTTCTCATGCTGGTAGATAAAGGAAGCATCCAGAATCTATATCCATGCTGGATGATCCCAGCAAGATGTGAGTAGAATTCAGTTATGGTGTTGGTTCTGGGACTTTCAAATTCATGTGGTTTCAGACTGAACCTGGTGTCTTCTTATTTTATTTTTTTATGTATTTAGTAAAGGTCTACAGGGTCTCTTTACACAGATCACACTCATAGTGATGCTCCTGTTTTCAGGCTCCCAAGCACTGAGATTACAGGCATGTGCCACCATGCCCAGTCTCAATTGCTGTCTCAGTGCACACCGTGAGCGGGGCTGGCATGGCACTCTGGGGGATTAAAGACCTGGCCCCTGAGTCTGCCTAAGCAGGTGCTTTAGTCCACTGAGCTGTCTGGCTGGCCTTTGAACCTAGTGTCTTTTTGTGGAGTTGGGGCTTGAGTTTCTTAGCTCATAACATTTTGGGCTTCTCTTACCAGCCTGCCTATGGCTCTCTGAACTGGTTAACACATTGTATCAACTTGAGAAGTTTAGGAGTTTAATTAAGTGACTCAGCAGAGAGCCAGGATTCTTAGATTGTAAACATCCTCATCCTGTGCAAGAGGAGGGCATGGACACTGTGAGTTATACACCCCAGCCCCAGGGTAGCTTTTTTATAATATAATGAGGGGAGAGAGGCTGGCTATAAGCCACAGCTTCTGCCATTCCCTTTGATCTTCACTGTTTTCTGCTGCCATGAACTTCTGCTGTCTGCCACATGCCACTCTGCCTGGGAGCCAGCCAATAGAATAAAACCTCCACAAACTGTGAGCTAAATAAACCTTTCCTTCTTTCATTTTGAGTGTTGAGTATTTTGTTCCAGTAACAAAAAGTAACATAGACAAAATTTGGTTCCAGGAGCGAGGTCATTGCTGTGACTATACCTGACAATGTAGATTATGAACTTTTGGGAATGGCTTATGGGAAGAGATAGAAAAGGTTCAGAGAGGTTGCCTACTGCCTTTGCCTTTTCTGTATGGGAGATTCTGGTTAGAGCTCAAAAGACCAAAATAGAAAGTCTTCCTGTGAAGACCAGGCTGGTGAGGTTTCTTTTGGGAAAAAGGACTACATTGTTTGATGGACTGTGGATGATTTGTCTTATGGCTTGGCAAGAAGTTTGTCTACATTTTGCTCCAGTCCAAAGACTTGCCTGAGACTGAGATTAAGCACAGTGGACTAGTTAATCTTGAAAAAACAAACAAATCTCAAGGCAGTCAAATATTGCATCAGTGGCATGGCTATTGTTGGGGGCTTTTACTCAGATATGTGTTAAGAGTCAAGGGCAAAGAGCCTATCAAGATAATTTACAGTGTTAAAGCTGTAAAATGCAAAGGTAGAGCTGAGAGGATCTCCATTTCCAAAACTGAATAGGACAGTGAAAAAGATATCCTGAGGCCATCACAGGAGGTGACAGATTCTCATCCTTTGCAGCCTCAGAGTCGCAAGGGTGAGGGAATTTGCTTTGAGGAGAAGGCTGCAGAGTCCCATGTTCCAGAATAGAGGCAGCAACCACACCAGGTTCCAAAATGGAGGTGGCAGCCACACCAGATTCCAGAATGGTGCTGATATAGAGAATTTGTTCCTTGGAATCAGGGTCAGACTGTTTAATAACCCAGACACTCGACAGCTACAGCCAAAAGAGAAAAAATCCTGGCTACTGCTTCAGCTGGCAGCAGCCCTTGATATCATCCACGTGGCATTGGTTTTAGGTGCATTCAAAATGCAGGAGTTCTGAGGTTAAAAAGGCTTCCACCTAGATTTCAGAAGTCCTAGAAGGCCAGGTAATATGCCCCTGAGAGGGCAGTATGTGAAGCTGTGAGTGAGAAGCCTATTCAGTGATAACCTCAGAAGTATAAAAAAGCCAGAAGCATAGATTATCTAAAAAAGTTACAAAAATGGAGCAAAGTAGCCCTGGAAGAGAAGCCTTGGGAGAGACCAGCAGAAGTGTCTTAGGGCTGGAGCCATAGAAGGCTTTTAGAGCTCACAACTCATTATGTGTTACATTGGATATTCCACATAGAACTGCAGAATTGAATGTTTGCCCTGTGGGATTTGGGACTTGCTTTGGTCCCAATGCTTTATATCCTGCTGTATATACTTTTTAAAATGGTAATGTTTATCTTGTGCCTTTAAATGTTAAAAGTTTTAACTTTCATTTGTACAGGGGCCCACAGCTAAGAGTTTGCTAGATCTTAGAGGAGATTTGATACTTGGACTTTTCAGCAATGCTAAAACTGGTGACTCTTAGAGATAGACTAAAATGTCTTTTACATAAAGGGATGTGCATGAGTCTTTGAGATGGTGCCCAGGGACAAAATGTCATGCTTCTAATGTAATACAACGCCCAAATTATAAAATGTTAAAAGCATGTCTATGTACCTGAAAACTGGCTTAAAGATACATCTAGTTGCCAAGTTGACAAGGGGTGGATTGTAGTGGTCAATACATCGTGTCAACTTGGCTAGAGCACCTTGGTGGTTCCATACCCTGGGCTGTGGGGGCTCCACCCAACAGGGTGAGGAGGGCCCACCTTAGGGAGGGGAGGGGTTGCCCCAAAGTGACTCAGCACAAAAAGGATATATAAAAGGGTTGAGGAAAGATTCAGCACCACTTCCTTGGAAGGGCTGGAGCTACACAGCCACATCACTTCAGAGGAGCTCAGAACTTCGGAGCTCAGATCTTCCCACTCCCACTGCCACTTTCTTGGAGGAGATTCAATATTTGCAGTCAGTGTGGAAGGAAGAGAGAGAGGCTTGACAGATGGCACAGCTGCTGCTCCTTTTCCACTCTGTTGTTTTCTGCCACCATAAACATCTGCTGTTTGCCTTGGAGCCAGCAGAATATACACTAAACCTGCACTATCTGTGAACTAAATAAACCTTTCCTTCCTTCATTTTGAGTGTAGGATATTTGTCCCAACGACAAGAAAAAAGTAACTGAGACACTCCCTAAGCATGGACATCTCTCATGATTGTCTCTCACACAGTCACTGTGATAGTTTAACACTGGGGACCCTGAGATGAAGCCAACATGGTTGGCCTGAATCTTGGGGTCAGTTGGTCCCTTGCTGAAATTGTGTCTGACCAAGCACACATTCTAGTGGACATGACAGTCACTTGCTTGGACTAGTCACTCACCAGTTATAGTGCACAACTTCCACTGTTCCATTCCAATGTTGCATTTTCCCCTTGAAGCCTTGGAGTTGCTGCTTCACTGTCTCTGTAGAGTTGATGTTTCTTTTCTCTGACACTATTCAGGATCTGGAGGTGGGGAAAACTGGTTGCCCTTGTTTTTCTGTGTTCTCTTCAATTTCTCTTTAGACTCCAGTTTTCCTTTCTGGTCCTTTTTGTTTCCTGGGGACCTACCTCTCTCTTTCCTTCTCCAAGTTGGTATTTTACAATGAATATATTATGAATTTTGGAGAAATTGATTTCTTTTTGCTTAATGTTCCACCATCTTCCCATAAGTCAGGAAGGCCTTTCTTGCTGCTGCATTATACCAAAAATTTATGCAGTTATTCATTCTGTCATCCATCTGCCAGACCAAGACCTAAGCCTTTGTTCCAAGATAATTCTACATTAGGGAGAAGGAAATGATCAGATATTTCACAAACCCTTGGATCTTAGTTTTGACCTAATGCTGATTCAGGGGATCCAAAATACCATTGTGACTCCCCATTAAATATAGAGGGTTGGGGTGATCAGGTGATGAATGGAGTTTTAGCAAATGTCTGACTCACAGAGGAATCTAATAGACCCTGAAGTCCACCTTGGAGTCATTTCTCCTGTTTCAGAATGTGTAATTGGGATAAATATACTTAGTATCTAAAGAACTTTCACCTTGGTTCCTTAACTTATAGTGTGAGGGCTATATGATTGAAAAGGCCAAATGGAAGCCCTTAGAATTGCCTTTGCCAGGCGAAATAGTAAAACAAAAACAATAGTGTATCTTTGGAGAGATTTCAGAGGTTAGTGCTACTACCAAGGACTTGAAGGATGTAGGGGTGGTTGTTTACATCACATCTCCATTTAATTCTCCCTTTTGGCCTGTGGAGAAGATTAATGGGTCTTGGAGTATAATGGTGAGTTATTGTGAACTGAATTGAATGGTGACTCTGATTGCAGCTGCTGTACTAGCTATGGTATGCTTTCTGGAGCAGTTTAATACATTTCCTGGTACTTGATATGCAATTGATTTGGCAAATGTCTTATCATACATCCATAGGGTCCATCACTAACAATTTGTTTTCAGCTTCCAGTACCAGAAATACACCTTCAGTGTTCTACCTCAGAGTTACATTAACTTTCCAGCCTTGTGTCACAATTTAGTTTATGGAGATCTTGATTGGCTTTCCCTTCCATAAGGTATCAAATTGGCACACTAAATTGTTGATATGCTGATTGGACCATGTGAGTGGGAGGTAGCATCCACTCTGGATTTGATATAAAAGCATTTTAAAGGTAGAGAATGGGAAATAAATCCAAATAAAACTTAAGTTCCTTCTAATTTAGTAAAATGTTTAGGAGTACAGTGGTGTGAGGTATCACTTCTAAGGTAAAAGATAAGTTGTTGCATTTGGTTCCCCTACAACCAAAGAAGAAACACAATACACAATACACTAGTAAGTCTAGTTTTTTTTTGTCTTTTTGAGACACTGTCTTTCTCATCTTAATGCCAGTCCCTTCATGTCAGTACCTGCTGGAGAGTGGTGGAATGGTCTTTTGAAGATGCAGCTACTATGCCGGTTAGCTCATGGTAGCATGCATGGGTTGGATAAATTTCTTCAAAAGACTGTATGTGCTTTAAATCAGCATCCAGTATATGGTGATGTCTTCCATATCCAGGATTCATGGGTCCAAGAATCAAGAGGAAGAAGCAGGAATGGTACCTTTGACCATTTCCCCTAGTAATCCCCTATCAAAGTTTTTTTTTCCTGTTCCCGTGACCTTATATGCTATGGCCTAGAACTCTTAGTTCCAAAGGATGAAAAGCTTGTAACTGATAAGCACAATAATTATTCTATTGCACTGAAAGTTAATACTTCTTCCTGGTCATTTTTCTCTCTTCATACCTGAGTAACTAAGCTTAAAAAGGAGTTATGGTGTCAGCAAACTTAGTTATCCCAGACTATGGAGGGGAAATCTGACTGTTACTCCACAATTGAGGAAAGGAAGACTGTACTTGGAGTGCAGAATATCCCTTATGGCACCTCTTAGTATTACCATGTTCTGTTATTATGCCAATCAATGGGAATCTACAACAGCACAATCCAGATGGGGTGATAAATGATCCAGAACCTTCAGAAATGAAGATTAGATTAACCCTACCAGGGAAAGAACTAAGACCTGCTGTGGTGTTTGCTGGAAACCAAAGGTATATAGAATGTGTGGTAGAAGAATATAGTGCTAAACATCATCTATGACCCCCTTATCAGTTAAAGAAATGAGGATTGCAATTGTAATTTTTTCTTAATATGCTTTCTTTGTAATATGATTTTTAAAAACTTAATTTTGGTTATTTAATATTGTTAAACCTATGTCATGTTCAGTTATGAAATGTTAGGGGTAAGCATCACCTAAACAAAACTTGTCTTCTATTTTGGGGAGGAAATTAGTGCATTTCAACTTGCATGCAGGATAGTAGTAACATGTTACATGTAATTATGAAATTGTCCTTGTATCTGGAGACTAAGTAGGGTTTAAGGAAAAGTATCCAATTTTCAAGTTGAGAAGGGGTAGATTGTGATAGTTAACTGGTTGTGTCAACGTGGGTAAGAAAAGCCCAAATTGGGTCAGCATAGTTATGGTGTGGCTGAAGAATTTTACTGTCGACAGAATACCTGCCCCTGGGTGTGAGTAGCACCAATTAATATGCCTGCACATAAATGAAATGAAAAGGGGACAAAAAAGGAACACTTGCTTGGTAAATAGATAAAACTAGAATAGTAATTCTGAGATTCATAAATTTCAGTTGCTTCAGAACACTTTATATATAATTTAGCATACTTTATTTTGAGAGTTAAAAAAAACCTGACATAATCAAAGAGAGAATTTCTTGAATTACATAAAATTCTGAGTGGTAGATTGGGTAAACTCCAGGGAATGTTTTTCAGGGCTCCACCTCTGTTTTTCAGCTATTTTGTCTCTCTAATCTTATTTTTGAGACAGGATTTCACTATGCAATTCAAGTTGGTCTTGAACTCACTTTGTAGCCCAGGTTGGCTTCAAGCATACAACAATCATTTTACTGCAGCTTCCCAAGTGCTGGTATTATAGGTGTGCACCACCACGCCTGGCCACTTTTGTACTCTTGTGAATTGGCTTTATCCTAAGGCTGGCTTTCTTTCTGACATGCAACCAGGGATTCATTTTTTATTTTATAGGAAAAAAGGAAAACAGCATTTTATAACAAAATAATAGGAGAATAACAATAATTAATACTGTACATATTGTTATCCTTCCTTTTTAATGAAGAGACACTAGTAGTATAACAAACTTGTATTTTTAAACTTTTCCTTCCTTCCTTTCCTTTTTTTCCATATTCTATTTCCTATTTTCTTTGGAACAGTTTCTTCCCATTTTGCAATATTTAATATACATTTAGAACTTATTTCATTTTTCAGTTTCTCATACCAGGCTGAGAATTCTTCAGGGAATATATCAAGAAGTGTAATATATGGGTCAAATGGGACCTCTAATCCTAGCTGTTTGAGGAAACTTCATATTGATTTTTAACAGTGGCTGTACCAATCTGTATTCCCTTCATCAGTGAACAAGGGTTCTTTTTCCCCCACAGTCCATGCAGCATTTGCTATTGGCTGGCTTCTTGATGATAGCCATTATTTATTAAATGAGACGGTATCTCAATGTTGTTTTAATTTGCATGTCTTGAATGACCAATAATGTTGAATTTTTCATATGTTTATTTCCCATTGTACTTTCCTCTCAGAAGTGTGTATTCATTTCAGATTTCCATTATTGTACTTGGACTTTGAATGTGTGTGGGAGGGTCTGATTTTTTTCAGTTTTTTAAATGGCCAAATATAAGTTCTTTACCTGAGATAAAATTGGCTATAATTTTTGTCACTCTGTGGGTTGTATTTTTACTTCATTGGTGATTTTATTTGATATGTAAATGCATTTTAATAACATGAGATTCCAGTTGTTGATTCTTTGGAGTATTTCCCATTCAGTTTAGGTTTTGTTTATGAAATCTCTGCCTAATAAGTGTTCAAGATTTTTACCTACTATCTCTTCCAGTAGATTTATTGTTTCTGTTTTAATATTTAGAACTTTGATCCATTTTGATTTTAGTTTAGTGCATGATAATAGATATGGATCTAGTTTTAGTCTTTGGCATAGAGAAAGTCAGTTTTTCCCACACCATTTATTAAAGAGGCTATCTTGCTTCTAGTGAACATGTTTGCCTCCTTTTCAAAGATATGGTGTCTCAGTATGATAGTAGTTTTGCTTGCATCTGCAACCAAGGATTCATGCTATCTCATTTGCACTTACTATGTAATACAAGGAAGAAGAATCATTCCTTTAGTGGCTAGAAAATTGTTTGTATCTTTTCCCACTACTATAATACATTAAACAGTAAAAATGATGTTTGCCATTCTTATTTTTGATTTTGAACTAATACATTTAAAATACTTATGTTAATATATAAGTTTGAATGTATAATTTAATAGAAAAACTTTCCTGAGTCTTAAAAATCAGAATTATGTAATGAACTTTGTTGTATATTTTTTGTTTGCGTTCTTTTTTTGACTGTATACAAAAATGCTTATTTTAATTTTTTTTACCAGTACATTTTCAATAATTAAGACATTGCATATTGTTGTCTTAGTGGTTATTCATTGTACAAGATGTAGACTTGATATCCTGTCTCAAACACTATTAGAACAAACCTCTCTATTCATTAAATTAAGAGAATGGAGCTGTATATCTATCCTAACTATTTTGAGTATACAGATACAAAATGGTCATTCATTTGTATCCCCCTTTTTTGGTTAGTTTTGTCAGAGAAGGGCATTCCAGTGTCATTTAAATACTGTAGGTGCATGAATCCAGCAAAATATCCCAATATAGTTCAATAGTCCATAATAGTAGTGGGTTCTCCATAAGACTGTCAGTGTCCGAAGTTGTTGACTTGAGCATTTTACAGCTCATATTAATAAGGCTTTGCTTTTTATACTTCATTTTCATACTTTTCTGCTAGACGGTTAACACCGAGAAAGAGCAAGACCTATATAACAAGAAATGTAACTTTGTATCTGATAAGTTCAGTCAAATCCCTCCGGATTTAACCTGAAACCCTGTACCTCAGTTTGTAGATCCTTTGTCATGTCAGCCATATGGATGAGTCATGGCCATTGCTTGACCAATTTACTTTCTGTGAAAGCTTGAAAGAATGTTTTCTCTCCATGTGACTCTCCTTAGGCACACTCTACATCATTGATCACTTTCCTCTGTGGCCCCAAAATCTCCTTGATCAGAAAATTTGGGACACAATTGAATTACAGGATGTTACAGTACAGGTTCTCTTATTTCCTGAGTCCTTACTGACTTTAAAAGGCTAGGGCCAAAATGTTGGCTGTCCTTGTAGCCCTTCTTTTTCTCTAATTTTTGGTCTGCAAACTTAAGTTGTTAACCCTCCAGAAGAGAAGCTTAATGATATCATTCCCTACAACATAGGCAGTTGAGCTTAACCTCATTATCTGTCTGAATATCGAAGATCTTACACATAACATGGAACAGGTATTTTCCATCAAGTATTGATATATTAAACTTCGAGTTCCTCCAGAATATGAAGAAAAAAGATTAAAAAGTTAAAAAACATTAAAAAATAAGAATAAGCATTTACATATTTTTACACAGAAATTTAGAAATTTAACAATATACAGCCTTGTAGCAGGACAGTCCTGTGACTTTTTTGTCTCATGTTTTCATTTATTACCCTTTTTTTTTTTTAAAAAAAAAGAACCTTTATTTGAGAGACAGTATGACCATAATTGGTATGTCATGACAAGCAGTACATAATTGGAAGACCAGAATGGCAGGTTTGTATTCTTGAGACAAGTTCTCAGTTTGTAGCTCAAGCTACCCTTGATCTCTCTTGTCACTCAGCATGGCCTCAAACTTCTGATGATCCTCTTGACTCAGCTTCCTGAGTGCTTGGATTACAGGTATTTGCCATAATACTTAACTTGAATATTCTATTTTTGAATAGTGTTTCCCTAATCAGATTGTCTTGGTCTCAATATCTGGACTCTGTGAATGTTATACTTGTATGTGTATTTAAGATAATAAATTTAACTTTGAATCATCCAGGACTACCAGTTTCGTCAGTAAATTTAACGAGAATTGTCCATGTAAAGGACAGCAATGTAGAGAAGGTAGCCATGTGAAAATGGAGGCAAAAGTGTAATGATACATCTTTATGTAATGCTGAAAGTCACCAGAAGGTAAGAAATAAATACTTCTTCAAAATGTTTGGAAGGAGTGTAGCCAAACTGAGACTTTATTCTCAGACATCTAGCTTCTAAAAATGTAAGAAAATTAAATTCTTATTGTAACCCACTGAATAAGTGGTAATTTAGTCGTCAGAAATAATATAAACATTTTTTTCTGCATCATTTGGTTTTGAAATTTTAGCTTATTGACATAATATTTATAGTCAATGTTTGGTGCAGAATCAAAAACTTGCTGGTATTTTTATTTTTATTTTTTATTTTTATTTTTATTTTTTTAAATTTTTTTTATTTATTTGAGAGAGAGAGAGAGAGAGAGAGAGAGAGTGGTGTGTGTGTGTGGCCAGCTCAGCCCACCAGGGGGCGGGGCTGGCTGGCATGTGGTGCTGGGGGATTGAACCGCGGTCCCTGATGCCTTTGCTAAGCTTGTTCCAAGTAGGTGCTTTAGACCACTGAGCCATCTCTCCAGCCCCTTGCTGGTATTTTTATTAAGGAGCAGAATTATGGAAGAAATGATGTCATTATATCTTTACTGTAAGCACATTACACTAGTAAATGGTACAAAATATGTTGCACTAATTTTGTGAAACTTTTAATGGAGATGTTCCAGTGTGGTTTAAGATCTTCAGTCATCACAACAGAGTTCAGAATATATAATAAAATGCAATACAGAAATAAAGAAAAATCTTTTTCTTGTTTTGATTTTGAAACAGTGTTTTGCTATGTTGTCCAGGAAAGTTTTGAACTCATTAGGTAGTGCAAGCTAGATTGAACTCCCAATCTTGTTTCCATTCCTGAGTACTAGGATTATACATGTGTAGCTCAATTCCCATTTTAGGGAAATACCTGATGACCTAATGAGCCAGACTATGAAGTTTCTGAGTTTAGAAATTGCTGAAATTGTGCAAGTATGATTTAGAAATGTTTTACTTAAATTATTATATGTATAATAACGTCTCTTATAGACATCCTCGTATTTTATATCATGAAATTCATAATAGACAAGCTTTCAGTGCAAATAATAGTATTTATCAGTCCCTTTGAACAATTAGAAAAAATTATTTGTTGTTATAAGTAACATGATCATAAAGAGTGTGGTAAAACATTAAGTAGTGATTATTAATTTACTCTGCACCAGAGGATTCATACTGGTGAAAAGGTAAAGAAAGGAAGAAATGTGAAAAATTGTTTTGATTCATTTCATGCCACTCCATAGTCAATTCATGTTAGTGCAAACCTTTTTTTTTAAAATTTTATTTATTTGTATGTGTGTGTGTGTGTGTGGCCAGCTCAGCCCACCAGGGGGCGGGGCTGGCTGGCATGTGGTGCTGGGGGATTGAACCGTGATCCCTGTGTTTTGCTAAGCTTGTTCTAAGTAGGTGCTTTAGACCACTGAGCCATCCCACCAGCCCCAAGTGCAAACCTTTTGAACATTAAGGAGTTGAGAACAAGTATTCTTCCCTGTTGTTCAAGAGAATAAGTGAAGGCTCTAACGGTACACTTGATCTTAGCCAAAAGGCCGAGAAGTGATGAAGGCTCTAATGGTAAGTCAAACTTACACAACTTAGCATAAGTACTGTTAAAATAAAAATGAATTCAGGCTATGTCTTATTGGTAGAGCATACTTGATTTCCATCCATGACGTATTTAAAAAATAGAATGTGAGATTTTTTTTGTGGTTAATTTTATCAATAGTAGAGAATTCATACTGTTAAGGAACATGGTTATAAGGAATGAGTGTAGGCTTTTCATACGAATTGAGATTGTTTTATAAAACAGAGAATTCATGCTGGCTGTAAATATTAAGAATTTTAAGAATATGGAAAACTATTACTGTATGTGCCTTGTAAGTTATGATTAGAGAATTCATACTTTGGAGAAATCTGATGGCTGTAAGATGTTTGTAAGGTTTTTTAGCAGTCATTCATTGAATTAGAGAATTCATACTGATCAACATTATGAATATAAGGAATAAAATATAAGTTTCATTGTGTCTGTCCAGTATATTACGCTCATATTTTCACACTTTCCATTCACAAAGGTCAGAAATTTTATGACCGTAAGAAATGTACCAAGGTCATTGTGCTTATTTATTTTTTTGTGCAACCGGGGATTGAACTCAGGCCCTTGTGCTTGCCAGGCAAGCGCTTATTCTACTGAGCTATCTCCCCGGCCCCTATGCTTATTTATTCTAAAAAGTAAATAAATCATAATTTGGATAAATTTCACTTATGCAAGAAATATGAAAATTCCTTAGTTTTGAATTGGCTTTTTATTCAGTATTAGAGAATTCATACTGTATACAAATATGATGGATATAACGATTCTAAGGCTATTTTGAGACAAAATTCTATCCTAGATTTACATTAGAGAATTCATAGTGGAGAGAACCTTTACAAATATAACAAATCCCATGAATCCTTTGTAATGGCAGATAGTGAGAAACATTCAAGGAGGCTGAGAATGTATGAGCACATTTTGTTTAGCTGGCTGGCTGGTGTTCAGTGAACAACAAAATACCAATGACATGATTTTGTTCTTAGGAGTTTTCACACATTAACAACTTTCCAAATCACTATGGAAAGTGCATTTCAAGGATTTTTACCAGAAGATCACAAGATTCATACTTCCCAGGTGTTTGTTAGGCAGGATTCAGTTCATGTTAGCTTAACCACAATTTGTTTTATCTATTTGTTAATATAGACAATTACTTATTTCTCCTTTTGTGGATTTATGATTAGTGAAAATCTACATTGAAGAGTAAATTCATCTATAGCTTAAGGAATTTTAAAAAAGGAGGCCAAAAACAAAATGGTTACATTAGATTTATCACCTTTACTCTGCTTTAATAATTAGTTCAATACCAGAATATTTAGCTTGGTTTAAAAAAATCCCTAGAAAAGTGAAAAAAGTGGGAAAATTATTAATATGTATTGACAAACAGGTTAAGCTCAGAGTCTTCATATCATTGTGAAGCTCTAGAAGTACAAGGCATGTAAGTAGGCCTTTAGACAATATAAAAATCTTACTATATATCAGTAAATTTGTAATATTATAATTTATAACTATAAAGGGTGGTATAAAGTCTTTAATTAGTGAAGACATCTTAACATTCATGAGAATTCACACTGATGAAAAACACTCTAAACAAAAAAATTGTGGAGTGACTTGAGTATCTATCAACATATTCTACACATGAGAATTAATATAGTAAAAAGCATTATCAATTAAAAATATATTCATCAATTAAAAATAATATTTCCATATTCAACATGCCACCAATAATACACTGCATGGTGTTACACTGACATGGTATACTTCAAGCAAGTTGACAGGATGGTGATTAATTCTGAAAAAGTGCTTATGGAAAAAATGTAACTCACTGTGGGGTTGAAGTTCTTTAACATAAAGAAGGAAACGAGGGCCGGGGAGATAGCTCAGTAGCATATTTGTTTGCCTGGCAAGTGCAAGGGCCTGAGTTCAATCCCTGGTTCTGAAAAAAAAAGGAAGAAGGAAACAATGATGATCAAGACCTGGAGCAAAGTGCTGTTATAAAAAGTGGAAAGGTAACTTCATAATTAGCAGCTTCATTCTTCTTCCCCTCAGTTCTTTCTTCCCTTTTCTTCTGAAGCATCTTCAGAAAAGTTTTGAGGCACTTCTTTGGAAATAGTATCCTCTCTCTGTTCTGTGCTACTTTGTGCTTGAGAATAAATTTTGCATTCTTGCACACAAAGATTACCAGGTAAGTGCTCACCAAAACTATCATACTATACAGAACAACAGGCTGAATAAGATCATTGTGCCATATTCACCAATATAACCCATGGAGATGGTGGGCACAATGATTGTTTTCCAAAAGAAGAGAATAGACTTGGCTGAGAGGTTCTGACTAAAGTCATGCAGTTGTGGTTTTTCCTTAGACAGATTTTAGAGCCACATGTAGGAGCCATGGCAGGGGAGTTGCCAAGCAATGTGTGACAATATAATGTTTTTTTGCCATAATTTTATTGATAAACAAATATCAATGAGACAGTTTCAAATCAAATCAGTAGGATAGTTTCAATAATTAACACACTGCATACTTTCTTCTTAGTGGTTAATTGCTGTACAAGATGCAGACTCGACATCCTATTTACAAACACCATTAGAACAAATCATTCTATTCATTAACAGAATGTAACTATATATCTATCCTAACCACCCTGAATACACATATACAAAATGGACATTCATCTGTATACACTTTTTTTTGTTAAATTCCGTTATTTGAATATTATAGGTGTGTAAACTCAGCAAAATATTCTAAAAGAGTCCAGTAGCCCATAATAGTATTGGGTCTTCTGTTTAACTGGCAATATCAGAAATTGTTGACCTGAGTCCCCCACAGCTCAACATAACAGCATGGCTTTATTTACAGTATACTGTTAAGATGATAGGGTGTTAAGATGTGTTCATTAATTAAAGGCTTTATACTACTCTTTATAGTTATAAATTATAATATTACAAATTTATTGATATATAGTAAGATTTTTATATTGTCGCTTATTTTCTTGTGTATGTTCTATAGGTACCATATATTTGAAAGCCTCTGAATTGAGGAGTGCATATAGCATCTGCTCTGGTTTCATTATGTTCCACAAAATTTTTGTGTTGAAAATTTAATTCTCAATGCAATAGTTTTGAAAAAAATGATACCAACTAAAAGATCATTAGCTCCTGAAGGCTCTGCTGCCATGAATTGATTAATATTATGCTCATGGAAATGCATTAATTACTGGAAAGGTAGGCTTGTCATAAAAATGAAGTTAGCCCACTCTTGCTTTCATGCTTTTTGTCCTTCTGCCTTGAGATGGATAGATCTTTCAGACCATACATCATTATGAGATCCCAGCAACTTCCTAGCTTTAAAAACAATGAACTATATAAGGTCCATTTTCTTTTACTTTCCAAATAAATTCATGGTTCCACCTAACACAATATAACTATCCTGTCTTCAACCAGAAACTCAATAAACCTTTCTCCAAAGTCTCAATAGTCCCATAATTTTTCTGAAGTCCAAATGTCTTCTGAGACTCAAGGGAAACACTTAGCTGTGAACCTCTAGGCAAATAAAACACAAGGTATTTTTTATTTAATATGAAAGACAATTTCAAAGCTGATTAATAGGACAGTTTCAATAATCAATACATTATGCATTGTTATCTTCTTAGTGGTTATCCATAGTACAAGAAGCAGACAGGATATCTTGTCCAAACACTATTAGTACATATCTTTCTTCTTATTGAATTAAGCGAAAGTAGCTGTATATCTATCCTAACTATTTTGTATATACAAATACAAAATGTTCTTTCCTTTGTATCCCCTTCTTTTTGTTTAGTCCTTTCAGAGGTGGGTATTCTATTGGCTTCTAAATACTATAGGTGCTTGAATTCAGCAAAACAATCCAACACTGTTCAGCAGTCTATAATAGTAGTGGGTTATCCTCAGAAGTTATTGACTTGAGCCTTTCACAGATCATCGTATTAATATGGCTTTACTTTATATACCTCGTTTTTATACTTTTCTGCTGAATAGTTAAGACCAAGATAAAGCAAGACCTATATAACAAGAAATGCAACTTTTGTATCTGATAAGGTCAGTCAAGTATCCTCAGGATTTATCCTGAAGCTGTGTACTGCACTTTGTAAATCCTTTGTCAGTGTCAGCCATGAGGATGAATCATGGCCATTGCTTGACCAATTTGCTCTCTGTGAAAGCCCGAGAGAATGTAAAACACAAGGTATTATCCCAAGGTAAAATGGCACAGAGAAGACTTTCTCATTACAGAAGTGAGGAATAAAGGGATAGGAAATCATTGGGTCAATGAAAGACTGAATTTCCACTGGCTAAACATTATGTAGCTCCATATTCAGCATTCAGAGCGCATAATGGTGAGCTTTGAGTTCTGGAGGGCTTGAGTTGCTGCAAGCACATGTGGCTTCTTTCTTGGGATGGCTCTAATCATCATATTCTGCAGATTTCTGTGGCAGATATGTTCCTGGTGTCCCTGATATATTGTTATCTTAACTGCACATTTACTTTAATTCCTACAGTTTCATTTATTGCCTTCCCAGGGTCTCCTTGTTTCAAATCCCAGGCCTTCCTTTCAAAACTGGTTGGAAACCTACTTGACATTATATTTCTTGCATTCTACATGCTGGTGAAACCATCATTATATAGATAGATACCCTCGAGGTCTGTCATAAGGACTCTGAGCTGCATAAATGGATTACTACTGTTATTATAAATTGGGTTAAACTTAGTATGTTGTTGCATGTCAGTAATAGAAAAACTTAGAAGGTTGAGTATAACCATGAGTTTGAAGCCAGCTAGGGCTAGCTATTGAGTTTATGGCCATCTTAAGCAACCTAGTGAGGCCTTGTCTCAAAAATCTAAAAATACTTTGGCTTAGTAATCTTTGGAATGGATTCCTGATAAAAGGATGTATTTCAACTGTCAGCTTCTTTGTCTTCTATGATCACTTGCCCTTCCTTATGCCATATGATGATGGAGCCAGAAGACTCTAGCTATATGCTTGTGCCATACTCTTGGGCTTCCTATCTACTAGAACCTTGTACCAAACAACATTTCTTGTCCAGAAATCATCCAGGTTGTTACATTCTGTTATAGAAGTAGAAAAAAAATGGACCAATACAGTCCTATAATTTTCTATCTCTGTACTGCATTGGTTTTGTTGCACAGCTTTTGATATATTGTCTTTTAATATTTATCCTGTTTCATGGTCTTTATTCATTTCCTTTCAGACATAGTCTTTGATCCATGGATTACTTAGGGGTCTGTTCTTTGAAGTGTCTAGAGCTTTTCTTGGTTATTAATGTTTAATTTGATTCCATATGGTCAGAGTACTCTGAATGTTCTTTGAGTTTATTGAGATTTAGTTACAACCCACAGCATATTTTGTATTTTGGAATATATTCCATGAGCACTTGGAAGAATATCTTTCTGCTGTTCTTGAGTGGTGTGTTCTTTAAATGTCAATTACTTCCTCTTGGTTGATGTTGTTGATCATTGCTGATTTTGTCCTTCATTGTTTTACCATTTTGTTGAAAGAGGAGCATTGGTAGATCAAACACTTGATGTTTATAATTTTTCTTTTTTTCTCCAATAATTTTCCTTGCTCTAAATTCTGTATGATAGCTATTCTTACATTACTTAAATCTATGGTTGCATGATTTTTGTTTTTTCTTTTTATTTCAACTTCCTTACATTATATTTGAGATGACATTCTTATGGGCAACATATAATTAGATCATGATTTTAAATCCACTATGTCAATCTATCTTTCAGTTGTAGTACTTTACACTATTTATATTTAATATAATAATAATTAATATATTTTTGTTTATTTTGCTGTTTTATTTGTTCTTTCTGTTATTATTTTTTTCTTTTTTCTTTTTTCTTTTTTTTTTTTGCGGAACCGGGGATTGAACTCAGGCCATTGCACTTGCCAGGGAAGCACTTATTCTACTGAGCTATCACCCCGGCCCCTCTTTCTGTTATTTGATTTCACTTTTTCCTGCCTTTCTGTCAGTTCTTGAGCATACTTTAAGATTCCATATTGACTTATCTACAGTAGTTTCAAGTTTAACTGTTTATATATTTTTTGTTATTTGGTTATAAGTATTAAATTGTGTATATATCCTGTCAGTGTACTCCTGTTATTATTTAACTAGATTAAGTGAAATTTAGAATAGTTATCTTTTTGTCATTATATACTTTCATGGTTTTAATTGTTTTAAAGTATTTCCTGTGCAACACTGTTATAGCTATTGATTTAGCTATCAAACATAATTTAGAATACTCAAGAAAACTGTAATGTATTTACCCACTTATGCTTACTAAATTCTTTTTATTTTTTTTAGAAATGTACTTCTTTATTTTATTTTATTTTTTATTTTTTTAGTGGAACCAGGGATTGAACTCATGCCTTTGC
Source organism: Octodon degus (assembly GCF_000260255.1). NCBI lineage: Eukaryota > Metazoa > Chordata > Mammalia > Rodentia > Octodontidae > Octodon > Octodon degus. The sequence goes on along the minus strand of NW_004524761.1, from coordinate 5,069,997 downwards.
GCTTGCCAGGGAAGCACTTATTCCACTGAGCCACCTCCCTGGCCCACTAAATTCTTTTTAAATCCTTGATTCTCCAAGATATCTTCTTTTATTATTTTCTTTTTGTTTACAGAAACTTAGCTGATTCTGTCAGTTTTGCTATGATAGTAAAAAGTTATTTTAATTGTTTTTCATGTGAAAATTTCTTGTTTTCTCTTTATTTTCAAAGGGTACTCATACTGGACCTAGACTTTGGAGTTCACTGTTTTTTCATTCAGAACTTTAAAAATATTGTGATACTTCTTTCTGGCTTTCCTAGTTTATCAAGGGAAATTCACTCTAACTAAAGTTACTTTCTCCATCTTCAGGTAAGGTATTCTTGCTCTCCTTCTCTTCTCAAGATTTTTTTCTTTGCCTTTAATTTTTAGTTTGCTTATCATATGTCTTAATATGGACTCTATGGTCTTATTTTCTTTGGAGTTTACTCAGCTCTCATGTTGCTTGCCAAATTTGGGAAATTTTTACTTTCTATTTCTTTGAGAATGTTATCAGCCTTCTTTTGTTTTTCCTCTCCTTTCAGGACTACAAGTACAAGAATGCTATATCTTTTGTTATAGCCCTACATGTTCCTAGAGTTCTTTATTCAGTTAGTCTGCTTTCTCTCATTTGTTCATGAGAAAGTTCTGTTTTTGGGAAAGCTCTATTTTCTATTGATTGACTTACTCATTCTCTTTTAGAATCACCCTATAATGCTACTTAGAATTTATCTTTCCTATTGGATTTTTAGTTCTTTTTATTATCTATGTCTTTTTTTTTTTTTTTTGCAGAACCGGGGGTTGAACTCAGGCCCTTGCACTTGCCAGTGAAGCGCTTATTCCACTGAGTCATCTGCCTGGTCCCTCATCTATGTCTTTGCTGAGAATTTCTATTTCATTGATGAAACTTACTACTGAAATTGCAAATATGCATGAAAAAAAGTAGAAAATCTAGGTAATGGCATAGTTGCATAAATCTTTGTCGGAGAATTCTAAAATCTCTGTTACTTCATTACAACTTACATTACAACTCCCTGTTATCCACTGGGCTCATGTTGTAATTCCCAGTGGATATCTCAAACTGGATAGACAGAACCCTATTATGAACTAGGATTTTCTTATGCGTACATGCCTATTCTAAAGTTTAATTTATAAATCGGGCACATTAAAAGATTAATAAAATCTAACAATAAAATGAAAGCATAACAACATAATATCACAAAACTTACGTGCATATTTTCTTTATTTAGTATAAATAATTATTCTATCTGGATATGGTGGTGTACACATGTAACCACAACCCTCAGGAGGCTGAGGCAGGAGGATCACTACAAGTTCAAGGCCAGCCTGGGATATATAGTGAGTTGAAGATCAGGCTAAACTGCATAGCAAGAACTTTTCTCAAAAAGACAAAAAATCATTCTATAGAACTTATGCCATCAGCATATAATATTTATTTATTAATTAAGAACTTCAATGTCTTCCTTTAAGGGAAGAAACTTATAGCCTTGCTTTGGCATACCTGAATTTTCAAAATATTACTCTTGCAAGTTAGGTTTTGTGGATTAAACCTACAGCCTTATATTCTCTAGTCAATTGTTCTACTACTGAGCTCTACATGGCACCTATACTCACACTTGGGGAGATTTATTAAGTAAAGGAAAGATTCTTTGAGCAGAAGAACTGCAATAATAAAACAATATTGGTAACCAAATTGGCTTCTACATGGCTAATGGGTGAGTACCATACACAGTGGGAGTATGCTGGAAAGGGGGCTGATTCACATTATTGGAAGAACGAGATAGAGTTAGTAAAGATTACCATGTTACTCAGAATAATTGTGAATTGATCCTTTATAGAATTTTCCATTAATGTTTTCAGACTGCATTTATCTATGGCTAAGTGAAATCATGGAACACAAAACTACAGATAAGTGGGGACTACTGTAGATATTTTAAAAATTCAATTTGTAATCTTCTTGGTTCTTAGTATGATGAGTGCTTTGTGTTGTTAAAACTTGGAAATATTTATATTAAGTTCTGAGATGCTGAATTCACTTAAAGTATATATTTTGGCTAGTTTCATCTCCCATACTGCTCTCTTAACAGAGAGGTTGGGTACTGCCTTCCTACTGACTAGTAGAGGTAGAAGAACTAGTTAGAAGCCAGTGTTTCTCTGCAGGCTTTCAGAGACATCAAGATTTAGCCATTAAAAATTGTGTTGCTATAAACAGGGGTGTGTGCATATCCCTGTAATATGATCTTTTTAATTCTTTTGGGAAGATACCAAGAAGGGGAATAGCTGAGTCAAATAGGACCTCTAATCCTAGTTTTTTTGAGGTGATTTCTACATTGGTTGCACCAGTCTACACTCCCACCAACAGTAGAGAACTGTTCCTTTTCTCTCACATTCACACCAGCATTTGTTATTGATTGATTTCTTAAGAATAGCTATTCTTTTTGGAGTGAGATGGAATTTCAGTGTTGTTTTAATTTAGATCTCCAGGGCCAACCAGATAGCTCAGTGGATTAAAGCGCCTGCAAGCAGGCTCAGGGGCTGGGGGTTCGATCCCCAGGCCTGCGGTGCCAGCCCCGCCCCAGGGGTGCACTGAAATGGCAATTGAGACTGGGCTTGGTGGGGTGCACCTGTAATCCCAGCTCTTGGGAAGCTCTAAACAGGTGGATCACTATGAACCAATCTAGCAGTGAGACCTTGAGCATTCTTAGACCCTTCCCTAAAACAAACAAACAAAAAAATTTGGATCTCTCAAATAACCAATGATGCTGAATATTTTCAAATATTTTTAATTTACCATTTCTCTTTCATTATCTGAGAAGAATGTATTCATTTAAGATGTCTGTTTTAAATTTGGGGTTTGGTTTCTTTTGAGTTTTTCATTCTAGATATTAGTCTTTTGCCTGAGTCTTTTGCTCATAGACTTTTTTCTCATTTTATGGGTTTCTCTTCACTCTTTTGGTAGTTTTTTTTTGCTGTGTAAAATCTTTCTGATATGTACTCATCTGTATTTGATGGTGTTTTTGAGTTACTGGGTTTCTTCCATTTGAACCTGGGAATAGGAACTTGAGCAGTGTACCATTTCCTTGAGGTCCTAAAATTTATTTTTTAAAAATTTTTTTAGGTCCTAAAATTTATTAAAAACTCAAAGTACTTTGAACATTAAAATGTGACATTGTGGTATAAATCTACTTATATTTTAAAGAAATATTCAATTCTGACATTGCTTCATTTTTGAAATATGTATCTTATGTTGCTGAACTTTTCATAACAGAGTAAATATATTGAATGACTCTTAAAATGTATATACTGACACAAATAAAGTAGGCCCCTACTTCATTTACATTTTAATTATCAAATACAGAATTTGGATTTTCTGATTGTGAAAGTATATGCATTAAATAATCTTTACTTCTATTAACATCTTTAAATATTTGTAGTACTTCTTGTAGAAACACTAAGTTCATTATTTTTAAATGTGGGTAATAGTTTGTCATGACCACATATTTTTAGTTAAACTTTACATATTGAACTCCCAATATAAATTTTACTGAAACTTAAAGGAAGTTTTATTAATTATTTATTGTGACTTTATCCTTTAAAAAATCTTAGCACTTGATTTATATTTTTCATTTTCACTGCAGACTATTATATTTATGCATACTTGATAGTAATCTGATTTCATTTTTTTTGGTTGAAAGATGATATTGTTGACCTTACAAAGTAAAGAAAAAAAATGTGGGTTGTAAACTTGGTGTAGAAATAAAGATCAAAGGCACATGAATTCAGTTTAGAATAATGACTTCTGAAGGCCAAATTTACAAAGCTTAAGATTTAGGTTGTTTATGTAGCAAGAAATAAAAGGAATCCACAAATATCTTCATTCAAACATGTAAAGTATCAAAAATAATGTAGTTCTTCCAACACCAAAGAACCTTTAAGTATATTCTAGAAAAATTTCTTAAAAAGTTATATATACATACTTAGTAACTATAAATATACACATACTTACATTATTTAAAATAAATACCCAACCTGTACTAGAAAAAGGTCAATATTAATGGTCAAAGCTCATTATCTTAAAATTTGAGCATATAGTTATAAGAATTTAATAATAAAAATATGTGAGATGATAAGTCATTTAAATATAAAGATATAATGGGAAGCTTAGCATATGCTAAATTTTCTCAAATTCAATTGTAATACCTCTGTGATAATAGTTAAAGGGAAATATTGAAGGACATAGTCTCAAATGAGATTTGAAATGTCCTGGGTTTTGAAAATCACATAAATGGAAAATCCTTACATTTAGTACATTGCAAATGAATATAGAAACTATGATTTTGAAGGATTAACAAGGGGGTCAAAATTCACATTAAGGGGCTGGGGATTTGTTTCAGTGGTAGAATGCTTGCCTAGCAAGCTGGAAGCCTTGGGTTCAGTCCTCAGCACCAAAAACAAAAAAAAATAAACCTCCCTTAAAAAACAATTCAACTAAAATCCACATTAGCCACATGATGTCGCTGTACACCACACAATCTTAAGGAAGTGAGACTCCAGTTACCACAAACTAAAGAAAGAAGCTCCATTTTGTCACAACCAAAGAGAAGACGACAATGGTAAGGAGATAAATGTTTGGAAATATGAAGTAAATAAGCATGATTCTGAAGTGAAGCGAGAGCGGTAGAAAGGTGGGTGTTTGCGATGCTGTTTACCAGGGAAGGAGGTCTGACAGCCAGGAGCTTGCCGCTCTCGCTTCTCCTCTTTGCAGCCTGGCAGGCGGGGAGCGGCCAGCTGCACTACTCGGTCCCCGAGGAGGCCAAACACGGCACCTTCGTGGGCCGCATCGCGCAGGACCTGGGGCTGGAGCTGGCGGAGCTGGTGCCGCGCCTGTTCCGGGTGGCGTCAAAGGAGCGTGGGGACCTTCTGGAGGTAAATCTGCAGAATGGCATTTTGTTTGTGAATTCTCGGATCGACCGGGAGGAGCTGTGCGGGCGGAGCGCGGAGTGCAGCATCCACCTGGAGGTGATCGTGGACAGACCGCTGCAGGTTTTCCATGTGGAGGTAAAGGTAGAAGATATTAACGATAATCCACCGGTCTTTAGAGGTAGGGAACAGAGAATATTTATTCCTGAAAATAGGCAGCTTGATTCACGTTTTCCGATAGAGGGCGCTGCTGACTCGGACATTGGTGCCAATGCTCTTCTAACTTACACCCTGAGTCCTAATGATTACTTTTCTTTGGACGTCCAGGGAAGTGATGAACTGAGTAAATCTCTTTTGCTTAGACTGAGGAAATCTTTGGATAGAGAAGAAACACCAGAATTTCGTTTATTATTGAGAGCCACAGACGGGGGCAAACCAGAGCTAGAAGATACAGCTCACCTGCTGATCTCAGTGCTTGATGTTAATGATAATCCCCCAATGTTTGACCAGGCACTGTACAGGGTACACTTATTAGAGACTACAGTAAATGGAACATCAGTGATCACATTAAATGCCTCGGACGCAGATGGAGGTGTAAATGGGGAAGTTGTCTTTTCCTTTGGCAATGATGTTTCTCCCAACATTCAAGAAAAGTTTAAAATTGATCCCAGCTCAGGAGAAATTAGGCTAATTGATAATTTGGATTATGAAGAAACAAAATTGTATGAAATTCAAGTGAAGGCTGTTGATAAAGGAAGTCCTGCAATGTCAAATCACTGCAAAGTTTTGGTGAAAGTGTTGGATGTAAACGATAATGGCCCAGAAGTAGCCATCACTTCTCTGTCTTTGCCAATCAGAGAGGATGCTCCTTTTAGTACCGTCATTGCAGTCATTTCGGTGTCCGACCTTGACTCAGGTGTTAACGGGGAGGTGACCTGTTCCCTGTCACACCACATCCCCTTTAAGCTGATGTCCACCTTCAAGAATTATTATTCGCTGGTGCTGGATAGCGCCCTAGACCGCGAAACCTTATCAAATTATGAGGTGGTGGTGACTGCACGGGATGGGGGATCGCCCTCACTGTCGGCCTCGGCCACCGTGTCCGTGGAGGTGGCCGACGTGAACGACAACGCGCCTGTGTTCGCGCAGCCCGAGTACACGGTGTTCGTGAAGGAGAACAACCCGCCGGGCTCCCACATCTTCACGGTGTGCGCGCGCGACGCGGACGCTCAGGAGAACGCACTGGTGTCCTACTCGCTGGTGGAGTGGCGCGTGGGCGAGCGCGCGCTGTCGAGCTACGTGTCTGTGCACGCGGAGAGCGGCAAGGTGTTCGCGCTGCAGCCGCTGGACCACGAGGAGCTGGAGCTGCTGCAGTTCCAGGTGAGCGCGCGAGACTCTGGAGTGCCTTCCCTGGGCAGCAATGTGACTCTGCAGGTGTTTGTGCTGGATGAAAATGACAATGCTCCTGTGCTGCTGGGCCTTGGGGCAAGTGGTACAAGCAACATGGTGAATGAGCTGGTGTCCCGGTCAGTGGGTGCTGGCCACGTGGTGACGAAGTTGCGTGCAGTGGACGCAGACTCTGGCTACAACGCGTGGCTGTCTTATGAGCTACAGCCGGCTGAAGGTGGCGCACGTAACCCATTCCGAGTGGGTCTGTACACAGGCGAGATCAGTACAACACGCGCCCTGGATGAGTCCGATGCATCTCGCCAGCTCCTGTTAGTGCTTGTGAAAGACCATGGAGAGCCTGTGTTGACAGCCACCGCTACCGTGTTAGTGTCTCTGGTGGAAAGTGGGCAAGCACCACAGGCTTCTTTGCGGGCATTGGCTGGGGACTCAGGCCCAGAAGTGACGCTAATAGATATCAACATATACCTGATCATCGCCATCTGCGCGGTATCCAGTCTGTTGGTGCTTACACTGCTGCTGTACATGGCATTACGTTGCTCAACTGTAACCACGAAGGGTGTGGGCCGGCCTGGGAAGCCCACGTTGGTGTGTTCGAGTGAAGTTGGGAGCTGGTCATACTCGCAGCAGAGGGGGCAGAGAGTGTGCTCTGGGGAGGGTGCACCCAAGACGGACCTCATGGCCTTCAGCCCAGGTCTATCTCCAGGTTTGGGCACATCGGAAGGAAATGAACACGCTGAAGCAAATTCAGATCGTTCTTGCAATGTAAGTCTAAATTTGAGGTTTGGGTTTAGATTTCTTTCTTAGATTTAACTTATGTAACCATCTTGTCAAATGCTACTTAAAAATACATTTAAAGTATTCACTAAGATATAAACAAATCTTAACATTTAGTAGAGGTATTCTATATCCTTTCTTCTACCTCTTTTTCCTTCTTTCCCTTCTTGTCTTCCTTCCTCTCTCCTTTCTTTTGTCGTTGTCCTTCTTCTCCTCCTCCTTTTCTCTGTCAGTATCTCTCTCTTCTTGACTGAACCCAGGGCCTTAATCCTCAGAAGGGTCTTGCTAAGTTGATATGTTGGCAAGATAGTGATAGAACTTTTGAGTCTCTGACTTCAATGTCCTAGAGAGCTGGAATTATAGGTATGAATGCCCCCCACACTCACTTTTGATGTAGGCATTCTATTAATTGCAGCTGTATATTGAACTAGGAAATGAAAATTCAGGGGCAAAGAATTACTTTCTTTGACCTATATGACTGGGTACTTTAAAATGCTTCAATATTAGTGTTGCCTTTTTTTTTATCAGTGCTGAGGATCAACCCAGGGCTTTGCAAATGCTAGGTAAGCTGCAATATTAATCATAGAGGTCAAATACACTGACATTCTTAGGTTTACTTGTTACCCTTATGTCCCCACTCTTCTCAAGTAACTGTGGACAAATTCACAGAAATCATCTGCCTTCCCTTTATTTTGCTAAATTTCCAAGTCAGAAATAAACGTGATAATTTTAAACACAAATAATTTAAAATGTATTTGTTGAATTATACTTTTAATTTCCATGTTACAATATGCAAACAATTCATCATCTTTATAGATGATTTCCTAATGTCATTGATGTTGAATTTCCTCTAGGTCAAGAAGGCTTAATATTTCAAGAAGTTGTCATTTTGGAAACCCAGTTATGAAACACTTACTGTTCACCTTCCATTTATTGACCAATGTTCTAAAACTATTACTATTACTTATGTAATTTTTATATAAAAGATGACACCTTTTCTTTTATCAAGCCAAAAATCTTGAGTTAGAGGTTTGTGTTTAATGCTAAAGTGACACAAGTACTCTTAACAAATAATGTATATAGATTGAAAAGGCAATTATCTCACAGTTACCTTAGTGAGAGACTAACCATAAGATTATTAACGGACTTGAATGTCTCTTGGCAATATGAATAGCATATAAGCATGCCTTCACACTGGGATCACTGTCATGAACCAAGTTCAAGTCCACATGTGGTGGCACATGCCTATAATTTTAGCATTCTAGAAATGTGAGGCAGGAGGATCTCAAGTTTGAGTCTAGCCTAAGCAATTCAGCAACTGAGTGAAACCTTATCTCAAAAGAAAGACCATAAAAAGGAGTTGGGGCCTAGCTCAGTGTGAATGCCCTGAGTTCAGTCCCTGGAACCTAAAAATATGAACAAAAACAAAACAAAAAACCCCAGAATGACCAAAGTGAAACACACATAAAGTTTTATGTTAATATATTCTGAATTTAAGAGCAAGCAAGCAGTTTCTTATGTATTACAATGATTGTTGTAAAGGCTAAGGGTTTTCTGGGTTAACTGAAGGCATTAACTTTGAGATAAATCTCATGGAATGCTATTAAACTGAAACAGTTTTAGAATTATAAGGTGTAAAATGTGATACTTATTTATAAAAAGGTACTTTTGAGTTAAGGAAAAATTGAATGCAGAGAGGTATTGTTACTTAGTATTTATTTAACATAAATGAGTGGATTTTTAATTGGTGGCTAATGTTTCTTCTTCATTCAGCGTCTTTATATACTGTATTCAACATAATTTTCAATGGTTTTGTCTGTCTTCACAAGATTTCTTTTATAAAATGTATTTCTTCACCTCTTATTCTTTATATATTTGCCAAGTACTCTATTTTCTTACTTTCCCACATGATTTTTCCTATGATCTATTTGTTATTCATTATTATTTTAATATTTAGAGAAGCATAGCATAATACAGATTCACGGCAGGATTAGTTTAGTGCCTATTCCACCATATGTTTACACTTTAAACCAGTTATTCATTTAGGAAAGGTACTG
>NW_004524761.1:5043284-5059306 GCF_000260255.1 Octodon degus | reverse complement strand
ATTAAGAGAATGCAACTATATATCTATCCCAACCACTTTGAATACACAGATACAAAATGGACATTCATAGTTATACCCCAATTTTTTTAAGTTCCGTTGTTGAATATTATAGGTGTGTAAACTCAGCAAAATATTCTAAAAGAGTCCAGTAGGAAAGGTACTGATTTTAAAGCAACATTATTTGAAAGGTAATGATATAAACTTTGAGAGCTTTTAAGATTGCCACCATTATTGTTCAATCAGACTGATTTTGATTCATCTTAAATTTCTATTAAAGTTATCATCTTGTCTATCTGAAAAGTAGTTTCAGCCTTTTACCTATTGGATACAACTAGGGATCATATTCATAAGTGAAATAAATCAGACCTGCAGGTGTAAACATTATATTGTTTCCCTAGTGTAAGAACCTGAAAGTGTAAAAAAAAAAATCTGAAACATATAATAGATACTATGAAAGGGAAGAAAACTGTTTAGGAGCAACTGGGGTGAGGGAAAAGAGAAGAGAAAGAAAGAAGGGAAAGAGAAACATATTTGTATATACACAGGATAGCTTGGATAATTGTGCTGTTTATTTGTGCTGGTTTGTTGTAAGCAGTTGATGCTTTAATTTCTTTCTCTCTCCTTTTTAATTTTTATAATATGTTTTAATAATTTGACAACAACAATATGCAATGTGACAACCATTATTGAATTCCTATCATTTTGTTTAGTGAAATTCTATATTGTTTCTAATTCTTTTTAAAAACTATTTTTATCTTTTTAAAAATAAAAAAAGAGGGTTGGAGATAGCTCAGTACAATAAGTGCTTGCCTGGCAAGCACAGGGTCCTGAGTTCAATCCCTGGTACCACAAAAAAGTAAAATAAATAAAAAAAGAATATAACAAATAAAAAAAGAACAGTAGGCAAAGAACATTGTGGTACGTATACTTAGCATAACAGTGCTATGTTCGTATTTTTATCTTACAGCTTTTAAATGTCTTAGTGGAAGTAAAAACTATAATTGAATTTAGTCAAGAATTGATTAAACATAAAGTTTTTTTTTTTGGGGGGGGGAAACCAGGTATTGAACTCAGGCCCTTGCGCTTGCCAGGGAAGCACTTATTCTACTGAGCCATCTCCCTGGCCCCAACATAAAGTATTAAGTTGAGTTATTTATTTAAATAACTAGTTTTGATTTCATGATCATAATTTCAAAAACTGTAACTTTATTTTCATGTTATCTTAGTCTGATACCAATGGAATTTAATTTTTAGGAAAGTGCTTTTATAATAGCTGAAATAAAAGGGAAAAATCTTCAGGTTTTATTTCTTCACATGCTCCCTTCTTTTCAGAAAATATCTTTGTATTTTGCTATTTTAAAAATAATTTATATGAGTGCAGTATACAAACTTTTATTTGTTTTTCTATTTCTATTTTTATTAGTATGTTTTTGCAGAACATAATGATTTACATACCTCATGGGGATTTGGTACAGGTACCTAACACATCTTAATTATTTTTAAAAAATATATTTTAAAAGATTAGAGTTATGTTTCTATATTCTGATGTAAAATTGTAATTAGCAATGTAAGATGTCATTTGAGGGACCCTTAAGACAGTAAGATGAGGATAAAAAGAAATAGTTGTTCATCTTGATAGCTACTTCAGTATTTCTGTTTCCTTCTGCAAACATTAGAAGATTTCACTTTTGTTTTGCCATGAGGTGGTATGGTCATGTGACTTCTCTGGCTGTGACATATGAATATACAAGCAGAATTATGTGATGACCAGTGCAAAATCCCTATGCTATCTTTTCCTGGAGCATCAGAAGCACAGTTTGAGACTAAGATGCCAAAATCAAAGAAATGTGGGGTGATGAGCAACATGTAGACAAAATCTGACTTTGGAAGTCTCTCGTAACCATAGAGAACTTTGCAGGAGCAAGAAATAAAACTTTATTTTACAGGAAACAATGAAAGAATGAATGTACAACAATGTATTGATTGTTAGACATGCACTAATGTGAGAAGAATGTATTTTGTGAATAGTATTACTATGGATAATACAACAGGTAGAAGAGCATTGTTTTTGGCATTTTAACCAAAGCATCTGACTGTGAAGCAGAGTACATATCTTGGAATCTTTGGAGAAGCTATTGGAATTTTTTTTCTTATGTATGAGGTAGTAAGACAGAAATAATTTAAAATGTCATTGGTACCACTTCTTTTTTCTTGCTTAGCATCCATTTCCCCTACTTGTCTTTTTCTTTAGGATATTTGTACTAGTTTTGTGATGAACTGGGCTAAGATTTTTCAAGAAGAAATGCTTGGACTTATAAGCATTATAGAAATTAGTGTCCATTGATGAATGCAGCAGTGGATACTGTATTAATTTCCTGGGGTTGTTGTAGTAAATTATCACAAACACAGTGCCCAGAAAGAACATAAATTTATCCTTTCAGAGTTCTAGAGGCCAGCAGTCCAAAAGTCAATATACTGCTTGGGCACATTTCCTCTAAATACCCAAGCAGCTGTTTCTTCCAGCTTCTGCTAACTCTTCACATATTTTGACTTTGCCAAATAAGTCAAATTTCTATCTTTTTGTTCATATTTTCTTTTTATGCCACAGTGTCTTTTTTTTCTATCTCTTACAAGAAGACAATTGTTACTGGATTTATGGCCAACCCTAATCTAGTATGTTCTCATATTAATGTCTTTGTCTTAGTTATATCTGCAAAAGCTTTTATTACAAATAAGATTGCATCCTGAGTTTCATTTTTGGAGTTCTATTCAATCCACTACAGATATCAAGAGATGTAAAGACAGTGAGGCTAAGGCTCAGGAGACATGTTATTGGCTGAGTATGGCTTTGAACTCTTTTTTCTCTATTGGAGGAAATGTGCTTGCATGTTTGGCAATGGTATGGTAGCTGTATAGGGGAGGCAAAGAGCTATTCTAGGTCCTCAAAACTCCCAAGTAATAGCTCACATGTCTATTATACCTCTAGAAGTGTTACTATAGAATTCTGGCATAATTGCTTTTTATTTTTTATTTTTTTTTTGGCAGAACCAGGGATTGAACTCAGGCCCTTGCGCTTGACAGGCAAGCTCTTATTCCACTGAGCCATCTCCCCAGCCCCCATAATTGCTTTTTATATTCGTTAAAAACTGATGAAAGCAAGTGATGATTCTTGGACCTAACATCTATGTCTTAGGCATAATTCCTTAATGTGTCAATTATAGTATATTGGAAATTACACACATGGAATTGCAGTGTAACCATGTTTTCTGATGGATAGTCAGACATTATGTTCAATTATTTTAAGCTCCAGAATAATTCAGGCACATTCCATGGCCTTTAGAAGAAGTAACTCCCAATTTTAGTTTACATAATTTGTTTATTTCTTTTTTTAATTTTTAGGGAAGGGTTACCAGGTGTTCAAGGTCTCACTACTAGATCAAACTCATAGTGATCCACCTGTTTACAGCCTCTTAAAGCTGGGATTACAGGTGCAGGCCACCAAGCCCAGTCTCAATTGCTGTCTCAGCACCATGCCCCGGGGGCGGGGGGAACCAGCATGGCAGGCCTGGGGATTGAATCCCCGTCCCCTGAGCCTGCTTGTAGGTGCTTTAGTCTGCTGAGCTATTGGGCCAGCCTAGTCTACATAATTTAGATGGGGCTAATTTCATCTCCTGGCTTCAGGAATGAACAAATTACTCATGTCTGGCTAATGAGAGATCTATCAGACTTATTTACTAGAGGAAAAATAGCATTATTTAAACTGGTCCGTAGGAAATGATGTATAGTTGGTTTTGTGTGTGTGTGTGTGTGTGTGTGTGTGTGTGTGTATGTGTGTGTGTGTATGTGTGTGTGAAACTATGAAGAAAAAATACACTTTATTCTGAGAGTCCTAAAACTGGTAGCATGAAGACTGAAAGGTACTTTGGCCATTTTCTCACACACAGTAAAGTACACAAGCAGGCCAACAAAGGAAAACAAACAGAAATGTGCAGGTATTTTTTGGTGATATTTTTGAGTAGTGGTGTCCCAAGCTCTGCTTGAAACCAGTAAAAAAAAATAGCTATTTTCAAGTATAAGACAATAAATGATGATCTACTTTTTTCTTAAGTTAGTTTACCTGGGATTCATTGTTAAACTATTATTAATAGGTTTATATCCACAGACAGTATGAGTAAGTACCTTGAGATGTTGGAAATAGGGAAAAGTTATCACCGAATTCCAGAGCCAGAAGAGCTTATCTTTTGTTTCACAAGCTTTTTATTTTTAATGGACAGTTTAAAATTTATAAGTAATTTTGCTTTACTGTGTGCTATAAGATGATTAAACAAAATTTGAGATGTTCATAGGGTAACTGAAAATAACTCTTGTCATATAGGTTTTATACATTGACCTTCTGTATTCATTTTATTCAGCTTCCTTATGCTGTTTTCATATTTTTCATGTGAAGAGACTCATTAACAATTAGTTAAAAGTGTAATTAGCAAGCGACCATTTTTATTATTCATGCATAAAATAAATATGATAGAAAAATTATACCTTGATTCATATCATTCAAATGAGAAACTAAGTTATCAATTTGAATGCATATGAAAACAAATTAAAAATAAAAGTTAAGTTTCAAATAATGACAATATATGCCAGTATTATATAGGTTTTAAATGAAGTAAAGTACTCCTTGATTCCTATGTGCCTCTTTGGGAAGATGAAAAAAAAATCATGGCAACGTATCGAAAAGAAATGAAAACAGGATCTTCAAGACAAATGTGCACTCTTGTGTTTCTGCCAGCACTATTTACAATAGCCTAGAAGAAGAAACAACTGCAGTGTTCGTGAACAGCTGAATGAATGCATAAAATGGAGCACAATAGTGTTACTTATCCTTAAAAATGAAAGACATTCTGTCATGTGCTACAATAAGGGTTAAAGCTCAGGAAATCATGCTAAACCAAAAAAGTTAGTCACAAAAAAACCACATATGCACAATTTCACTTTTATGAGATATCTATTGTAGTCAAATTTATGAAAATGTAATTAGAATGGTGATCATCTTGGAGAAATCTCAGGAAAGATAAATTCTGTCTAATGGATGAGTTTCAGTTGTACAAGATACAATTCAAAACAATTTAAACATACCGAACACAATAACCTATACATTTAAACATGGCTAAAATGCCAAAGAAGAAACTATGTTTTAGCCACATGATGTCGCTGTCTACCAAAGAGTGTTCCCTAGAAAGGAAAATACCCAGAGCTTCTTTGTTTCTCCAGGTAAACGGAGCAGTAAGAGAAGCAGCAGGGTTGGAACAGAGACTAGATTATTTACATTTTTACAAAACATGATCTTTTAATTTGATCAACTCACTCAGGATTAGTAATGGTGTCTTCTCCGAGAAGGGATCAAGGGGTCAAGGAGCGTCTGTTGCTCTCGCTTCTGTTCCTCGCAGCCTGGCAGGCGGGGAGCGGCCAGCTGCACTACTCGGTCCCCGAGGAGGCCAAACACGGCACCTTCGTGGGCCGCATCGCGCAGGACCTGGGGCTGGAGCTGGCGGAGCTGGTGCCGCGCCTGTTCCGGGTGGCGTCCAAGGAGCGCGGGGACCTTCTGGAGGTAAATCTGCAGAATGGCATTTTGTTTGTGAATTCTCGGATCGACCGGGAGGAGCTGTGCGGGCGGAGCGCGGAGTGCAGCATCCACCTGGAGGTGGTCGTGGACAGACCGCTGCGGGTTTTCCACGTGGAGGTGGAGGTGATGGACATTAACGACAACCCGCCGGTGTTTCCCACGGCAGTAAAGACTATCCGGTTTCCGGAATCTAGGCTGCTTGACTCAAGATTTCCTTTAGAGGGAGCATCTGACGCGGATATCGGAGTAAATTCTCTTCTCTCCTACAAGCTTACCTCCAGTGAGTTTTTCTTTCTAGACATACAGACAAATGATGAACAAAGCCAATCTTTGTTTCTTGTACAAGGGAAATCTCTGGATAGAGAGGATACTGCTGAAATTAATCTGTTACTGGTAGCTACTGATGGAGGCAAACCTGGGCTCACAGGCACTGTTTGCATACTTATTAAGGTATTAGATGTGAATGACAATGAACCGACTTTTGACCGCTCAGTTTACAAAGTACAGTTGTCTGAGAACACTACAAATGGAACCCTAGTGATTAAAGTGAACGCTTCTGACACAGATGAAGGATCAAACAGCGAGATTGTGTATTCACTCAGTAGCGATGCCTCCTCCAATGTACACATGAAGTTCAAAATAAATCCGAGTTCTGGAGAAATCAGAACTAGGGGGAAATTAGATTATGAAGAAACGAAATCCTATGAGATTCAGGTCATTGCATCTGATAGAGGAACTCCATCAATGTCAGGACACTGTAAAATCTCAGTAAAACTTGTGGATATAAATGATAACACACCAGAAGTCTCAATAACGTCTCTCTCACTTCCTATCCAAGAGAATGCGCCACTGGGCACCGTCATCGCCCTCATTTCAGTGTCTGACCGTGACTCAGGTATCAATGGACAAGTAACTTGTACCTTGACACCTCACATTCCCTTCAAACTGGTGTCCACCTTCAAGAATTATTATTCACTGGTGCTGGACAGCACCCTAGACCGTGAAATCTTTTCAGATTATGAAGTGGTGGTGACTGCACGGGATGGGGGCTCTCCTCCGCTGTCGGCCTCCGCCACCGTGTCCGTCGAGGTGGCTGACGTGAATGACAACGCGCCTGTGTTCGCGCAACCCGAGTACACGGTGTTCGTGAAGGAGAACAACCCGCCAGGCTCCCACATCTTCACGGTGTGTGCGCGCGACGCGGACGCGCAGGAGAACGCGCTGGTGTCCTACTCGCTGGTGGAGCGGCGCGTGGGCGAGCGCGCGCTGTCGAGCTACGTGTCTGTGCACGCGGAGAGCGGCAAGGTGTTCGCGCTGCAGCCGCTGGACCACGAGGAGCTGGAGCTGCTGCAGTTCCAGGTGAGTGCGCGGGATTCTGGAGTGCCTTCCCTGGGGAGCAATGTGACTCTGCAGGTGTTTGTGCTGGATGAGAATGACAATGCTCCTGTGCTGCTGGGCCTTGGGGCAGGTGGTGCAAGCAACGTGGTGAGTGAGCTGGTGTCGCGGTCAGTGGGTGCTGGCCACGTGGTGACGAAGTTGCGTGCAGTGGACGCAGACTCTGGCTACAACGCGTGGCTGTCTTATGAGCTACAGCCGGCTGAAGGTGGCGCACGTAACCCATTTCGAGTGGGTCTGTATACAGGCGAGATCAGCACGACCCGCGCCCTGGATGAGGAGGATGAGCCACACCAGCGCCTGCTGTTGCTTGTGAAAGACCACGGGGAGCCTGTGCTGACGGCTACCGCCACCGTGTTGGTTTCTTTGGTGGAAAACGGTCAGGCACCAAAGGTTTCATCGCAGGCTTCTGCAGGGGCTTCTAGGCTGCAGGAGGCTCTGGTAGATGTCAACGTGTACCTGATCATCGCCATCTGCGCGGTATCCAGCTTGTTGGTGCTCACACTTGTGTTGTACTCGGCGCTGCGTTGCTCATTGGTGTCCAGTGCAGGCGCGAGTGGGCCCGGGAAGCCCACACTAGTGTGCTCGAGTGCAGTTGGGAGCTGGTCATACTCGCAGCAAAGGAGGCAGAGAGTGTGCTCTGGGGAGGGCGCGCCCAAGATGGACCTCATGGCGTTCAGCCCTAGCCTACCTCAAGGCCCAGACACCACAGAAGAAAGACAACAGTCCTCAGAATCAGAATATCTAGGAAAGGTAGGTCTCTTAGGTTTTTTTTTCCCCATCAATTCTAGAAATTTTAATTTATTTTTCTTGATATTTGTTTATCATGAGATTCATAGCTCTGCCTTTACTTTATATTATTGTTTTATCATGAAATATCGGGGATGAACTGGAGATAAAAATATTGCAGTTTGGATATTTTCTTAAGTGTTTTTGTCTTACTTTTATCTCTTGGTTTTTTCATAGTTTAAGCTCTGCATGAGTGATAGGAACTGGAAGTATTGAAAACATTTCAGCAGCCACTGTGGTACCACATTTCTGTAATTGCAGCTCCTTAGTAGTCTGAGGCACGAGCATCTCATGTTTAAGGACAGCTTCTGGCAACTTTGTGCTACTCTATCTCAAAATACAATGTAGGGGGTTAGGCATATAGATCAATGGTAGAGTGCTTGGTGTGACCTTATGTTCAATCCCCTGTATTACAAAAACAAGATCCCTTAGAAAAAATTTGAGAATTTAATATTACATGCAAATATTTTTCTCTCGGTATTTAGAATTTCACAGAAAATTAAATTTAAAGGATTTGGAGATATGTATTTCTAATTTATAGAATATGTTCTATCAGAATCTGTTTGGAATGCAAGTATATTATTTATGATGCACATTTCCTAGATTTTTTTTGGATCACGAAGTTATTTATCATCTGTTCATGCATCAGTTAATAAGTTGCATCTTTCTGTCTTGTATTTGAAACCAGCCTGAGAGGATTGTGTAGGTATTATAACACTTGCCAGCACTTAGGAATACTTGCCTATTTTAAGTTTGTCTTTTGTGAGTAAAAAATCCTGTTATTTGAAATACAAATGTTACATCAGACACATTTTGAGTTTTGAGGAAAAACTGAGAGTTCATGAAGAAAATAGCTTCTTCTAGGTCTGGACATTTTAAAATCACATTGTGCTTGGGAAATTCTGTTTCTACAAATGAAAAATATTCTACCTTTTCATGTTAGTAGTTAGTTATCCTTCCAGTATCAGTATAATTAGCTTAATGCAGTAGACAGACCACACCTTCCTCTGGCATTTCACTCTGTGAGCTCACAAAGTTTTATCTGGAAGCATCCACATCCTGAATGCAACTGGAAATTTTCCAAAGAGATAAGGCTTGGTATTGGATGAATATATGTTCACTGGACACTGAATTTGATAAGTAAATGTTACACTTAAAAGGGCTTATGGTCCATGCCTGTAATTCTAACACTTTGAAGGCTGAGGCAGGAGGATCACCATAAATTTATGACAGCTTGAATTACATAGTGACACCCAGTCTCAAAAAAAAAGGTTTAAAATATTTTCAACCAAAGGAAGATGACTTTGATAAAATAACCATCTAAAACTATATTTTGGTATTTGGTTCTTAGTTAGTTGCTTTTTTCCCCAAATATATGTGATACTTATGAATTATATAAAGAATTTGCACTACATGATCATAGATTTAGACTTTTCACAGTTAGGCGAGAATATCCATTTCCACCTGGGGTCTTGTTTTTAAAATTTTTACTGCTTTTTATTTTTTACAGAGAATAAAAAATAGTAAAAAAAATCCCATTAGAAATGATACAGACCTTGGGTTGCACCAGGAGTGGTAGGATGGAATTAAATTGGTGGGATTCCAAAAAGGCATCTTTGGGATTACAAATATAAATTTCTTGGACCGAGACAACGACCAAAAAGTGCTCACAACAGTTGGTGCTCAATGTGGCCAGAACGCACGACCTTCTCAACACAACGACCAGTAACCAAAATCAGGTGCATGCGATCCACTGAACCATGTGTGACCAATTTAGAGTGTTTGGAGTGCAAAGCTGGGAGTGACTGATGTACTGCTGCTTACAACTCCATTTTTCCAGTAGTGGGAAATCCTCTCCACAAATCTCCATTCTTATATCTTGATTACCCTGTGGGCGAACATCTACAGGAAACTTCAAATGGCAGTGCACTGGGAGGAATCAATAACCACTGAAGATGTGACCATCAAATTCACCCCAGAGGAAGGGGCTCTGCTGGACAGAGCACAGAGAAAGCTCTACAGAGCTGTGATGCTGGAAACCATCAGGAGGCTGGAATCCCTGGGGTGCAAATACTGCAAATCAAATTTTGTTCTTCACATGGATGCAACAGAAAATCAATGGCTGGTAGAACAAACAGCTTTCCCCAAGAAGCACAATCCAGAAAAAAAGAACAGCTTTTATGAAGAGGGACAGATAACCACTGGACATATGAAAAGAAAGAAAATAAACACCATCAAGCCCAAGGTCATTCATACCGACAAACGCCACCAAACTGAAATAAAGAAAATTCACAGTGTGAACAGATA
This sequence comes from Octodon degus, assembly GCF_000260255.1. Classification (NCBI taxonomy): domain Eukaryota; kingdom Metazoa; phylum Chordata; class Mammalia; order Rodentia; family Octodontidae; genus Octodon; species Octodon degus. The sequence continues at coordinate 5,049,195 of NW_004524761.1, read as the reverse complement.
GATTTTGAAGGCAATCTGAGTAGGAAAACCTTCAACTATCAGTCTGCATCCAGAAGACACAAGACAACTGAATCTGGAAATGAATTCTGTATGTCGGGAACAAACTTCAATCAATCTTCTAAATTTTATTGGGGTCAGAAAACACATACAGGTGAACCACAACATAAATGTCATCAATGTGCGAAAATGTACAAAAATTTAAGTAGCCTGAAAATTCATATGAGAATACACACAGGGGAGAGTCCATTTGAGTGCTTTGTATGTGGGAAAGCCTTCACTAAGAAGTATGATCTTAGAAGGCATGAGAGAACACACACTGGAGAGAAACCATATGAATGTCATCTATGTGGAAAATCCTTCACTCAAGTATCTCACCTTACTAGTCATGTGAGAACACACATTAGAGAGAAACCATATGAATGTAATGTCTGTAGAAAAGCTTTTGCTATTTTTAGTGACCTTAAAATTCATATGAGAACACACACAGGAGCAAAACCATATGAATGTAATGTGTGTCAAAAAGCTTTTACTCACTGTAATACCCTTAAAATCCGTAAAAGAACACACACAGGAGAAAAGCCACATGAATGCCATCTATGTGGGAAGGCCTTCAGTGAATTATCTTCCCTTACTATCCACAAGAGAACACATACAGGAGAAAAACCATATGAATGCCATCTATGTGGGAAGGCCTTCGCTCAATTATCTCACCTTACAAGGCATGAGAGAACACACACAGGAGAAAAACCATATGAATGTCATCTCTGTGGGAAGGTCTTCACTCAGTTATCTCACCTTACTATCCATGAGAGGACACACACAGGAGAGAAACTATATGAATGTCACCTATATAGAAAATCCTTCATTCAGTCATCCTCTCTTATTTGCCATGAGAGAACACATACAGGAGAGAAACCATATGGATGCCATGTATGTGGGAAGGCCTTCACTCAATCATCTCACCTTACTAGGCATGAGAGGAGACACACAGGTGAAAAACTATGAATGTCATCTATGAGGGAAGGCCTTTACTTGATCATGTCACCTTACTAAAAATTAGAAAAAATGCACAAGAAAACACGTATTGTTGACACATGTGGAACAGACTTCCATGTAATCACCATGGTGGATATATGAGAACACAGGCAGGAGAGGAATCATATGCATGTTATCTGTGAGAAAGCTTTCACACTATTGTCTTCAACATTCACCATTGAGAAGACACACATAACTGAGAATATGTATGTTTTACAAATGTTTTACTTATTAAATAAATTCTCCATCCAAAGAGAAGGCACAAGGCAAAAAAAAAAGAAATATACAGAATTTCACTAAACAAAATAACAGGAATTTAACAATGGCTGTTATATTGCATAGTATCTTCAAATTAGTTGCTTGGGTTACCAGATATAAGCATTCAAAATTGGTTTAAAAAGTTATAAGAAATTAACAAGGAGAAGAAAAAATTAACTGCTTCTTTCAATAGATCAGCAGAAAATCAGCAGTACAATTATTCAAGCATATATCTATATCTATATCTATATCTATATCTATATCTATATATCTATTCCCTTGCTTCTTTCTTCTGTCCTTGTACTCATCCCAGTTGTTCCTTCCCATTACCAAATTATTTACCTTTGACAGTATATATTGTACCTTCAGATTTTATTTATTCTTTCATGTTCTTACACTATTGAGACAATATGAGGTTTGCACATGCAGTTTGATTTCACTTATGAGTATGGTCTCGAGTTGCATCCATTTACCTATAAAAACCTTGAGTTTATCTTGTTGAGAGCTAAGTAATACTCCCTTGTGGAGTTGGTTACTTGGTTAAAATTTTGATGGGCCTTTGGCTTGTTTCCAAGATTTAGCTATGACAAATTGCACTGCTACAAACATGGGTGCACATATATCGCTGTGGTATGAGGTTTTCAGTTCTTCTGGAAAAATACTCAGCAGGGGACTAGCTGAGTTGAATGGGACCTCCAAACCTAGCCTTTTGAGGACTCTCCACATTGATTTCATAGTGGTTGTATCAGTCTACACTCCCACCAACAGTGAAGGAAAGTTCCTTTTACCCCACAGCTCCTCCAGCATTTGTTATTAGTTGACTTATTAATGACAGCCATTCTTTCTGGCATGAGATGGAATCTCAGTATTGGTTTAATTTCCATTTCTCAAATGATCAATGATGATAAAAATTTTTTTCATATATTTAATTGCCATTTTTATGTTTTCATCTCAGAGTATATATTCATCTCAGATGCCCAATTTTAGATTGGATCTTTGAATTTTGGGGCCGTGATTTTTAAAATTCCTTATATGTTCTAGATAGAAATCCTGTGTGGGATCTGCTTTTGAAAGAGGTAGGAGTTTATTCAGTATATCTTGAACTTTTTTTTTACCAAAAACTTATTTCTTCATGTTGATAAGAATCAACATGTAGATTATCTGTGTTCTAGGGATCAGAAAAGTTCATCTGAGGATTTACAGAAAAAACCAATGGCTTACACTGATGACAAAGATGCTGTCTTGGGAGGCATCATCTTCTCTAGAGTGTCACATCTACACACTATCTCCTTGACAGTGTATCAATATTACCTACTGGAAGTCTGGGCACTATGTTTCTATTAGAGTTAAATTATAAGTTTTTAAATTTGTATTCATATGGTCTCGTATGTCCAAGAGTCACAATCTATTGCCAAAATAATCTTTATTGCTTTCTCATTCTCATTTCCAGTTTTTCTAAGATGCCTAAGGAGATATTTAGATGATAGGAAAAATTACTTTCATGCCTTATCCATACATTGGCCCAATCTTTTACATTCACTTTTCCTTTACTATGATTTTTATAATCTGCTAGTCAGACCTGGGATATATCCTGTTATCAATTCCTATGTGGTATGCCATTTTAAAATCAGTATAATCTTCAAATGTAATTAAGTATGTTATGTTACAATAAATTTTCAATAATATCATGTTATGATAGCAAAACAAGTCAAACGATTTGGATGTTAGCCTTGCTCTAATGCAGACCATCAAAATCAGCTGCTTGAGCTCCAGTTCATTAAATTTGAGTTAAAGAATTCCTTGTAGCTATTGGTAGCAGGACAGAAACATAGACATAAGTGTCATTCCCATTTCTGGGTGGTTTGGACAAAAACAAATTTTTCTTCAAGGACATAATTGAGCCAGAAGACTTAAAAATGTGTAAAATATGGTATGCCTATAACTTTCTTTCCAGTTCCTCTTGGATTTTAAGAAGAATTCTTTCTTCTTCTAAGGCTTCTATATACTTTGAGTAGCACAAAGTTGGCTGTCAACCTTATGCTTGCAGGCCTAACCAGGATTCACTGGCAAAGGCAGGCATTTGTATAGTAGACCCTGTAGTACTTCCATATTGTTTGAGTACAACATTCCAAATTTTTTCATCATCCATGACTGACAATTTGTCTTTCTGCTTATTGTACTTTTCTCTCTAAAATACCCATATTTTTTTCGCCAGTCAGATTCTTCCTAAATTCACAAAAATATGGCCAAAATTTAAACAGAACCCCCAAAATTGTCATCTGTACTTCTCTAAATACACATGATCCTAACTCCTTCCTATGGTCAGTAATCTTCTGTGCCAGTTCTACTGGAATGTCAATCTGTAAAGCTGGTGGAATACAGGAGTTAATAAAGCAGTTGATAGTTGTGGTCTTCTTTTGGATGACAGACTCTTTGCAGTGGGAATGGCACCGATCCCTATGTTTTTTTACTTCTTGCCCAAAGTTCCCATTTCCCAATAAATCTCCTTTTAGAGTCACAACACATTGAATCTGTCTTGCAATAACTGGATTCAGGGGCCGGCAAGATGGCTCAGTAGAATAAGTGCTTGCCTGGCAAGCACAAGGGCCTGAGTTCAATTCCCATTTCTGCCAAAAAACAACAACTGGATTCAGTAATTCTTTATGAAAAAAACAATAATTTTACAAGATGAAGATATCCACTACTCACTAGATGACATTTTTTCATCTTCTCAAGATGTTTTTGATGTCTTCCAGGGTTAACCTTTCACTATCCATCCACAGCCACCAATACCTCTCTCCTAAGGTGCCCTTCATGAAATTTAATAAATTTCAAACTCTTTCCTATTGCTAATGCTGTAAGTTCTGTGAGAAATTGTCCTATCAGTCCTGCTCTCAGGTCCAAAGCTGACCCTCTTTATATTTAATTTATTTTCCTAATGCCTCATCTGAGTTCCCATTATGGTTTGAATTGGTTCAAGGAGAGTTTAAAAAAGATCATCAACCACTGCTGGTCCTACATTATTGAAGTTTATGTAGTCTGGACTTTCTTTAAGTGGCTTTCCAATAATTTTTTGAATGGCTGCTTCTAGAATAAAGAATGCATAGGAACTTAAAAATTCTTCACATGTTGAAAAATCCAATGGCAGGCTTCTGTCAGGCACATCACATTGCTTTTCGAGGTATATTCTCAGAAGAACTTGTGGAGTATCTTTTATAGGTATAGACCCTTCATATTCTTCCAATTTAGAAATTGATTTAGTGGTTTTAGATGAACACCTTTTTGTGCTGGGGTGAACTCCATTTTCAATGATGAAATTCTGAGAAGCAGATGAAGTAACTGGTGATTCAGTTTTATTGTGGGGTATACAACAGGGTAATGAAAAGGTGGATATCATTTGCTGATTTTGCTTTGCTAGTGAAGACCAATCTTGTTTGAGAGTAGGAGGCTTCGCCAGAGAAATGTAGAACTTTTTCATAATAAGATTGTCTTCTTGACAGTGGGAGGTGGTGGATGGAGTGGTTGCCCCAGGACCCATGGAGAAAAATTTCTACCAATTGTGAAAGTCACATCTGACATTCTCCATCTTACTCATGAGATCAATTTGGCTCACCCGTATTCAAAATAGCAATCACTCTCCAGAAATGATGGAAGTCTTTTCTGATCCATTTAATCCCTTGTTCACAATTGAGACACATAATATCATAGTTGACATTACTGGTCTCATCTTTACAGTGGACATTCATTTTTACAAGTTTAACATCTTGCTTTGTTTTCCTCACAAAATTGTAGATAAGACCTCAAGGTTTTTGGCTTTATAGAATTTTTTTTCAATTGTTTTTCTAGAAGTTGTGGAGCATCATTAACTACTTCAAAAATTCCATAATCCACATTAAATCTAATTGCCTCTGGAAAGGTTGGAAGGTTTAGGAATTCATTAAAATAGTCCACAAGTTGCCAAAGAATCTTCAAATCCTGCTTCTGTAATAGCTGGTGGCTCCAATGAGAGTCACTCCTGCATGGCGCCTCTGTGGTCTCCACGCCCGCCCGTGTCTGTTCATCTCTTCAACCGTCTGTCTGCCAGACATCCATCAGTTGGTCGGTCAGTCAGTCTGTGAGGCATGGTGACGTGAGATGGCAGTTCGTTCAATAATATCTTATTAATATGAAATCTGTTATACTTTTAAATTTCATATTTTCTATTCTCTAGAAACTACCTAGTATATTTCAAGAGTCATTAATACTATTTGGCATGTTGATATCTATAGTTATTTCCTACAATTCTGTTACAAACATTTATTTGATACAGGGTCTTGCTATGCATTTCAGAATTGTAGTGATCCTCCTGTGTCAGCCTTCTCCGCCCTTTGATTATAGGCGTGCACCACCGCATGGTATACCCTGGGTTCTGGGGATGGAACTCGGGTCCTTACACTTGGTAGGCATGCCCTTAGATCGCTGAGCTATCGCTCCAGCCCCCCTCCAAATCTATGTTTCCTTCTTCATGAGCTGGCACAATAGAATCTGAAGTCATGTAAGCTTGATATTAACCTTAACATCATTCATCATTTATATAGCATCTTGCTTGATAAAGATAATTTAATATATTTACTTATTC
>NW_004524761.1:5038212-5043184 GCF_000260255.1 Octodon degus | reverse complement strand
GTATTTTTTTTTAGGGAAGGCTCTACAGGGTGTTCAGGGTCTCACTGGTAGATTGGACTCATAGTGATCCACCTGTTTATACCCTCCCAAGAGCTGGGATTACAGTCTTCTAAATATAGATGATACAATATGAGTAAATCATAATTCTGTCTTTCATTTACTGAAACACAGGAAAAAAACCTTTTATAAAGCCCTTTCTCTAATTACTTAAGTGGTGCATTGGATTAAAATGATCTGGGGCTGGGAATTTATCTCACATGCATGAGTTCTTGGATTTGATCCTCAGTACTGCTAAAAATGTGATTATAAAGCAAAAAATTATATAATCTCTTATTCTTCCTAATTCTACACATTTGACCTGTCTCCATAAGTTGTCTTGCTTAGCTGACAAATTTTCAAAGATATGCTTCTGACTGAATTTGCAGAGATTATTAAAATATTTTTTAAAAGATGTATTTGGTACAGGGTCTCACTACGTAGCTCGGACTCATATTGATCCTCCTGCTTTCAGCCTCCTCAGCACTGATCCCTGGTTGGGGATTGAACCCTGGCCCCTGAGATTGCCTAAGTAGGCGCTAAATTCCCTGAGCTATTCCGCCGGCACTAGAATATTTTATTACTTAGTTTTATCTATGTGACCTAGCACGTCATGTTTCATGGCCACTTTATTTCTTCCCTCATTGGTTAAATCATCAATTCTTTCAAGTAGTAACTTTTAAGGCAACCACTCATCCATAGTGGAGATCATTCAAAACACATTCATTTTTGTACATTTTAACATATATGAGTAAGTTGAAATGCATAAATAGTTTGGAAAATTTAAGGTGCAAATTTATTCTTACTTTGAACAAGGTGACTGCAATGCAAAAAAATATCCAAATGGCACACTGTCATCTTGCAATTTGAAAACAAACTGACAAAAGAAATTCACTGTGTAATGCTGATTTCTGACATATGAGCAAAAGACAGTTAGCAAGGATATAAATAAAGGACACAAGAGTAATTATTATAGATTTCTACAAATCAATCATAAATGAATCTGCCTTAAGTTGACAATTGCCATAACATTAAAAATATATATTTGTATATATATGTACATACTTGACAAATATTTCAATTTCTCAGTTTTGTTATGGTCATAATTTCAAAGACTGACTTTTTCATAATGTATGCTGGGAGGCCATGTTATTAAAAGTTTAACGTCTTAAAAAAATAAAAAGTAAAAGTTTAACGTCTTAATCAAATTGCTAACCCATGAAGACACTTCAAGTTAATGTCATTTTAAAGTTATTTAGCTTCTGTGCTTATAAAATGAGCTATATTAATGTGTATATAACATAACAGTGAAAATTAAGTCAAATAGAACGATGCCTATCACATAGGAAATATTTGCAGTAGATATCTATTGTTAAAACAGTAACTGCAATACTTTCACTCTATATTTTGAGTTGGAACAATTAAGAGTTATAAGCTGCTATAAAAGTTATAGGGACATAATGTGAGGAATAAGGATACAGTTTTATGAGATCTCGACAGAAATTATAAATGAAAATAAAAATTTTGGTAAAGTTAGAAGTACTCTGAGAAAAGATTAACACATTTGATTAACACTTACACGTTTAGCCACATGGTGTCGCTGTCCACCACAAGGTTTCGCTCCGCAAGACAACTGCTGCGTATATTACGTATTCACATAGTGCCTTTCTTCATCATCTGAAATACGGTAACGGTGAGGGATTTAAGGGATGAAGAATAAGGAAATCAAACTATTTTCTAATTTTGGGTTGATGTAAGAGCCACTAAATATTTGGAAAAGACTTGCAATGGTGTTCTCCTGGAGAGAAGATCCTGGAGTTGAGCGCTTGCTGTTCTTGCTTCTGCTCCTCGCAGCCTGGGAGGCAGGGAGCGGCCAGCTGCACTACTCGGTCCCCGAGGAGGCCAAACACGGCACCTTCGTGGGCCGCATCGCGCAGGACCTGGGGCTAGAGCTGGCGGAGCTGGTGCCGCGCCTGTTCCGGGTGGCGTCCAAGGAGCGCGGGGACCTTCTGGAGGTAAATCTGCAGAATGGCATTTTGTTTGTGAATTCTCGGATCGACCGGGAGGAGCTGTGTGGGCGGAGCGCGGAGTGCAGTATCCACCTGGAGGTGATAGTGGACAGACCGCTGCGGGTTTTCCACGTGGAGGTGGAGGTGAAGGACATTAACGACAACCCGCCTGTGTTCCCAGTGACACAAAAGAATTTGTTTATTCCTGAAACCAGAGCTCTTGACTCTCGTTTTGCACTAGAGGGCGCATCGGATGCAGATATAGGAACAAATTCTTTGTTGACTTACAGTCTTGACTCTAGTGAATATTTTACTTTGGAGGTTAAAAGAAACGATGAGGATGTTAAATCCCTAGGACTTGTGTTGAAAAAACTCCTAAACCGAGAGGACAGTTCTGAACATCATTTACTAATTACAGCAGTTGATGGTGGGAAACCAGAGCTCACCGGTACTATGCAAGTGAAGATCACTGTCCTAGATGTAAATGACAACGCGCCAACGTTTGAAAGGACGCTGTACAAAGTTAAGTTATTTGAAAATGTACCCAATGGTACCTTAGTCGTGGTAGTTAACGCCTCTGATCCGGATGAAGGAGTAAATAAGGACATTATATATTCTTTCAATACAGACACGTCAGCAGAGATTATGTCAAAATTCCACTTAGATGCGGTCAATGGATACATCACTGTAAATGACAATATAGATTTTGAGAAAACTAAGTCATATGAAATTCAGGTAGAAGCAACGGATAAAGGAATTCCACCAATGACAGATCACTGCACTGTTCTAGTGGAAATTCTGGACATCAATGATAATGTACCGGAGCTGGTTATCAAATCACTATCATTACCTGTATTAGAAAACTCTGCACTTGGCACCGTCATTGCCCTGATCAGCGTGTCTGATCGTGACTCTAGTGTTAACGGACAGGTGACCTGCTCAGTGACACCGCATGCCCCATTCAAGCTGATTTCCACCTTTAAGAATTACTACTCGCTGGTGCTGGACAGCGCTCTCGATCGTGAGAGAACTTCAGAATATGAGTTGGTAGTAACTGCGCGGGATGGAGGCTCACCTTCCTTGTGGGCCACCGCCACTGTGTCCGTGGAGGTGGCTGACGTGAATGACAACGCGCCTGTGTTCGCGCAACCCGAGTACACGGTGTTCGTGAAGGAGAACAACCCGCCGGGCTCCCACATCTTCACGGTGTGCGCGCGCGACGCGGACGCGCAGGAGAACGCGCTGGTGTCCTACTCGCTGGTGGAGCGGCGCGTGGGCGAGCGCGCGCTGTCGAGCTACGTGTCTGTGCACGCGGAGAGCGGCAAGGTGTTCGCGCTGCAGCCGCTGGACCACGAGGAGCTGGAGCTGCTGCAGTTCCAGGTGAGTGCGCGGGATTCTGGAGTGCCTGCCCTGGGGAGCAACGTGACTCTGCAGGTGTTTGTGCTGGATGAAAATGACAATGCGCCCGCGCTGCTGGGCTTTGGGGCAGGTGGTGCAAGCAACACGGTGAGCGAGCTGGTGTCGCGGTCAGTGGGCACTGGCCACGTGGTGACGAAGGTGCGCGCAGTGGATGCTGACTCTGGATACAATGCGTGGCTGTCGTATGAGCTGCTCCCTGGATCCAGCAGTGGGCGCAGCCTGTTTCGTGTGGGACTGTACACTGGCGAAATCAGCACGACGCGCACCCTCAATGAGGAAGATGCACCTCGCCAGCGCCTGTTGGTGCTGGTGAAGGACCACGGTGAGCCCCCGCTAACAGCCACAGCCACTGTCCTCCTGTCTCTGGTGGAGAGCGGCCAGCCTCCAAAAATCTCTTCGCGAGCGCTAGTGGGCGCAGTGAGCCCAGAGGAGACTCTGGTAAATGTAAACGTGTACTTGATCATCGCTATCTGCGCGGTATCCAGCCTGTTGGTGCTCACGCTGTTGCTGTACACTGCGTTGCGCTGCTCGGTGGTGCCCAGTAAAGGCGCCTGCGGGCCTGGGAAGCCCACGCTGGTATGCTCGAGCGCTGTAGGGAGCTGGTCGTACTCGCAGCAGCAACAGCAGAGGATTTCCTCGGGAGAGGGATTGCCCAAGACAGACCTGATGGCTTTTAGCCCCAGCCTTCCACCCTGTCCATCACTTAACCAGGACAGAGAGGACCAACAGGGAGTGGATCTTTCCACCACAGTGAGTAATATTTCTTTGTTCCCCAGTAGTAGTTTTTTGCATTTTGTTCTTCAATATTTCTGGTGCTTTAGATATTTGTAAAAAGTTTTGTTACACATACTCTCCATGATTCATGTTTTCCATTTTCAGAGCTTGTGATAAAAGTGATGAGAACTTGTTACTCAATTTTGAACAGAATCAATTTTGAACATTTGAGCATCATCAGGTGCGATACTCACTTGTAATTTTTTTGATAACTGCAGTAATATTATTTTATTGCTGTATGTATAGACACAAATAGAAATATTTTTTTCCTTGAGTGAACTGCCCCAGAGAATTTGACTCCACTTGTGGTCAAATAATCTATTGGTAAAGCTTCAGTATGTTTTGCCTCTTTTGATTGGAAATTCCTGCAGATGTTGGGAGAAGTTTTACTACTATAAGCCAAATTAAATGCTAACAATTTACTTTAATTTTACAGTTTCCATTTCAATATTAGTTTACCATCCCTGTTGTATTTTATAGAGCCTCTTTTAGTCTCCTACTTATTTTTTGAGTTTCAGTTCTTCTTTGCCTCTCATATGATTTTCTTTTGTCATTATGCTTTTTTTGGGAAGACTGTTAGTGTTGCTAGATTCCTCCAATGAACAAAAAACTAAAATGGTAATTTTGTTTTCAAAGTTGCATCTTTATTTACATTTTCTCATTAAATTCTTAGCAATAGCTAAAATATCAATATGAAGTGAAAACTAAGTACTTCTGTAGTTAATTTATTTTTT
>NW_004524761.1:5025669-5028596 GCF_000260255.1 Octodon degus | reverse complement strand
CTCCCGGATATCGGCAGAAAATCCTACTCGGCGGGCGGGGTGGGGGAGGCACTGCAGAGTGGTGGGGGGCAGCCCGAGGGGCTCGGAGAGGGTCCGGCCCACGCTGCGCCTGGGCTGGGACTGGTCCCGCCGGCGCACGGTAGCAGGAAGCTCTCCACACACTCACCGGACCTGGGCTAGGACTGGGTCTCTAATGTTATTTTCTTAAACACTTCTTTTCTTAGAATTTAGTAGATTTAAAGATTATCTTTTCCCATGGATTATTCCATGAATTTCAGACTTGCTAAACTAATTATTGAGAAAGGAATACTTACATTGAGTTGATTACTGACAGATAGAAGTGATACTTCAAAGGGCAAATGCTATTTAACAGATGTGAAGATAAGTTAAATGGCAATAATTTTGTTTACTCCTGAAATATCTATATAATAACATGAGGTTTTTGTTGGTACTTGGGGTTGAACCCAGGCACTTCACATTGAGCTATATCTTCAGACACTTTTTATTACTTATTTTGAGACAGGGTCTAAGTTGTTCAGACTGGGTTCAAGCATGAGACTGGGTTCAACCTACAAAAGTAGGTTGATGGTGCTAGAGAAATAAAAGAAATAATTTTTCCTTTCATATTGAAAGAAAAATAAGAACTAAAAATGTTAGTGATATTTTCATCATTGAATATCTATTTACTCATTAGTTTTGAAATTACTGCGTAAATCAACTGCTCACATGGTTAATACCACACTGTCAATTCTGCCTTTAAATACTTAATATTTACTTTTTCATGTGATTTTTTCTACCATATTCAATTGCCATAGCCTTGTAGTTTCACATCAAATACACTTCTATAGATGAAAGTAGCATTAGTTGATTTCATTTTCAAAACATTATCGTTTTCTTCTTTTTGTACCTCTATTAAAATATTTAATAATTATTATGAATAAATACTAGTTAACTAGTCTTGAAACTGATTGGTTTTTCTTAGTTAGATCTCTGGCCCACTTTTCCCAAAAGTTTTGTCTCCTACAAAACTGGAGACAATCTTTTACCACATGGACTTTGGGGGACTCTTAATATTCATGAGTGGTATTTGAATGTTCTGACTGTTTTGGGAAACTCATGACAGCAGAGATAGTAAGGTTACAAATATTTAAAGGAAGTGATATATTCACTTTAAAGATTATATGTCACATGTCACAAATTTTGTGAGGTTGTCTTGTTTATTTACAAGTTTGACCTCTGGAAATCAGATGAATTTCAATTGCCTTTGCATTTTCTGATAACTTACTTTTTCATATATTTGTGTGTGTGTGTGTGTGTGTGTGTGTGTGTAGGACTGGAGAACCAAAAATTTACAATGAAGATTACGATATATATGCAGAATATTAAATATTCACCAAAATAGAGATTTTGGTAACATTGTGTTTTGGCCACATTTTTTGTGTTGAAATGCACAGAATATTAAAGTGAAGTGGAGAATAATAACACTAATATAGAAGCTGTTTGATTAATAAACTGCTTTTCTTTTCAAGATATGTGTCTTATTGGAACCTAAACTTTTTTTGAGACAGTGTCTCACTATATAGTTCAGAATGGCTTTGAACTTACTATGTAGCACAGGCTGGTCTTAAACTCACAGCAATCCTCCTGCCTCAGCTTCCTGAGTGCTGGGATTACAGGTGTGAGCCACCATTCCTGATTTAGATGCAAAACATTATATGGGCTACTACAGTTCACATACAATATTTTGGGTATATGCATAAATCAAGATATGTGATTGCTCAGTATATACATGATAACAAGTTGATGTGCTTCAAATGAAGCTGAGTGGTATAGCACATGCCCAGCATGCTTGGGGGTCCTTAAAAAGAAAGAAGAAAGAAGAAACTTAAGCAGTGCTGTCTCTGTGATTTTACTCTGAAAGTCAGTGTGAGCATATTTGCCAAACTTGTTTTACTACATGTTTGTCTCCTACAAAATTGAAATCTTCAAATTGTAAGATTTGAATCAACACAAAAGTAGGTTGATGGTGCTAGAGAAATAAAAGAAATAATTTTTCATTAATTTGGAAATTAACTCAAATGGCTTTAGTTATTTTGAAAACAACACCAACAAAATGTAAGTTCTAACCACTGCAAAGTAGAATAAGTTTATGAGTAACACAAAGGGAGTATGCATCATTAAAGTGTGAGAAAAAATTTAATGCTATATCTAAGTTAAAAAAGAAAAGTAAAATGTTTATCTATTAACAGTCGTTTTTATCAGTTTGAAGCTATGTAGATCCATTCCTGAATAAAATAAACCAATGTAAATAACTTGAAATGAATGGCATATCATCGTTGCAGATATACTGATTTTGTACGATTTAATGTTGTGCTCATACTGATGCATTTTAAGTAATAATGATATACATTGACTAGAGATATGAGATATACAAACTTACAGAAAAAGTTATTTATTTTTAAACATGTCATTTAAATTGGTAATTTTTGAGAAATATGTTATCAACATAAGGTAAGGCAAAGCAGAGTAAAATCTTTCATCCACATGATGTCGCTGTACACCATAGTATTTCGCTCCCTTCCAACATTAGAGTATTACAATGAAATACAGCCAGTATATTTTCACAAAGGAAGAGGATCATCCATTTTTGGCTCTGCTACGCAAGCTAAAAAAGGTGAGGAAATAGAAAATATAAATTGGAATTAACTTTCCAAAAGATATTATGTGGTGATGCTATCAAGATTTGCGAAGTGGAACTAGATTGCGATGCTATATTCTCAGAGAGCAAGTCCGGGATTCCGGCATCTGCTGCTCTCGCTCCTGCTCCTCGCAGCCTGGGAGGCAGGAAGCGGCCAGCTGCACTACTCGGTCCCCGAGGAGGCCAAACACGGCACCTTCGTGGGCCGCATCGCGCAGGACCTGGGGCT
>NW_004524761.1:5021628-5025569 GCF_000260255.1 Octodon degus | reverse complement strand
GTCTGGCTGCCGTGCTCAGCTCCTTCCCGCTGCGGACCAGGGCTAGGACTGTGTCTGGCCTTTCCCGGAACTCGGCAGAAATTCCTACTCCGCAGGAGGGGGTGGGGAGGTATGGCAGAGTGGTGGGGGGCGGCCCGAGTGGTTGGGAGAGGGTCCGGCCCACACTGCGCCTGGGCTGGGACTGGTCTCGCCGGCGCAGGGTAGCAGGAAGTTGTCCGCACACTCACTGGACCTGGGCTAGGACTGGGTCTGGGGGCTCCCGGAACTCGGCAGAAAATCCTACTCTGCGGGCGGGGTGGGGGAGGCCTGTAGTTAATTTAAATGTTCTTTTAAAATGAAATTTTAAAATCTTAATAATTTTCAACTTCAGTAATTCATTGAAAGTAATGCTTTATATGTAATTTTAAAACTATCCTTGCTAGCAAAATACTCTTGAGCAGCTTCTTTTGTGTACAATGTTTTAAAAAGGATCTAAGGTAAAATAATCTTGATAAGTCCATATCCTGACTGGTGACCTTTTCTTAGTATTATTCTTTCTTTTGACCTCTGCCATGCAGTAAATAAAACTTTCTCATAATTATCACAAAATGAGACAATTTTACTCTAATTCCTCTCATGCATTTGGTCATTTCTTTTAGCAAATAGTTGGAGCACTATCCAAATTTTCTTGCAACTGGAGAGGAGTATTAGTCAACTGAAGTCTAATTTATACTTAATGATATTGTGCAGAGACCAAGATGTCAAATATACACTTTTAGTTCTACCCTTTTCCCACTTCAATTTTCTCTTTCCTTTTCTTCTTTCTTTGTTTCCTCCCTCCCTCCCTCTCTCCCTTTTGAATAGATCACATGGTACCATCTTCACAGGCCTTGAGCTCATGATCCTCCTGCCTCAGCCTGTTGAGTATTGTGATTACTTACAGGCATCGCAGGTGTCATTGTGTCCAGCTTAACCTCCATTTTCTTTTCTTGGGCTATCCTTTGCTGTCACCTTGTTTATCAGTCATTAGTCACTGCATGCCATGCTTTAATTCAATAAATACTAGTCCTGTTATCATCTTGTAACAAGTAGTAAAGTCATCTAAAATTCTTGCCTTTCTTGGTATGGGACTTCATTCTCCAAATCCAGCTCTCTGCTTGAAATTCTTGCCTAAGAAAACTCTTGGCAAATATTTTTTGAAGGGGCTGGAGAGATGGCTCAGTGGTCTAAAGCACCTACTTGGAACAAGCTTGGCAAAGCACAGGGACCACGGTTCGTTCCCCCAGCACCACATGCCAGCCAGCTGCGCCCCCTGGTGGGCTGAGCTGGCCACACACACACACACACACACACACACAATAAATAAATAAATGTTTAAAAAAATATTTTTTGAAGATTCTTGAGGTTTTTTTTTCTTTTTAGAGGCAATTGCTGTTATACTAATGAAATATTGAGTACTTATTTCAAATAAATGTCTTTTTCTATTCTGCATTCCTCAACCATGCTTTTCAATATTTTGCTTGATAAGTTGAAAGCAAAAGAAATCCCTTGGCTTCTCTTCTAGAGTGCTTGACATTTATGGCCATTTTTGTAAAACTTTAGTTTCGGTCTCCAGTGACAGTGCTATAATTTCTGTTTCGATCCAGAAAATTTTGTGTGAGTGTGGGTCTTCATGGGGAAGTAGCCTAAAACTATTTTTCTCTAGATTGAATTATTGTCTAGACTAATGGATAGGAATGAAATTTATGTATTTAAGAGGCAAAAAAGCATTTAAAACCGCTACTGCCATTATCTCCATTTATATGAAGCTTACATAGAAAAAATTAATCAATTTATTGGGAAGTCTTTGTTACTCATTAAGACTTAAAAAGATTCAAAGATCATCATTGCCAAAAACTAGTGCTAAAATTCAGGTAAAACTCTAATCAAAGTACATCTTCACTTGGGCGGGCCAAATAGCTCAGCAGATTAAAGTGCCTGCAAGCAGGCGCAGAGGCCAGGGGTTTAATCCCTGGGTCTGCCATGCCTGCCCCGCCCCCGGGTGTGCTGAGGCAGCAATTGAGACTGCGCATGGTAGCACAGGCCTGTAATCAGGAGACTGTAAACAGGAGAATCACTACGAGTCTGAGCTAGTAGTGAGACCGTGAATAGCCTGTAGACCCTTCCCTAAAATACAGAAAGAATAGTGTATCTTCACTCAAGCAATGTCTTGGAAAACTATTTTTGTATGTAATGTTCCTTCCTAGCTATGCAGTCACCTTAAATAAATGCATTTTACCAGGCAATTGAATTAAAGTAAATCATTTCTATTGGGTGCATGTCTAACAAATGTTAAAAAAGTAACTTGGAGCTATTAAACTACTAAAATACAATAATTAGCTTTAAAAATTATTGCAACACAGCACACATCCAAATGCTTGCAAGAGAGAAAATAATGTTGCAAATGTCTGCCATGATTTAATCTGGATACTGGCATTTATAAAATAAGTTAAAAAATAGTCTGTAATCTCATCAACCTGGGAGGCTGAAGCAGGAGTATAGCCAATTTGAGCCAGCCTGATGAATTTAGTGCCTTAGTGAGACTCTGTGTCAAAATAAAAACAAAATTTCTGGCAGTGTAGCTCAGTGTAAAAGCTCTGTATTCATTCCCCAACAATGCAAAAATGAAAAAAAGAAGGTATATGTGCATGAACAGCTGATTTTATCATGAAATTCTTCATGAGTCAGGGAGCTTTCAAATGGATATAGAAGTTTAGAATTATTGGACATTAGTTAGAGAACAAATAATAAATATGTTTAGAAAAAAATAGCATTGGAACTCATGAATTTTTCTGTTTGACTAAAATATATTAATATAATAGGATAAAAAGGATAGGCATTTTAGACACCTGCAGAACAGACAAATGTTCATAAAGCCATAAGGGTGAAGATGAGAATACCACTCTTGCTGATGGGAGGCAAATAAGTTACAGGGAATAAAATTATTTAGAGTATTTTCCAGAAGTCTATTTAATACAAATTTCTAATTCCTGTGAAAGCTCCTGGAAATTCTGTAGAATAATTTCTTTGAAAATATTTTTGAATTAACTGTTCAATGCGTTGTTCTTGGGATCACATTCCCTACCTCATGTTGCCCTCAACACTGGTACTGCAAATACAAGAATGAACAGAGGACTTCAATGAGAAAGTTAAATATTCAGTGGAACAGAAGGGAGCTAGCATGAATTTTTAAACCACTTCATTCTATTATGAATACAAAATGCATATTAACCGTAGTTGGGTCTCAAGAAATACTGTTGACAACTTGCATTATAAAAGCATTTCCCCTAGTAAAAACTCTCTGAAATAAAATCAAAGCTCACTGTCAGTCAGTGGTACAAAATATACACCGAAGAAGTAGAAAATCTAATTCTTTTTTCTAAAACAAAACGATATTAGAGGAGTTGAAAGGACAACGAAGCCCTGGCAGTGTGGAGTTCCACAGGCTATACAATTTGGAGCCACAGGATGTCGCTCTTTACCACAAAATAGACTGGACAAAGAAGAAAATAAAGGGGAAAATATCCCTTGTGTTCTTACTGGAAAGAAGCTGTATCCAGCATCCGGAATCTGAAAGACAGAGGACTGCCCTGACCGATCAGGAGTTTCCCTCTGACTTTGAGAGAAGAATCCTAATCATAACAAAGCACCGCGCACTTGAGATGGAATTGTCTTGGGGAAGCAGCCAGGAATCCCAGCGTCTACTGCTCTCCATTTTGCTGCTCGCAGCCTGGGAGGCAGGGAGCGGCCAGCTGCACTACTCGGTCCCCGAGGAGGCCAAACACGGCACCTTCGTGGGCCGCATCGCGCAGGACCTGGGGCTGGAGCTGGCGGAGCTGGTGCCGCGCCTGTTCCGGGTGGCGTCCAAGGAGCGCGGGGACCTTCTGGAGGTAAATCTGCAGAATGGCATTTTGTTTGTGAAT
>NW_004524761.1:5010105-5011223 GCF_000260255.1 Octodon degus | reverse complement strand
CGGAGCGCGGAGTGCAGCATCCACCTGGAGGTGATCGTGGACAGACCGCTGCGGGTTTTTCACGTGGAGGTGCAGGTGAAGGACATTAACGATAACCCGCCTAGGTTCTCCAGGCAAGAACAAGAATTTCGTATTTTAGAGTCAAGAATGCCAGATTCGCGGTTTCCAGTAGAGGGCGCTTCTGATTTGGATATTGGAGAAAACGCAGAATTGAAATACAAGGTAAATCCTAATGAATATTTTGACTTGGATGTTAAAAGAAATCAAGAAGAAACGAACGTTTTAGAGCTGATCTTGAAGAAACCTTTAGACAGAGAAGAAATTCAAGAACATCGTTTAGTACTAACCGCAACTGATGGAGGAAAACCTGAACTAACAGGTACAGCTCAGTTATTGATTGACATATTGGATGCGAATGATAACGCCCCAGAATTTGATAAATCCATTTATAATGTCAGATTGTTGGAAAATACACCGAGGGAGACGTTAGTTATTAAACTTAATGCCTCAGATGCAGATGAGGGTATTAATAAGGAAATAGTATATTTTTTCAGTAATCTGGTTCTTGATGATGTAAAGTCTAAATTTATGATCAATTCTAATAGTGGAGAAATAAAAGTTAAGGAAGAACTAGATTATGAGAGAAGGAATTTATATGAAATTAATATTGATGCCGTGGATAGAAGTCCCTTCCCATTAACAGGACACTGTAAAGTGATTGTGAAACTTCTGGATGTGAATGATAATACACCCAAGATCGCTATAACTTCTCTTTTTCTGCCTATCAAAGAAGACGCTCCCATGGGCACCGTCATTGCCCTTATCAGCGTATCTGATCGTGACTCAGGTTCCAACGGGAAGGTGACCTGTTCCCTGAAACCTCACATCCCCTTCAAGCTAGTGTCCACTTTCAAGAATTATTATTCTTTGGTGTTGGACAGCACCTTGGACCGGGAGAATATATCTGACTATAAACTAGTAGTGACAGCGCAAGATGGGGGCTCTCCCTCGCTGTCGGCCTCGGCCACCGTGTCCGTGGAGGTGGCCGACGTGAACGACAACGCGCCTGTGTTTGCGCAGCCCGAGTACACGGTGTTCGTGAAGGAGAACAACCCGCC
>NW_004524761.1:5006251-5010005 GCF_000260255.1 Octodon degus | reverse complement strand
CGGAGCGCGGAGTGCAGCATCCACCTGGAGGTGATCGTGGACAGACCGTTGCGGGTTTTCCACGTGGAGGTGGAGGTGAAGGACATTAATGACAACCCGCCTGTGTTCCCAGCTACACAAAAGAGTCTGTTCATCGCGGAATCTAGGCCTCTTGATACTCGGTTACCACTAGAGGGCGCATCAGATGCAGACGTCGGAGCCAATGCTCTGCTAACTTACAGACTGAGCCCCAATGAATATTTTTCGCTGGAAAAGCCATCAGATGACAGGCGGATAAAAGGTCTGGGGCTTGTATTACGGAAATCTTTAGATCGAGAAGAAATTCCAGAGATATTTTTAGAGCTCACCGTCACTGATGGAGGCAAACCTGAACTGACTGGCACCGTTCAGATACTCATCACGGTACTGGATGCTAATGATAATGCTCCAGTTTTCGATAGGACACTTTATACGGTAAGATTGCCAGAAAATGTCCCGAATGGAACGATGGTAATTAAAGTCAACGCTTCGGATTTAGATGAAGGCTTGAATGGGGAAATTTGTTTTTCATTTTCGACTGATATTTCCCCAACTGTGGCATCCAAGTTTCACATGAACCCATATACAGGGGAAATTATTGTAAAGGGTAATATTGATTTTGAAGAATGCAAATCCTATGAAATACTCGTAGAGGCTATTGATAAGGGACAGCTTCCTCTCTCTGGCCATTGTAGTGTTATTGTAGAAGTAGAAGACACCAACGATAATGTCCCAGACTTGCAATTCAAGTCTGTGTCACTTCCAATAAAAGAAAATGCACCACTGGGCACTGTCATCGCTTTGCTCAGTGTGTCCGACCGTGACTCTGGTATCAACGGACAGGTGACCTGCTTCTTGACTCCACATACCCCCTTCAAACTCGTGTCCACCTATAAGAATTACTATTCGCTGGCTCTGGACAGCAACCTAGATCGAGAGAGCATTTCTCTCTATCAGGTGGTGGTAACCGCGCAGGATGGGGGCTCGCCCTCACTTTCAGCCTCTGCCACCGTGTCCGTGGAGGTGGCCGACGTGAACGACAACGCGCCCGTGTTCGCGCAGCCCGAGTACACGGTGTTCGTGAAGGAGAACAACCCGCCTGGCTCCCACATCTTCACTGTGTGTGCGCGCGACGCGGACGCGCAGGAGAACGCGCTGGTGTCCTACTCGCTGGTGGAGCGGCGCGTGGGCGAGCGCGCGCTGTCGAGCTACGTGTCTGTGCACGCGGAGAGCGGCAAGGTGTTCGTGCTGCAGCCGCTGGACCACGAGGAGCTGGAGCTGCTGCAGTTCCAGGTGAGTGCGCGGGACTCTGGAGTGCCTGTTCTGGGGAGCAACGTGACTCTGCAGGTGTTCGTGCTGGATGAAAACGACAATGCGCCCGCGCTGCTGGGGATTGGGGCGGGCAGCGCTGGGCACACTGTGAGCGAATTGATGTCTCGATCAGTGAGTGCAGGTCACGTGGTAACGAAGGTGCGCGCAGTGGATGCTGACTCTGGATACAATGCGTGGCTGGCCTATGAGTTGCTGCCAGTATCGGGTGGTGCACGCAGCCTGTTTCGTGTGGGGCTGTACACAGGAGAGATCAGCACCACGCGTGCCCTGGACGAGGAGGACGCACCCCGTCAGTGCCTGCTGGTGTTGGTGAAGGACCATGGGGAGCCTGTGTTAACGGCCACTGCCACCGTGTTGGTATCACTGGTGGAGAGTGCCCAGACACCAAAGACCTCGTCGCGAACATTTGTGAGCATGTCAGGCTCAGAAACGGCCTTGGTGGATGTGAACGTGTACCTGATCATCGCCATCTGCGCGGTGTCTAGCCTGTTGGTGCTCACGCTGCTACTGTATTCGGCGGTGCGCTGCGCAGCGGTGCCCACTGAAGGCGCGTGTGGTCCCGTGAAGCCCACACTGGTGTGCTCGAGCGCGGTGGGGAGCTGGTCGTACTCGCAGCAGAGAGGACAGAGGGTGTGCTCTGGGGAGGGCCCACCCAAGACAGACCTCATGGCCTTCAGTCCGAGTTTACAGGACTCTAAGGATAGAGAAGAGCAATTGGAGAGGACGGAGGAGTCCTTTGCAAAGGTTAGTGTATAATATCCTTTTTTTCTATCTGAAATTTCATGTTTGTTTTGCTATTATTTTCTTTATAATTTTACTTCTGAGAATCAAATTTCTGTGCATTTTCCTTAGCTCTGTTCATATGCTCATCCGCCTTTAAAATGTCTTGAAGCAGTCCCTGTGGAGCGTGCATTTAGTCTCAGTTATTCTGTAGGCAGAGATGAAGGATTGCAGAATCATTAGAGCTCAGGGGATTGAAGACCAAAGTGCAACAATATAGGAAGAGAGTACATCAAGACAATGTGTATTGGACATTTTTTAATTTTATCTTCTTGAGAAAGGGTGCTGCTATGTAGTTCAGGCTGTCTCTGATCTCACTATGTAGCCTAGGCTAATGACCCTCCTGCCTTAGCCTCTCTAGTTGTGAGATTACAGGTGTCCGCCACCATGGTTGATCTTATATTGGTTATTTGTGTTTCTTTATTCAACACACATTCATATAAACTCAGTTTCCAATACAACCTGTGTTCCCTAGCTTCACTTTATTTACTTTCTGTGATATTCCCCTTTGCAGTAAACATTTTACTATATTTTATCTACTGTACATACAAAAACAGAAATTATACATCCATATGAACTGTTAGAAAAAGAAAAACCTTAATAGCCACCCCTTAAACCTCTTACATGTACCTTTTAAAGCCTTTCCTCTTAGTCTCTTTCAAATGTAACTTTTAACGTTTATAACTGTTGCTAATTGTATTATGTTCCCTAAATTTTTCTAAATACAGTTACACAAAATGTGTTGTATGTGCACATTTTTGTGTTCTTGTTATTTATCACTTAATATTGTTTCTGAATTTTTCTATATTATTACGTGTAGGTGAAGCTCATGGAATTCAATTCTACTATTATTTTGTGAATATACTGAGCTATTTATCTTATAGTTGAGTGTGTACCATCTTTATTTTGAATAACTGTGTTCCTAAAGACATTGTAGACATGTTTGGGTGGCCACCTATACAAATTTCCCATAAATATCTAGGAATTGGGTTTCTGAATGACAGACTATGGGTTCCTCTTTATTTTTAGTAGATAATTACAACTAATTTTCCAAAAGCAGTATTTTTACTGTTTACTCTGTATGTGCAGTGTATTGAGAATTCTTTCTGTTCCATATCATGTTGAAATTGGTCAGGTTGTTTTCATAGTATCTTCTTACTGGGTATGGTTTATATTTTCATTTTGAATTCAATGAATTTTCTGGCTGTCTAATAAGCCCATAAGATCCTTTTTTCCCATTTATTTATTTTTTATTTTTTCCTCATTTAAATATAATGTTTTGTTCAATAGATGTTCAAGTGTCTTGCCTCTTTTCTGCAGTATTCTTTTTATATTTTATTTTCTTTTATGGTATTTTTTCCTTATTCTGTTATTTTCTTTTTCTTTTTTATCTATAGTATCTTTATTTTTTAATTTTTTTTCATAAATTTATTGAGAAAGAGCAATGAGACAGTTTCAAACCAAACTGGTAGGACAGTTTCAATAATTAACACATTGTATACATTCTTCCTAGTGGTTAATTGCTGTACAAGATGCAGACATGATATCCTACTTACAAACACCAATAGAACAAATCCCTCTATTCATTAAGAGAATGTAACTGTATATCGATCCTAGCCATTTG
>NW_004524761.1:5000744-5006151 GCF_000260255.1 Octodon degus | reverse complement strand
TGCACGCGGAGAGCGGCAAGGTGTTCGCGCTGCAGCCGCTGGACCACGAGGAGCTGGAGCTGCTGCAGTTCCAGGTGAGCGCGCGAGACTCTGGAGTGCCTGCCCTGGGGAGCAATGTGACTCTGCAGGTGTTTGTGCTGGATGAAAATGACAATGCGCCCGCACTGCTGGGGCTTAGCGCTGGCGGTGTTGTGAACGAGCTGGTGTCTCGATCGGTGGGGGCAAGTCACGTGGTGACTAAGGTGCGCGCAGTGGACGCTGACTCTGGCTACAACGCGTGGCTGTCTTATGAGCTACAGACAGCCTCAGGTGGCTTGCGCAGCCCGTTCCGCGTAGGGCTGTACACGGGCGAGATCAGCACGACGCGCATCCTAGATGAGGTGGACGCACCGCGCCATCGCCTGTTGGTGCTTGTGAAGGACCATGGGGAACCTGCACTGACGGCCACTGCCACTGTTCTGGTGTCACTCGTGGAGAGCAGCCAGGGGCCAAAGACCTCTTCACTGGCTTTTGTGGGTGCCGTGGGCCCAGAGGAGACTCTGGTGAATGTGAACGTGTACTTGATCATCGCCATCTGTTCAGTGTCCAGCCTGTTTGTGCTCACATTGCTGCTGTACTCGGTGCTGCGCTGCCTGGCGGTGCCCACCGAAGGCTCCTGTGGGCCTGGGAAGCCCACGACGCTGGTGTGCTCGAGCGCGGTGGGGAGCTTGTCCTACTCGCAGCAGAGGGGGCAGAGGGTGTGCTCTGGAGAGGGTCCGCCCAAGACCGACCTCATGGCCTTCAGCCCTAGCTTACCCCAGGGTCCCAACTCTACAGACAACAAGGTGAGTTTTAAAAATCTTATTCATACCAGTTTTCAAATTAGTATTACATATTTGATGTTTCCCTCCATAATTCTTTCGTTTTAATTTTTGTACATTATTATGGTACATAATTATTTTGCCAGCTTCTCTTCTCACTTTTATTTGTACTGGTTCATATTCTTTAAGTTTCAGTTATATAAAAATTCTACTTCAGTTGGGCTTGGTGGTAAGCATCTAGAATCCCTGGACTATGTATGTTTGAGACTGGAGGATCAGAAATTTTAGTGTGTGCCCTTTAGTGATTTAGTAAGGCCCTTTTCCAAAATAAAAAATAAAATAAGCACTGGGATTGTAGTTCAGTTGAAAAGCCCCTGAATTCAAAACCCAGTATGAAACAAACGAATGAGTGAACATCAGCTTAGTTCAGCATGGTGTCACACACCTGCAATCCCAGCATCAGGAAACTAAGGATGGAGAACCAGGGTTAGCTTGTGCTACACATTGGTATTTTGTCTCAAAACCAAAATAAAAGTGAAAAGCCCCAAGCTACTGTACTGCCATCCTTTTCTGTGAGTTAAGGGTGACTTCTGGTCACTATTTTGTTAGGGTTTTATCTTTACATGAATGCATGTAAAAACACAAATTTTTCAAAATTATACTTTAATATAATCACTTTTTATCTCTAGAAAATATTATAATTATAAGACATACACTGGGAGTTATTTTTTCCCAATGCCTCATTTTATTATCACATAGGAAAAAATTTCATCATCTTTCAATTATACCTTTTATTTAATTATATTCAAATTATTTTATCTTTTTAGGACAGTATAATATTTAGTTTGTTTTCAGTCATATATTTGTAGTAACTGATTTTTTCTAACTTTATCTAAACAGTTGGGCTTGGAATCACAAAATAAATTTGATATTTATAATTTGAATTTTAGAGTTAGTAGTTTCATCTTACAGATTTATTCCATATGAAATATATATAACACTTAAAATTTTAATAGTATGAAATTTACAGTTAAAATGACACTTTTATTTCCATCACAAAGGCACTTAATACTTCTTTTTGAATACTTAAACTTTTTTATTTCTTAGTTATATTTCTAGTGATATTTTCTTCATATGCAAATAAACTATCCTATTATTTATAAAGTTATATTAGTATTGGTTTATTTAATTTTAATTTTAATTTTAATTTTTGGTACTGGAGATCAAACTCAGGACCTTGCCTTTGCCATGCAGATGCTTATGCCGCTTAGCTATCTCCCCAGCCCTAGTATCAGTTTTAATCTTGAGTTTTTACATTTAATGACACGTGGTGATCAGGACTTTTTCCTTAAAGAGATTTCTCATTTCTCCTATCTGTAGTTTTCCATTTGTGGATATATATATAATTAACATTTCCCAAAGCTTAGCTAACGACACTTAGTGGAACACTGATTTAATTTTCTGCAACTTCTCTATTCTCCAATTTATAAATTATACATTTATGAGAAAGAATTGTGAATTTATTCAATTTTGCAAATCCTCACACATTTAGAAAACTGTACAGTTTTTATTTTTATTTTTAGATTGAGAAGAAAATTAAATGCACTATGAAAGAAACTTCTCTTGAGTTTGTGCTTATAAATTGGGTTGCTTATAACAATGTTGTGTGTTGGAATAATACCCTCAATTTCTAATATTAAAAACTTTCTTGGGCTGTGATATAGCTCAGCTGCCTAAGTGCCTGCCTGAAAAATGCGAAGATTTGATCCCTGGTACCACACCTTTTCCACTTTTTTTTTCAAAAGAGTGGTTATATAATAAATATTGGATACTTCATGTGATAAAATGTTTCTTATTTCTTTCACATTTCCTGTTTACTTAGTTACTTTATACATTTAATTTTATAAATAACCTTCTTCCATACTATTATGGTGGATATATATATATATATATATATATATATATATATAGAGAGAGAGAGAGAGAGAGAGAGAGAGAGAGACAGAGAGCCCTCAGATAGTGGAAATACAGAATAAGATCCTGCTACATCATAAGTTTGCAGTTAACAAGTGATAAATTTTAAAAATCAAAGTACATTAGTTTTGAAATGCAAACTCTTTAGTTTGTATTATTACTATTTTTTTCCTTTACAGAGAATGTGACTAATCATTTTTATGGCACACAATTTTCCCTCTTGATGAAGATGAATCATTTGCATATATCAATGGAAAAAATGCAGTATTTTCTTAGGAGAGGTCCACATTTTTCTTTTCCATATTATCTTATTATACACAGAGGATTATAGTAATCTTGTATAATTTTCTATCTGGAAACAAGATTTTTACACTTACTACAAGTAGATGCGTTATTAATCTTTGGGGAGTAATTGCAATGAGAAGACAAAAATGATACTGCAGTTAATTTTTACTAGTGGAAATGTAGTGTGGAAAGTACATTGTACTTAGATCAAAGTATGTGAAAAAAATTGCCACTATAGAAAATTTCAACCAAAAAACTATAGCCCAATATTGTGAAGGCTTATCTTCTTGTAAGCAAAGAAATCTCTAATTTTGGACTTTGTAATTAATTAGCAAATTAACTCTTTTATTGCTCCAAATAACTGTAATAGAATCCAGATAAATTGTTTTTAAGACAGATCTCAAGAAAATGCTTTTCATTATAGATTTGAAGCTTAATATATTTCAGAATTCTGGAGGAAGATAGGGATAGACTTGTGTGATTTGAATTGTATTAATTGTGACTAATTTTCTTCTTTAAAGAAGGTGTTGATACTCTGGGAGGAAAAACTAGGAGGCTTATAATGTCAAGCCCACCCTGGGCATCTTAGTGAGATGCTGTCTCAAAATAAAATGGAATGGGGATGTAGATCAATGTAAAGACCCTAGGTTCAATCTCTAGTACCACACAAGTAAAGCATTTAATCACTTATCACTGATGACATTAAGGTAGTTAATGGTAATGCTGTTGTGTGTGAATTTAATGTATCATGGTAACATTTTTATAGATAAAGAGGTGCAGTGAAAACCCAAATTGAGAAAAGATTGTATTAGTAAAGGGGAAATGTAAGCATTCTGAGGTTTGCAAAATACAATTCATAATGGAGAATAATTGGAATTAATCCTTGAACAGTTGTTTTAGGTTCATATTATAAGTGACCTAGAAGAGACCCTACTGCCTTAAAATTGTTAGATTTAGTGCAATTCAATGAAAATTATATGTAAGGAGCAAATAAGGTGTAGGTGCAAGGCAGAGGGACTATAGGCAGACTTTGAAGAATGCTAGTAGGGAAGAAGGTACAATAAAAGTACTTCAAGTGACATAGAGAATGTTTATGCCATTAAGATAATATATGAATTTTGAAGATCTGAACTTGGAGATTATTAATATTCATGTGTCCCCATTAAAAATAGTTATTAGGAGTCAATATGTATGTTTGAAAGTGACAATTAGAAACACAGAAAGAGTGTGAACATGTGGGCTTAAAAATATCCTGGTAAAGATCTCACCTGAAACATGGGAATGGATGAGAATATTTAAAGATAAATGATATAGGGAAGACTGAAGTTGAGCAAAAAAGGAAAACATCATTTTGGAGAAGCAGAAGAAACGAGCAGTATAATGCAATGGGTGTAGTATCCACTGAGTCTGAGTCAGTGAGAAACATGGAAAAATACCTTAAAATGACAAGACTAATGTACACTGCACAGAAATTAAAAAATGTTGTAAAGAATATTCACTAAAACTATAGTTTTATATTATTTATTAAATTCCTTAAAGGTGTATTGTATTTATTGATCAAAGAAAAAATTTATGCCAGTATTCTATGGTGTGTAATATTTGGATAGTGTGTTGATATTAAATTACAATATTTCCTCACCTCACTATATAATAGTGTTTACAATAAAAGACATAGGCAGGAAATTTTTCTCTATCCAAAATGTGTAGGATAGTTCTCATATATAATTTTCAAGACTAGTTTGCAATACGTTAAAATTTTCTAAACCTATCAGCGCAAAGGATTAAAACATTGGAAGTGTTTCTATATGAATAAGTAGAGATCTCATTCTAAAATAGTGAAGCCAGACAAGATGACAGACCCTGAAAAGTACTAACACTAGAAGGATTTTCTATGAAGTAAACAAAGAATACATATATACAATATATATAAAAGAATTTTAAATTTAGTTGATGAAGAATGACAGTACAAGGCAGTTGTACGAGTTCATCTCTTACCATTTGAGGCCGCGTGATGTCGCTGTTTACCATGAAGTTTCATCTACCAATACACAAAGCTTATCCTTCCTTACTCTGCGTCTTACATGGCAGCTGAATGATGACGAACAAAAGAGTTGAACTAGAAAACTTGGAAATATAAAATATGGCACATTTATGCCGAGAAAATATCCTCTAAAGGAAATAAAAAGGGAAGAACTTGACATGGACTTTACCACTGAAAGCAGAGTGGGAATGCGGTGGCCGCTGCTCTCGCTTCTGCTCCTCACAGCCTGGGAGGCAGGGAGCGGCCAGCTGCACTACTCGGTCCCCGAGGAGGCCAAACACGGCACCTTCGTGGGCCGCATCGCGCA
>NW_004524761.1:4999783-5000644 GCF_000260255.1 Octodon degus | reverse complement strand
CAAAATGGACATTCATCTGCATCCCCTTTTTGTTGTTAAGTTCCGTTATTTGAATATTATAGGTATGTAAACTCAGCAAAATATTCTAAAAGAGTTATTCTGTTATTTTCTTAGGTATCTAAAAACCTTTTAAATATCCTGGACATTAGCTTTTTTGATTTTATAATTTTCTACTCTGGAGCTTATATTTATTTTTTGATTGTGTCTTTTTAGATGAACAGAAGTTATTCATTTTAGTTTAATTCAATGTTTCTTTTTACTTTTTTAGTGTACACTTTGAAAAGCTATTTTCTTTGGTGGCTTTTGCTTTATTGTTGAAATTTCATATAAATCAATTTGGAAATTGTTTTCATTGTTTTGAGATGGGGATTGAGATTTACTTTTCCCAAAGTTTATTTAGGATTCATAAAATGAGAATGAATGTGTTTCTGTCACTTCATATTTTGGGGAAGATTTTCAGAAGGATCAATGTAAAATTTTTAAAAAATATGTGGTAGAATTCTCTGGTGAAACATCTGTGTGTGTGTGTGGGTGTGTGTGTTTGATTACTGATTTGGTATCTTCCATGATTATATGTATGTTAAAATTTTTTATTTTTTCATAATTTATAAGGTTTATTTTTTCCTTCATTATACTCTTTCTAGTAATTTGCTCATTTTCTCAGTTGTTTGACTTATTGACATATTTTTAATAGTATTATATTTTTATTTTTGTAGCATGTCATAAAATTTCTTCTTTGAACTCTAATGTTATTTTCTTTTTTTTATTTTTTTTCTACAGTTTTATTGATAAACATATAGCAATGAGACAGTTTCGAATCAAATCGGAAGTACAGTTTCAACAAATAATACACTGCATATA
>NW_004524761.1:4986605-4998278 GCF_000260255.1 Octodon degus | reverse complement strand
AATCTGCAGAATGGCATTTTGTTTGTGAATTCTCGGATCGACCGGGAGGAGCTGTGCGGCCGGAGCGCGGAGTGCAGCATCCACCTGGAGGTGATAGTGGACAGACCGCTGCGGGTTTTTCACGTGGAGGTGGAGGTGAAGGACATTAATGACAACCCGCCTGTGTTCCGCGTGAAGGAGCAAAGAGTGCGGATTTACGAATCTAGGCTGCCAGATTCTGTGTTTCCACTGGAGGGCGCATCAGATGCAGATGTTGGGTCAAATTCCATTGTAACCTATGAACTCAGTTCCACCGAGTACTTTGGTTTAGATGTGACAACAAACAGTTATGACAGTACACAGATTGCGCTTGTGTTAAGAAAATCCTTGGACAGAGAGGATGCTCCTGAACATCATTTACTCCTGTTGGCCACCGATGGAGGCAAACCTGAACTCACGGGCTCTGTTCAGCTGCTGATCACTGTGCTGGATGTGAACGACAATGCTCCTGCTTTTGACAAGTCTGAATATGAAGTGAGGATATTGGAAAACTCAGACATCGGAACAACGGTTATAAGACTGAATGCTTCTGATCGGGATGAAGGGACGAACGCGGAAATCTCATATTCTTTTAACAGCCTCGTCCCCCCCATGGTCATTGACCATTTTAGCATAGATCCGAGCACTGGAGAAATGGTAACCCGAGGAGAGTTGGATTTTGAACAAGTAAATTTATACAAAGTCCGTATTGATGTGACAGATAAGGGCCACCCTCCCATGGCAGGCCACTGCACCGTTTTAGTGAAAGTGTTGGATGAAAACGATAATGTTCCGAAGATTGCATTGACATCTTTATCCTTGCCTGTTCAAGAGGACGCCCAAGTTGGAACAGTCATCGCCCTGGTCAGCGTGTCTGACCAAGACTCCGGAGCCAACGGAGAGGTAACCTGCTCTCTGATGCCCCAGATGCCCTTCAAGCTGGTGTCTACCTTCAAGAATTACTATTCACTGGTGCTGGACGGCACTCTCGATCGTGAGAGCATTTCAGAATATGAATTGGTAGTGACTGCGCGGGATGGGGGCTCGCCACCACTGTTGGCCTCGGCCACCGTGTCCGTGGAGGTGGCCGACGTGAACGACAACGCGCCTGTGTTTGCGCAGCCCGAGTACACGGTGTTCGTGAAGGAGAACAACCCGCCGGGCTCCCACATCTTCACGGTGTGCGCGCGCGACGCGGACGCGCAGGAGAACGCGCTGGTGTCCTACTCGCTGGTGGAGCGGCGCGTGGGCGAGCGCGCGCTGTCGAGCTACGTGTCTGTGCACGCGGAGAGCGGCAAGGTGTTCGCGCTGCAGCCGCTGGACCACGAGGAGCTGGAGCTGCTGCAGTTCCAGGTGAGTGCGCGGGACTCTGGAGTGCCTGCCCTGGGGAGCAATGTGACTCTGCAGGTGTTTGTGCTGGATGAGAATGACAATGCGCCAACACTGCTGGCACCCTGGACCCAAGGAGCAGGGTTTGCAGCCAATGAGTTTGTGTCTCGTTCAGTGGGCGCTGGCCACGTAGTGGCGAAGGTGCGTGCGGTGGACTCCGATTCTGGCTACAATGCATGGTTGCTTTATGAACTGCAGCCTGATGAAAGTAGTATGCGCAGCCCATTTCGAGTGGGGCTGTACACGGGTGAGATCAGTACCATGCGAGCTCTGGATGACACTGATTTGCCACGTCAGCAGCTCCTGGTGCTGGTTAAGGATCATGGGGAACCGGCCCTGACAGCTACTGCCACCATCCTGTTGTCCCTGGTAGAGAGCAACCAAGTGCCCAAGTCCTCATCTCGGGTATTGGTTGGGGCTGTAGGTCCGGAAGTAACACTTGTGGATGTCAATGTGTACCTGATCATCGCCATCTGTGCGGTGTCCAGCCTGTTAGTGCTCTCTCTGCTGTTGTATGCAGCCTTACGATGTTCGGCACCCCACGCTGAGAGAGTGTGTGGACCTGGGAAGCCCACACTGGTGTGCTCCAGCGCAGTGGGGAGCTGGTCCCACTCTCAGCAGAGGGGCCAGAGGGTGTGCTCTGGGGAGGGCCTGTCCAAGACTGATCTCATGGCCTTCAGCCCCAGCCTTCCACCTTGTCCTGTTGATGTGCATATGGGCGAACATCAGGACTTAAATGAAGATCCTTGTTCCAAAGTAAGTCTTGAGTTTTCATAATTTAATGTTTAATTATTTTACAGATTTTATATTTTTGGTTGTATTTTTATTAGTTTTGTATATATGTATCTT
The DNA here is from genome assembly GCF_000260255.1 of Octodon degus. Taxonomy (NCBI): domain Eukaryota; kingdom Metazoa; phylum Chordata; class Mammalia; order Rodentia; family Octodontidae; genus Octodon; species Octodon degus. Next base: position 4,996,022 of record NW_004524761.1, on the reverse strand, counting down.
TTCCTTTTATTCTTCTTCCTATGGAATCTTTTTAGTTTGTTGTGTTAACTGAAAGTTGAATGAGATATTATTTACTACATTCTATTCTTCACAGTATTTTGTGCCTCTAAAGTTCATTGCTATTACCATCTTTTTTCTTTAGTTGGTGGCAAACTTTTCCCTGATTAGCTTCCTAGCATTTTCATTTTAGGTGTATTTAAAAATATTATTTTCATAACTTTGAGCTTCCAGCATCATTCCATCACTTATGCTTTATCTTTTTCTTTCTTACCCTGTGGTGCTAGGAATGGAGCCCAGGGCCCCACATGCTAGCTAAACACTTCCACACAGTGATCCTCTTAGTCCTTTTCATTTAGTGATCTTTTTGCTGATTAATTCAACTAACACTCTCACTTTATGCATATTGTGTATGAGTTGGATCTCATGTCAGAGTTTAGATTACACCCTTTAGCTCTTGTGATCCCAGGCATCAACAGTGTTGTTTTATGGTTGTTCTCTGACAGCACTCAGGGATCAAGGACAGAACAATAGTATCAGACTGAGTATTTCTGGTGGTTATAAAGTTCTGAGTCAGATTTCATGCTCTTTAATAGCTTTATTCCATTCATTGCTATTACCAAGTTAATTAGTGATTTCAATACTGGAATATATTTTCAGTAATTTGTTTGATTAAGTCAATTCATGTAAAATTTGCATTGCTGTGTATGGTGTCTTTAACTCATTTTAATTTCATTTGGTAGGGCTCTATATATGGAATGTAAACTTATTTTTATATTAATTATTTCACTATTGTAGTTATTTAAACTATTCACTATTTCATTACACAAAACACAGGAAAAATAGAAATTTAATGTAGTTTTTGTGATAGCTTCTTTTGCTGGATTTTCACCCTTTCCATTTTTAATTTATGCTGCATTGGTTAGAGTTTATCCTTTTGGTTCTCATTTTTCCACAAACATTTGGATGATAAACAGTGGTACCTATCATAGAAGGAATTTTGAAGATTTAGTTAATTGATACTTTAGCCTTATATCAATGTTTGCCAAATAGTAATTGCTTAGTAAAATTTAGTTGTTGTTATTCTAAACAGAAAAGAAAAGCTTTTATGTCAGGAAGCTGTCATTATGATTTCCTTATTACTGTTTTTGGCTATTTAGTACGTGGTCTCACTGCACAGATCAGACTTGTAGTGATCCTTCCTGTTTTTCAGCCTCCCAAGCCTGGGATTACAGGCATGTGCCACCATGCCCAGTCTCAATTGCCATCTCAGTGCACCCCAGGGGCAGGACTGGCAAGGCAGGCTGGAAACTGAATCCCCCAGTCCCTGCATCTGCCTAAACAGGCACTTTAATATGCTGAGCTATATGGCTGGCCATTCCTTATCTCTTTTATTTTGTATAATATTTATTATTGATAGGGAAGCCATATTTGACAAATTATCTGAGAAACCTGTTGTAGTTTGTGTGTGCCATGTATTACACTTAAAAATTTAAGGTTGATTTTCTAAATTCAAAATGGAACCAAGATTTTGGTGTTAGAAAAGCTTTTGGACTCAAAGGATAATTTGAGTTACAAAGCTCACAGTGATTGCCTGAATATACTTTCAATCTTCTGTATCTACATTTCCTAGGAAGTATTAACAACATTAAATTGGAACAAGATTTTTCCCACATTTAAAAATTGCTCCAAGTCTCTAGTGGAGGGAACTTCGGTTCAAGCTCTCATTCAGTTTTCATTCTTGAAATTGCAGAAATCACTGATAATGTTTTCTAAAACAGTACATGAAATACATAAACATATTAACACAAAATTTAAACAAGAAAAAAGTCCACAAAAACCTCTCTGATATACTTATGAATGACCAAATCATCTCTGATCATACCTCTGAATAAAGAACATTTTTTTTAATGGGGCTGGGGAGATGGCTCAGTGGAATAAGCGCTTCCCTGGCAAGCACAAGGTCCTGAGTTCAATCCCTAGTTTTGCCAAAAAAGAGAACATTTTTATTGATGATAGTACCTCCCAAACTTAAAACCAGTTGCTTCCTTAGGGAGTAGATAAAAAACATAGCAATTTTTATTAGTGTAAACACTTTAAAGAAAATGCTTTTTCAAGCATAGTAGAACATGCCTATAACCCCAGCACTCCGAATCCTCAGGCAAGAGGATCATATGTTTGAACCCAGCCTGCAAAGATTAGTGATTTTTATGAGACCCTTCCTTTCTGAAAACAAGTTTTAGGTAGGTCCTTATAATACAGTTCCTGCCAAGAATAATTGAATCAAATGCAATCACTGGCTTCAAGAATCTGACCGAAAAATACAGATGTGTCATACACAAATATGTCCTAATAAAAGGTAGACTATTTTAAGTGGTATAAGAAGTATACAATAGGGTGATTACAGTGGAACAGATATCTCTATTTCTCTAGTTGGAGGAAATTGCCCAGCATCATTGATTTAGTGGCTTTAAAATGGAGACATTTTCTTGGGGGAATGTTGGGAAAATTTGCTATTTTTGGAAAAAAATATTTTAAGTGAATAAGTGTAACTGTGAATTTATGTATTTGGAAAAGAGAATAATCCACTATGATATGGTTATCATAGGATTATGAGATAAGGCAGGAAAAGTGACATGAAAATATCTCGAGTAACTTTAAGTGCTAGACTTAGGCAATTTCAGTCTCCTCAGAAAGTATGACACAATAATGGGAAAACATTTGAGGAAGATGACTGTAAGGTTTGAATGAAGGATAAACGAGGGATGGAAACAGTGGGATTATGAGATGCTTTAGCAATAACCAAGGAAAACAGCAATCATAAAACTTACTTAGGAAAAAACAGTCTTTGAAATATTAGAACACAAGTATAATAACTTCACCTTAGTTTGGCGCACCGAGGCAAAAGGTGAAAAATAACTGTGTTGAAGAAAGATTTGTACTAACAGTGTTTGGACAGGATATCGTGTCTGCATCTTGTATTATGAAAAACCACTACGAAGACAACAATATGCAATGCATTAATTATTGAAATTATCCTATTAATTGGTTTTGAAACAGTCTCATTGCTATTTGTTTGTCAATAAAGTTAATAAAAAAACTCTGTTATGTAGATCCAAAAGGAACAAAATATCTCAGGACCTATTTAAAGATTTGCTCTAATATGATGGATGATAACTGAAGTTTAGCTAAAGAAATAAGTTTATACTATAATAACCTAATTCATAGTAGAGGTTGTAAAAATTTCCATGTATTTATTATGCAAGGTTTTGAAAGAATGGAAAGAGGAATCAAATATGGGAACCATGAACTCCTACAACAGAACATATAAATTCTGATAAGAGGAGACTTTCAGAATACCTGTTCCTCAAAATTATCTTCATACAAATTATTAGTGTTAAAGATACCCCAAACATGTAACATTTTCTATTAATTAGGAAATTTATCTCAATAATTTGAATGCATTTCTCTGAAAAAAACCCAAGGTATTTTGATTTTCCATTAGTAGATTCCTAAGACGCTGGATCTCCAGACTGGCAAAAAGTTTTAACGGGCAATACTGCACCAAGAATATGGAGTTTCCTGAACTGTGGAACAGTTGGGGCTGTTGAAATAATTGGGGTTATTGTCTTTAAAGTTTACTTTTATTTAAAAAATGTCATGGAAATAATTTTTACTAAGATATGAAGAAGCCACAATTACAGTCACACTAAATATTCAAAAGCAATCACAAAAGATGCCTTCAAGATACACAAAACATGCAGTTTTACATTTTGAAACAATAAAGAAAAAATAAGATTTTGAAATAAACTTCATCTTATTAGTATAATTTAAAAATTCCTACTTACTGCTTGGGCCACATGATGTCGCTCTTTTCCGCGAAATGTTCTTACATTCACAGAGCAGTAATTGGTTTTCCATTTGAAAGACGCCCCACTATTGCGCTCCCAGAACGCTAAACAACGGTCAGCATTTCTGGGTTGAAATGAGCGGATAAGAAGATTTCTTCAAAATATCAGACAACTTTTGCAGATGAGAATAAAAGGGAGGTAGGTTGAAATGCTGTACATGAGTGGATACGACCTGAAGAGCCGACAATTACTCCTGTTTATGATAATTTTAGCAGCCTGGGAGGCAGGGAGCGGCCAGCTGCACTACTCGGTCCCCGAGGAGGCCAAACACGGCACCTTCGTGGGCCGCATCGCGCAGGACCTGGGGCTGGAGCTGGCGGAGCTGGTGCCGCGCCTGTTCCGGGTGGCGTCCAAGGAGCGCGGGGACCTTCTGGAGGTAAATCTGCAGAATGGCATTTTGTTTGTGAATTCTCGGATCGACCGGGAGGAGCTGTGCGGCCGGAGCGCGGAGTGCAGCATCCACCTGGAGGTGATCGTGGACAGACCGCTGCGAGTTTTCCACGTGGAGGTGGAGGTGAAGGACATTAATGACAACCCGCCTGTGTTCCCAGCTACACAAAAGAATCTGTTTATTGCGGAATCCAGGCTGCTTGACTCTCGCTTTCCACTAGAGGGCGCATCAGATGCAGACGTCGGAGCCAATGCTCTGCTAACTTACAGACTGAGCCCCAACGAATATTTCTCGCTGGACATACCACCCAACCACGAACACGTGAAACCTCTTGGGCTGGTATTACGGAAGCCTTTAGACAGGGAGGAGGCCCCAGAGATTTATTTGTTGCTCACCGCCACTGATGGAGGCAAACCCGAGCTAACTGGCACTGTTCAGATACTCATCATGGTCCTGGATGCCAACGACAACGCTCCCGTTTTTGACAGAACACTTTACACGGTGAAATTAGCAGAGAATGTTTCTTTTGGGACGCTGGTAGTGAACGCCACTGCCTCAGATTTGGACGAGGGCGTGAATGGAGACATTACTTACTCATTCTCTAGTGATGTTTCTCCAGACATCAAATCCAAGTTCCACATAGATGGGGTGAGTGGGGAAATTACAGTGATAGGACTTATTGATTTTGAAGAAAGTAAAACCTACAAAATTCGAGTAGAGGCGGTTGATAGAGGGGCTCTGCCCCTGGCTGGTCACTGTACAGTTCTTGTGGAAGTTGTGGATGTTAACGATAATGCTCCAGAGCTGACTGTCTCTTCCCAGTCTCTCCTTGTCTCTGAAGACACGCAGCCCGACACAGTCATTACTTTGATTCGGGTGTTTGATCGCGATTCTGGTACCAATGGGCAGGTGACCTGCTCTTTGTCTCCACATGTCCCCTTCAAGCTGGTCTCAACCTTCAAGAATTATTATTCACTGGTTCTGGACAGCACCTTGGATCGTGAGAGCACACCAGGGTATGCTCTGATAGTGACTGCGCGGGATGGGGGCTCTCCTCCGCTGTCGGCCTCCGCCACCGTGTCGGTGGAGGTGGCCGACGTGAACGACAATGCGCCTGTGTTTGCGCAACCCGAGCACACGGTGTTCGTGAAGGAGAACAACCCGCCGGGCTCCCACATCTTCACGGTGTGCGCGCGCGACGCGGACGCGCAGGAGAACGCGCTGGTGTCCTACTCGCTGGTGGAGCGGCGCGTGGGCGAGCGCGCGCTGTCGAGCTACGTGTCTGTGCACGCGGAGAGCGGCAAGGTGTTCGCGCTGCAGCCGCTGGACCACGAGGAGCTGGAGCTGCTGCAGTTCCAGGTGAGTGCGCGGGATTCTGGAGTGCCTGCCCTGGGGAGCAACGTGACTCTGCAGGTGTTTGTGCTGGATGAGAATGACAATGCCCCCGCCTTGTTGTTGTCGGGGGCGGTCGGAATAAACAGTGAGGTCAGTGAGTTAGTGCCGATGTCAGTGGGCGTGGGCCACATTGTGACGAAAGTTCGCGCTGTGGATGCAGACTCTGGCTACAACGCGTGGCTATCTTATGAGCTCTCTTCCGGGACTGGCTCTGCACGCACCCCGTTTCGTGTGGGACTGTACACGGGCGAGATCAGCACCACGCGTGCCCTGGACGAGACTGATGCACCGCGGCAGCGCCTACTCGTGCTCGTGAGGGACCACGGGGAGCCTCCGCTGACAGCCACCGCCACTGTGCTCGTGTCACTGGTGGAGAGCGGCCAGGCTCCTAAGGCCTCTTCGCGGACGTATGTGAGCATCTCGGGCTCTGAGAAGGCGATAGTGGATGTGAACGTGTACCTGATCATCGCCATCTGCGCGGTGTCCAGCCTGTTGGTGCTCACATTGGTATTCTACATAGCTCTGCGGTGCTCAGCCCCAGGCACTGAGGGCGTTTGCGCCACTGGGAAGCCCACGCTGGTGTGCTCTAGCATGGCGGGGACCTGGTCTTGCTTGCAGGAGAGGCGCCAGAGGGTGTGCTCTGGTGAGGGCCCGCCCAAGAATGACCTCATGGTTTTCAGCCCCAGTTTACCTCAGGGTCCTACCTCTACTGACACCGTGAGTATTAAATAATTTTGTTCTGTCTTTTAAAATTATTTATCTATTTGACACAGGGTCTTGCTACACAGTTCATACTCAGTGATACTCTTGTCAATAGCTTTCTAAGGGCTGGGATTATAGGCATGCATGAGAATGCCCAGTTTTGAGCCCACCATGGGCGGGCTGACCATGCAGTACTGGGGATTAAACTCGGATACTTGAGCTTGCCAGGCAGTTTAAAACATACTTATTTTAGGTTGTACTTAAATGGTTTTTATGTAATTTCTTTTGATAGCTATGTACATTTTTTCCTTCTCTAATAATTGGCGATCCATGTGGTGCTATCTTTTTTTGTTTTTTTCCGGAACTGGGGATTGAACTCAGGTCCTTTTGCTTGCCAGGGAAGCGCTTATTCTACTGAGCCATCTCCACAGCCCCTTGTGGTGCTATTTTTGTGTGGATGTTTTCTAATTGGGATAGTGGATTCACTTTTCTCATAGTAGATTTCCAAATGTAGTGTTTTCCTATCTATTGTTTTTTATTGCTGTTCTGCCCCTTTATGTACTTCTGGTGATGCACTCCAGAGTTGCTGCTTGGCAGTCAAGCACTATCAATGACCTCTGTCCACAGCTCTCTTCAATCTGTAACAATGCTATATTTACAGAATTTCAATAAATGTTTTACCACATTGCTTATTTTATACATTGTCTCTTTTTTATAAAAAATATGTGATTCAGCATAACCCTTTAACATTTTCCTTATACATTTAGTCTTGAAATTGAATTATTTTAATTTACTACATTTTTGTTCAAACTGAGGATTGGATCAAGTTCTCTCCACCACTGAGCTATAAACTCCAACTTTTTACATTCTTAATTTTAATCATAGTCTTGATAAGTTACCCTTGTTGGCCTTGATCACGCAATTCTCTTTCCTCAGCTGTCCAAATAGTTGGGGTTACAGAAAAGCACAAACATGTCTGATTTAATGTTTATTACCCAAAATTGTCCTTTCTTCTGCATATTTGTGTGGTGCTGACTTCTTAACTTACTTTGTAGTGTTTATTTGCTATGTACATGATGACAATATTACTGATTTAAAAATACAATTTAAGTAACAATTCAGTAGTATTTTATTCTATTTCTTATTTGTGTAGGAAATATATTCACATTCAAAACTTTAAAAAATAAAACTAGTGTATAGTGAAAGTTTTCTCTACTGTGTCTAACCCTCTGAACTCCTGAAGCAGTTTGAGCTTCTTTTCTATGTTTTAAGGTTATAAATATGTCTTTATTGTGCTTTTCTTTACTAAAATTGGATTTATTATGCTTTAAACTTACTTTTCTGCACTTAGGATTTTCTACTTCAAATCATAGTTCCATTGCAAAAAAAAATGTATCTTCTTTTGTTTTATGTATCTGTACCTATTTATTCATTTCATTTTTTATAATGGACATCAGTGGAAAAAAGCTTAAATATCTAAACTCAGGTTATTTTTAGAATTTGTAAAAATTTTGTTAGCTATGACTCTCAATTTTTACAGTTCATCATATCACTATATATTTTAGAATGCTATTCTAAAATATGTTTCTTGTTAAGTATAAAAAAGTTATAGGTCTACTTTCATGAAGATCTTGTTTGATAGTCCAGAGAATTATTTTCCATTGAACAATAAATTGATATTTGCCATGGGTGGACCAAATGCAGTGCTCTTGTTGAAAGAATAGTGAAGTTTAGAAAAAAAATCCATAAATACTTTACACATCCAATGATAGTGTTTGTTATATTTACATTTCTTCTTTTCATACATGTACATACTTTTAAGTGAACCTTCCTAGATTATAATTATTAAGAAATTTAGTAGTCTTATTTGTAATGGGAAGTAGTAGAAGTTAGTTGAGATTTTTCTTAGCACCCCTATTTGTATTCATGAATCACCATTACTTTCTTTTGATGGTAAATTATTTTCTAGAAGTTCAAACTCCTTTCAGTTATATTACTTCAAGTGATAGACTGGTTTCAAGGTATGGGAGTAGAAAAACATAAAATAATTAAGACATAAATGTCTAAAGTTATAAATATGGAAGATATCCATATTTTGGATAAGCCAATGATGAAGAACCAGAGACCAAAGGAAGACATACAACTAGGATTTGTGGTGGCAGAGAAATCTATGGAGAATTTTCTGTGAGAGACTTATGTTAAAAATCTACAAAGATGTTGAATATTGTAAAATATATGAACTTGAGTTTTTCTTGTATTAGTAAGTAAAACAGTTTAAGAAATTTGACATTCCTTGAATGAGCTAAAACTAACTGAACAATAATTCAGAAGACTTGAAAGAATAAAAAACTAGTATTACATGCTTACCCTAGACTAATATATTCTGGTGATTGGACAAGTATGAACACACCCTTCTATAAAAATTATGGGGCATGTCTTGTACTTTTGATAACCACAATATACTCATTTCACACTTAAACATGTTACTGAAAGATATTAATAATTAAAATATTAGTGAAACTATTTATTTATCAGTAGAGATACCTTAATGAGACTAAATTAGGGTAAGACATCAGAGAGTATAAATGGACTTGTAATTGATGAAGGTAAGAATCAACTATTAAAGTATGACAAATGAAAATATATTTGTTGCATGAAGTAACTCGTGTAATCATTACCTGTTGGTACCGCATGGTGTCGCTGTCCACCCAGTTCTGTCAAGCCAAGATTCAAAGACGGTCCTATTACAGTAGCTCTCTCTAAAAAACGAACAATGGCAGAGGCTGCGGAAATGCATTAAAGGAGTTCAGATAATACAACGCTTCATCTTTATACCAAGATAAGATCTTATGGTAGGAACAAAACGGACACTTGACATGGTGTTTTCCTGGGAAGGAGGCCTGGAATACCGGTGCCTGCTGCTCTCGCTTCTGCTCCTCGCAGCCTGGGAGGCAGGGAGCGGCCAGCTGCACTACTCGGTCCCCGAGGAAGCCAAACACGGCACCTTCGTGGGCCGCATCG
>NW_004524761.1:4963258-4985134 GCF_000260255.1 Octodon degus | reverse complement strand
GTGCCTGCCCTGGGGAGCAATGTGACTCTGCAGGTGTTTGTGCTTGATGAGAATGACAATGCGCCAGCGCTGCTGGCGCCTTGGACCCAAGGAACAATGGGTTCCGTTAATGAACTCGTGTCTCGTTCAGTGGGCGCGGGCCACGTGGTGGCGAAGGTGCGCGCGGTGGATTCCGATTCTGGTTACAATGCATGGCTGTCTTATGAGCTTCAGCTGAATGAAAATGGCGCGCGCAGCCCATTTCGCGTGGGTCTGTACACGGGCGAGATTAGTACGACGCGCGCCCTAGAGGAGGCGGATGCACCGCGCCATCGCCTGCTGGTGCTGGTGAAGGACCATGGAGAACCTCCACTGACAGCCACTGCCACTGTGCTGGTGTCTCTGGTGGAGAGCGGCCAGGCGCCAAAGGCCTCATCTCGTGTTCTGGTGGGCATCTCCAGCTCTGGGAAGGCGGCAGTGGATGTGAACGCGTACCTCATCATCGCAATCTGTGCGGTATCCAGCCTTTTGGTGCTCTTGCTGCTGCTGTATGCAGCCCTGCGGTGTTCGATGGCACCCACAGAGGGAGTCTGCACCCCTGGGAAGCCCATGCTTGTGTGTTCCAGTGCCGTGGGGAGCTGGTCATGCTCGCAGCACAGGCGGCAGAGGGTGTGCTCTGGGGAGGCCCCACCTAAGACCGACCTCATGGCTTTCAGTCCCAGCCTTCCACCATGTCCAAGAACAGGAAATGCAGGCGAGCAGCCAGATTTTAATGTTGACGATGGCGTTCAAGTAAGTCTGCTTTTATATTCCCTAAATGTAAATCATAATTATGGATATGTTGCAATTACTTTAAGGATACTTTACACCTTTTGTATATAGTACATTCAACCGGGAGCATTAGTTTAGATTAGCAGGATCTTTCTTAATTTATCCTATTTCTCTATCTATCTGTCTATCTATCTCTTCCCCCTGACCTTAAACTCATGGGGTCATGTGATCTATCAAGCATTAAGTATACTCTACAAATTGTCCTTAAACTCAGGATATCTTTGTATAATTTGCTTTTGTAGAGAATGCTGATTTTAGCCTTTTCATATTTAAACCTTCTCTCAGCAACTTTTAACTACTAAGGGGCATGTCCACATGGAGAGAAATGCTTTTACCAAGCACTTGAATATTTGTGATTATTACATTAAGTTGTAATCATACTTACTCCCTCTGTATTTTTTAAAAAAATATACATTTCAAACAGTACCTTGTGCTACCATATTTATTTATTTTTAATCTCAGTTTATATAACTTAGTTTCTTTTTCTGATTGTTCAGAATAGTTTTCCCCCCATAATTTTGTTTCCCTAATTTTAAAATAAAGCAGACAAAAAAGAAATCAAAAGTGAACACATTAGGATGTAGATATGACTCCAATGTGAAATGGTTGCCTACCATAAAGCACATCCTTAGTTTCAGCCACAACACCACGTTTTTGAAACACAGAACAAATGTATCACATGCCATTCAATGCAGTATCATTTATAGCATGTTAATAATTCAAGACATGTTTTTTACTATTGAACAAGTGTGTTACAGTATTTTTAACAATTCAATGTTTTTGAGCATATGTTAAGTAAATAATTGCTTTTAGTCTAAAAGCTCCTTGCTAAATTCTAGTTATTTATCTAATAATAATTTCAGTCCTTTGTTAACAAATTGGAATATTAAAATTGTTTTACATTACCACAAATTTTTCATCAGGAAATTTATATTTAACATGATTTAAAATATTTTTAAATTGAAAACCTATGTACATGAATTCCATTCTTGCAGACCAAATGTATAATTTATAAATTTTCTTTAGGGGGTTGGGAAATGGCTCAGTGGAATAAGTGCTTCCTTAGCAAGTTCAAAGGCCTGAGTTCAATCCCTGGTTCTGCCAAAAAGAAAATCTTTACATGAAATATTCAGAATGATCATGACTAATCATTAAGTTTTGCAAAAATTTTCAGCATTAAGGAGTGGATATTTAGCAAGTCCAAGTTCCTTTTTTAGTAGTCTCTTGGAATTTAAATAACTTTTATTTCATTTTGTCATTTTCCATTTGTTTCTTCAGGCTATTTGACCTGATTTGATATTAAATATCCATTATATATTAAAAATATTACTTTGGAGAGAATACTGGAATTTTTTTGGAAGAGAATGAAAGATTTCTGGAATCCTAAATTTTTCTCATATGTTACTAACATGGTTCTTAATTTGCTTATCACTTTTGAACCAGTAATATAAGCGCTGACAATCATGCTGTCACCTTTGTCAAACTGGATGGAATCCAGTACTGAGATATTTTGTGATTGATTTTACATCTCTCATTTTTTACATGTTTGGCATTTTATTTGGCTACTAAAATATTATAAAATGAATCATTAATTTTTTTGCAGTACTGGGGATGGAACTCAGGACCTTGCACTTCTCAGGCAGGTGCTTAAAATCTGAGCTATTTTCCCAGCCCTGAATTATTAGTTTTAATCTTCCAATTTTAAGGATTTTTGTCTTTTTTGAGCTCTTCCATGCATTATGCTATTTGGATGGAATATTTAGTTTTTCTTTATGAGTGTGATCTTAGTCTTATATTTCATATTCTATTAAGTTGGTCTCAGGTATAGTTCTTCTGAATTAGTTTCCTAATTATTTAATGGATTTTACAAAGGCATTAAAAAGAGCAATGTTTTCTTACCATCTAACAGTGCATTTGACAACACATTATTTTACTCATTTTATTATATGTTCTTTATATTCTCCAATATTTGAATTTTTTTAAGGGTGTACTATTCACAGAGCATATCTCAACATATTTCTTGTATTTAATGCCTGTCACTACTTTATATGATGATTGCTTGTAGCTAATATGCGTTTCTTACCACTTCAGAATTGAAAAGTATAAGCACTTAGTTCTTAATTGTAGTTTATTTTGAATCTTCCTACGCCAATTGTTCCCTCTACCAAGTTTTGTTTACAAATACCTTTGGGAAGCAAATGTGTTTTAGTTTATTGATATTACATTTATGCATATTAATTAATTGTCCCATAATTAATTAATATACATAAATTATAATAAGGTCTGGGAAAATGGGATATAATAAAAAGTAATTTTTATTACTCCTAAGAGGAAGACAATGATAACAAGTAGCCTTAACATGGCTAGTTGTGAAGGTGCATACCTATAATCCAGGTGTTTCAGAGACTGTGGTAAGAGGATAAAAATGCAAGGCTAGCTAGGATTACATAGTGAGATTCTGTCTCAAATAATGACAAAAGAAGAAAAAAATCCTTAAATATCAGGAAAAGTAAATGTCAGAGTATAGTTATAGCTTCTCATATTAGTCTTGTTTATATTTAAAAATTCTTTTGTGGAATCATTTCAGATTAACTGAGTATGCCTCAATATTTTGACTGCAATGTTATAAAATGAGAGAAATCTAAAAGCCAGTTTTTATAGATTTTGGAGAGTTGGATTAATCCACAGATGTGGGAAAAAGGCTTGTGTACCTATAAAGTTTTGTCTGACCTTTATATGACATACTTATTAGATTTGGGCATATTGCTTTAGTGAGAATAGTAGTAACTTAGTTAAATCAATAAAAGGTTTCAGTAACTCTGCATTCTTATAGCATATTATTAATATTATTAAATATCTTTATCGCTTAGTAGTCAAAGAAAGTAAGGATTACCTTATATGACAGTAGTCCTTTTTTTTTTTTTTTGTGGAACCGTGGATTGAACTCAGGCCCTTGTGCTTGCCAGGGAAGCACTTATTCCACTGAGCCATCTCCCCGGCCCCAGTAGTCCTTTTTATTGTTGCAACTTGCCTAAGAATCTTCAGGGTTCTGAGTGTGTGCTTAAATTTCTTTTTAAATTTTGTGTTTTTTCTTTCTTAAAAAGCTCATAATATCTTGATATGATTTACAAATCAATTCAGCATTAGTTCTCCTAACAAAGGGAAATAATTTATATAGTGTTATATAATAATAATAATAATAAAAATAATAGATAAGACTGGCCATCAGTCTGCTTTAAAGAGTAAATAGGTTCCTAGCAGACTTCAAAGAGTATGTCCTCCTGTAAAGAATACTGACTTAAAAGAATTATTCTGAAACTACAAACGAGGTAAAATAATACGACTTATATAATCAAGGCAAGATATTATAATGAGCATGAAAAGGGAACTGAAAAGTTCATCACTGAAAGAAAGGCATTCTCTAAGCGCTTCCCTGGCAAGCGCAAGGGCCTGAGTTCAATCCACGGTTCCGCAAAAAAAAAAAAAAAAAAAGAAAGGCATTCTCTATTAATCTCTCCAATAAAACCCATAAAGGCTGGCAGTGTTTTTCATGGTTTGTAAATGGGTTGGTTTCTACTGGAAGAATGTTGAAAATAATGGGCAGCACTGGTAAGGAGAAACACCAGCAAATGTGAAGATACAGAGATGCCTCAGGTATGACTGGAAACATGGGATGTCAGTTCATACTAGTTAAAAATATGATTTGCACAAAATAAATGCAGAAAAAATGATGTAAGAAATCTTTGTACTTTGAGCATGTGACTAAACAGTTTTTTTAGTAATTAAGGAATTTGTCTTTTTATTTTGTGGAAAAAATAATACAAGATATCAAAACAAAATAAGCGAATGACAAGAGTTAATACACTTGTGTATTGTTATCTTCAAAGTGGTTACTCTGAGCAAAAGATATGGACATAAAAATTCCAAACTGTATTAACTCAAACATTTGTTTTCAATGAACTGAGAGAAATTAGTAGCACAACCACTTTTTACTGTTTCCCCTTTTCCTTCTTTCCTTTTCCCTTTCCCCCACCCTAGTTCCTCTTCCTTTTTGAACTATTTACAAGAGGTTTTGTGAAATGGGAAGAAGTTATTCAAAAGGAATTTTGTTAACTTGTAGCTTTTGAAAGATTTTGTGCAAAATAAATAAATCAACATCGTGTTTCAGAAAGCTGAAAGGGATGACATATCAGGAAATAACTGCAGTGATCAATTAAAAGTGTCTCTGATTTGTAAGAATTTAAAAGAAAATACAGTTATACAAGACATCAACAAAAGAATAAACCTTCGTGATTTTGCTTTAGAATCAAGGACTAAACCTAATATTGATTTTGCCATATAAATTGAATCAGTTTCTATGTACTTTGAAATGTAAACTTAGAACTTACAAAAGAGTTTTTGTTAAGTATAACCTAGGTTGAAAAGTAATCAAAGGCATATCTTTGTTTTAAGAGCATAACTTTAAAATAAAAGCACCTTACATGTAAGGATGAAAAGTAAGGAAATTAAAATATATTATGAAAAAACACAGTATAAGCAGTATTGGTGATTGTAACAAAGATAACTTCACAAATGATAAAGATTGCAAGGAATCAAACTACATACACACGAGAATGCAACAGAGTCCTGGAAGCAGGTGATATAAATGCTAATAAAGGGAAAACTATAGAACATTTTCTTATCACAAAGATCTTAAATTCTATTCTTAAATATTTTGTACTTGAAGAAATGATTTAATAAGCCTATTTCTAAAGGTACATATTTTTCCTGATTGCTTTTTAAGGCAGGAGTAAATTTCTTTTTCATCAGTAGATTTCTAGGCTATTATGCCCATTAGAGATAGTGACTCATGGAGTTTTCTTACACCAGAATCCTAAATCTAGTTATATGAAAAATCCTGAATTCCATAATGAATTTTCAAATTTCTATTTGTGATTGCGTTTAGGGATTACTTTTATTGTCACTCCATTCCTCGGATAGTCTTAAAATTAAAGGAATACTTTTCTCAGGCATCTCAAGGGATACAACTGTGTTCACGTAATACTCTTTGAGAAATTCTGAAAATGCCTTCATAGACTGAACCGTGGTCTCATTTTTGAAAAATGAGTAATCAAGAAAAAGATAAGAAAACAAAATAAAGTTTTACAGGCAAATGGTGCAATGGTTATTCATGGATTGTGTACTGACTCTCTGGGCCACGTGATGTCACTCTTCACCACCTTATTCTGTGACTCCAGAGGAGTAAGCGATCTTTTTCCCATGAGAAAATTTCTCCATTCTTTTTCACTCTCGATGATGAACAAGGCGAATACAGGAAGATGGAGCTGACAGAAACTGATATTTGTCTTAATTTTGAAGCGATTTATGTTATTTAGAAAAAGATCCAGTATTTGGAATGATGTACTCAAGAGGAAGCGTTCCAAAGGGCCGGCACCTACTGCTTCCGCTTCTGCTCCACATAATCTGGGGAGAGGTAAGAGGCCAGCTGCACTACTCGGTCCCCGAGGAGGCCAAACACGGCACCTTCGTGGGCCGCATCGCGCAGGATCTCGAGCTGAAACTGGCGGACCTGGTGCCGCGCCAATTCCAGTTGGATTCTAAGGGACGCGGGGACCTTCTGGAAGTAAATCTGCAGAATGGCATTTTGTTTGTGAATTCTCGGATCGACCGGGAGGAGCTGTGCGGGCGGAGCGCGGAGTGCAGCATCCACCTGGAGGTGATCGTGGACAGACCGCTGCGAGTTTTCCACGTGGAGGTGGAGGTGAAGGACATTAATGACAGCCCGCCTGTGTTCCCAGCTACACAAAAGAATCTGTTTATTGCGGAATCCAGGCTGCTTGACTCTCGCTTTCCACTAGAGGGCGCATCGGATGCAGACGTCGGAGCCAATGCTCTGCTAACTTACAGACTGAGCCCCAGTGAATATTTCTCGCTGGACATACCACCCAACCACGAACAGGTGAGGTCTCTTGGGCTGGTATTACGGAAGCCTTTAGACAGGGAGGAGGCCCCAGAGATTTATTTGTTGCTCACCGCCACCGATGGAGGCAAACCCGAGCTGACTGGCACTGTTCAGATACTCATCACGGTCCTGGATGCCAACGACAACGCTCCCGTTTTCGACAGAGCGCTTTACACCGTGAAATTACCAGAGAATGTTTCTATTGGGACGCTGGTAGTGAACGCCACTGCCTCAGATTTGGACGAGGGCGTGAATGGAGACATTACTTACTCATTTTCTAGTGCTGTTTCTCCAGACATCAAATCCAAGTTCCACATAGATGCAGTGAGTGGGGAAATTACAGTGATAGGACTTATTGATTTTGAAGAAAGTAAAACCTACAGAATTCAAGTAGAGGCGGTTGATAGAGGGCCTCTGCCCCTGGCTGGTCACTGTACAGTTCTTGTAGAAGTTGTAGATGTTAACGACAACGCTCCACAGTTGACTGTCAAAACACTCTGGCTCCCAGTGAAAGAGGATGCACCCATTGGAACGGTTATTGCCCTGATTAGCGTGACTGACCGAGATGCAGGGGCAAATGGGCAAGTGACCTGCTCCCTCTTGCCTCTTGACCCTTTCAAGCTGGTGTCCAGCTTTAAGAATTACTATTCTCTGGTATTGGACTGCTCTTTGGACCGAGAAAGCATAGCTAACTATGAGGTGGTGGTGACAGCGCGGGATGGGGGTTCACCTCCGCTTTGGGCATCAGCCACGGTGTCCGTGGAGGTGGCCGACGTGAACGACAACGCGCCTGTGTTCGCGCAGCCCGAGTACACGGTGTTCGTGAAGGAGAACAACCCGCCGGGCTCCCACATCTTCACTGTGTCTGCGCGCGACGCGGACGCGCAGGAGAACTCGCTGGTGTCCTACTCGCTGGTGGAGCGGCGCGTGGGCGAGCGCGCGCTGTCGAGCTACGTGTCTGTGCACGCGGAGAGCGGCAAGGTGTTCGCGCTGCAGCCGCTGGACCACGAGGAGCTGGAGCTGCTGCAGTTCCAGGTGAGTGCGCGGGACTCTGGAGTGCCTGCCCTGGGGAGCAACGTGACTCTGCAGGTGTTCGTGCTGGATGAGAATGATAACGCGCCTGTTCTGCTTTCGCCTTGGACCCAAGGATCAGGTGGTTCGGTGAGGGAGCTATTGTCTAGATCAGTGGGCCCGGGTCACGTTGTGGCGAAGGTGCGTGCAGTGGACGCTGACTCTGGCTACAACGCTTGGCTGTCTTATGAACTACAACAGGCGGCAGGCAGCCTCCGCAGCCCATTCCGCGTGGGTCTGTACACGGGTGAGATCAGCACGACTCGCGCCCTTGATGAGGCAGACGCCCCCCGCCACCATCTGTTGGTGCTGGTGAAGGACCACGGGGAACCTGCACTGACAGCTACCGCCACTGTGCTGGTGTCTCTTGTGGAGAGCAGCCACGCCCCAAAGGTGTCTTCAAGGGCTGTGGTGGGTATTGGGAGTCCTGAAACGGCCTTGGTGGACGAGAATGTGTACCTGATCATCGCCATCTGCGCGGTGTCCAGCCTGTTGGTGCTCACATTGCTGCTGTACACGGCACTGCGCTGCTCTGCGGTGCCAGATGAGGGCATGAGCGGGCCCAGGAAGCCCACGCTGGTGTGCTCCAGCGCGATGGGGAGCTTGTCGTACTCACAGCAGAGGGGGCCGAGGGTGTGCTCTGGGGAGGGCCTGCCCAAGACGGACCTCATGGCCTTCAGCCCTAGTCTTCCTCCGTGTCCTGTGTCTACAGATGGTGAACCACCTCCAGTTGTTTTGGACTCCTCTGGGAAGGTGGGTTTTTTTTGGTAGTTTTTATGCACTAATATAATTACTTATTGAATGAGTTTATTACATTCTACAGTACATTTATTTACAGGTTTTGATTTTCCAGAAACATTCTGAATTTAAAAATGTATAATAAATTTTTACATTTATTATAATGTAAATAATTATATTTAATTATATACATTATAATGTATATAATAATGGGGCCAGGGAGATGGCTCAGTAGAATAAGTGCTTCCCTGGCAAGGGCAAGGGCCTGTGTTTAATCCCTGGTTCCACCAAAAAAAAAAATGTATACCGATTGGTACACACATTTATGTTTTGGATTTTCTTTTTCTTTTCTTTTCTTTCCTTTTTTTTTTTTCAGAACTGGGGATTGAACTCAGGCCCTTTTATTCTCCTGAGCTATCTCCCCAGCCTCCTGGATTTTCAAACATGAATCATGAAAACCTTTTTCTTAAGCGTATATTTACCTGGGGTCAATTTAATTTTATTTAGAGAGTTACAGGTGACATTGAGTTGCTGATGCAAAGTTGCTATAACACTTGAAATCTTGTGGACATAAAAATTAAAGAGATTGTTAGTGGGACATAATTGTAAGGCTAGCACCTGGACGGCTAAGGGAGAAAGATAATAATTTATTATTTTTTTTTTTTTTTGCGGAACCAGGGATTGAACTCAGGCCCTTGCACTTGCCAGGGAAGCACTTATTACACTGAGCCATCTCCCTGGCCCCAGAAAGCTCATAATTTTGAGACCAGAATGATGGAACCCGGCCTTGATAACATGAAACTGTCCCAAAAGCATTAAAATAAAACAAAAAAGCAGAAAAAAAGAAAACCAACCAATCCACTCAAATCTTTAACAAATAACAACAATGGCCCTCAACCCTTAGTTTCATTTGTCTTTGATCCTGCGTGGAAACTGTCTGGAGTTGCATTGCTCGGTGGCGCTCAGTATCTATCTGCAGCTATTAATTTACCGGAAATAAGTAAATTCCAGCAAACTCTATGAAGCAATTTTTCACTATGGAATCTTCTCCTGTTAGAAATGTTATGCACTCAACCCTCATTTCTATTTATATGAAATATATTCTTAATGTCTTAGCAGCATAGAGCATATGAAAATGTTGGCTTATAGTCATTTCTATATTTAGAAATTGTTTTGCAACCCATTTATTTTTTTATATTAGAGAAAGTATTTCCTGACAGATTTTTCTAAAAATCAATTCTTTTTTTTCTCTGAATGCCTTCAGGGCAGGTTTGGCTGGCTTGAGTTGTGGGGATCGAACCACAGCAACCTGAGCCTGACTGCTTTGTTGAAGCAGCCACTTAAAGAACTGAGCTAAGGGGCAGGTCCCCAAATCAATTCTTTTTATTGAGAATTTCCGTTTAGTGATAAATTTATGATCTATGTAGGTCCTTTGAATTCTCTTGAAATCCACAATCTGGGATTTTAAAAAATCACCCATACCAACATAGAAGATTTACTTTTCTTTTGGTAAACTATAGAATAGGAATCTGGATATGAGATTGTGAACCTTGTAATTCACCACAAGTCATAGTTACAGTTCCTGGATAATATTTTGAGCATTCCAACTTTGTGATTCTTTGCCCTGTAGCTTTAGTGAGGACTCATTTTTTCTTTCCTATTTTATTTATTTTTGGTGGAACCGGGAATTGAACTCAGGCCCTTGCACTTGCCAGGGAAGTGCTTATTCCACTGAGCTATCTCGCCGGCCCCTTCTTTCCTATTTTATAAACTTTCCTTGTAGTTCTGTTTTTATAGTAATTTATGTACCTATTTTGGCTTTTTTATTTTATAGTGTATTTTGCAAGGTATTATTAAAATATTAATGGAACCATATCAGAGTGGTCTTGGCTGGGTATGGTGGCACATGCCTACATTCCCAGCGTTCAGAAGGCTGAGGCAGAAGGATTGCTGCAAGATCAAGGCCAGCCTGGGCTGCAAGGTGAGTTCAAGGCCAGGCTGAACTGCATAGTGCAACCCTATCTCAAAAAGACAAGGAAAGTCAGGGTGGTCTAGAAAATAGAGCCACGATAATTATGAAAATGAGAATAAAATTTATTTTGAGTAAATATTTCAGAGTATTCCCCTAAACACATTAGTATATGGTACAAAGTTATTTTTCACTGTACTTCTTTTGAAACTTGAGCTGTTTCTGAGTCCCTGTCGTCAAACCTACATATGTCAAAACAAGTTATCTTGAATTCAGACTTACCCTTTCTAATATGAAAGTTTTCTTTGAATTTTTCAAGAGTCTGTGTTTGATTGGGATTGCACCCAGTTACTTACTATGTAGTATGGATTGAGAGGTACTCAAATGTCATTTGACCCCTCCCAAAACTCCTGTCTTTCACAGACATTATATTTCAAACTATTACTTTGCTCTCCATAATTATAAATTTATTTTATTATTCATTGCTATTTTGATAATTTATAATTGCTAATTGATAATTTACTTTTAACTTTAGTCATTCCCCAAGTTGGAATGTTATCATTTGCAAATTTCTGAAGACCTGTGAGCACTTTCATAACCAGTTTATCCTTTAGGACCATTGGGAAGCATGAAGTCATTGGTATCAGGGATGCTGGGAGTAAAAAAAAGACAAGTTCAAAAGAAATATGAACTATAGTGATAGCTCAGTAGAATAAGTGCCTGCCTGGAAAGTGCAGGGTCCTGAGTTCAATCTCTAGTACTAAAAAAAGATATGAGAGTTTAGAGCACCAAATTGCACTGTCTATGCTTCTATAGGCAATATTTCTTAACGCAAACCAGAATCACAATGGAAATTATACAATTCATCTCATGTCAGTTTTTCTCAAATTGTACTTACTACCTTGAGTAAATTATCTCCCAGTCTCAGGCATTTTTAAGAGGGTGCTATAAATACCTATACAAGACTACAAAGTGAATCTATGCTAGGTAAAGTAAAGTCAGTGGTCAGCTACTTTAAGTCATAATAATTCTAACTGCATTAACAACAATTCAAGTCATCATTGAGTAATCTCATTTAAAACTCAAAAATTTCCAAAATGGAAGGTATGGGCAAATCTTCATTTTAATGAGCACCACTTAAGATTTTCATATAATTTAAGTTTTAGATGTGTAGTACTATTCAATGCTGGATAAAGATTCTTCTAATTTAAAGAGATATAATTTAACTAGCTGATATTTTATACAATATTTAATATCTGAATCAGAAGGCTTATATTATTATTTGGTAGGAAGAGCACAGTAGCCAAAATCAAATTTAGTTTATATCATTATGTTGTATGGAGATGTTGAATCAATTGTAATCTTACTTGTGGCTTTATATATTAGTAGCTCAAATTGAGCATTGGTACTGTGGGTGAGTAGATGATGCACTACATTTATAAGAAGATAGTCCCTGAAGTCATAACTTGAATGGGTTTCACCAGCATCATTTTGAAATATAGAACTGTAAAAACAAAATTTAGCAGGGTACATAAAATCATGGATTAAGAAAGCCTCATCCCCTTACAAACAGAAAGTCTCATTTTCTGTTTGTAAATGTTACTCTCTCATTCTCCTTTTAATAAGGACTAAATAAAGAATTAATATATTTTAAAAATTTTATAACCCTATCATTAAAGCAGTCTGTTTTGTATAGGATCAAAGTTCTGTTATTAAGTTTTCTCTTTTTTTGAAAAGCAGAACGCTAAAGTTTTCTAACTAGAATAGTTATTTTAGGGGAGAATTTTGCTTCTTGAATATTTGATTCTAAAGACTTTAAAAGGGGAGTCTTTTCCCCAAAGGCAGTGATTAAAACTCTATTAGGAGGCCAGGGAGATGGCTCAGTGGAATAAGCACTTCCTTGGCAAGTGCAAAGGCCTGAGTTCAATCCCCGGTTCCACCAAAAAATAAAAACAAAAAACTCTATTAGGTAAAAAAACTATTATGTAAATTCCAGGAATATATCTTTTGGTATTTAAAAATTCTGACTTTAACAAAGAAGAAAGTGGTTGTCTTTGAAATCAGAATTTATATACTTGTGAATTATCTTATTAAGAATCATAATTATCTTTTTTGCTCATGTAATATATCAAAAAGAAAATGTCTTTTTGATTAGTGAAGTCACTTTACTGTTTTCATAGGAAAAAACCCATCCCTGTCAGCAGTGCAGTAGCAATACTAATTTATTGTAAAGAAATGATATCCTATAGACAGTTTTTGCTGAGGAGCTGAGTTTCATTTTGAATATCATGAATCCAGATGTCACATTTGAAGCTTGTGAATAAGTCCCCCTTATGAAACACTCATTCTCTTTAAGGAACTGTCCTACGTACTTAATACCTTTAATATGTTCACGATATTTCACACAAACATCATACTATCATTATGCACAAAAGTGTCAACTGAAACATGAGGAAGTAATGGTGGGAAAATTAAAATGGAGAAACACCTGATATAGAAGTTAGTGATTCTTCTATAATCTTGTGTTTTCTGGAAGTTTAAGTATCATATCTTGAAGAGACCAATGCTTGCCATCTAATAAAATACCAGTACACTCAATAGTGCACAAAAATCAAGAGTATTTTGAAGTTTAGCAATAATCACGTGTTTGAAGAAGGAAGTACTTCTCTGAAGTTGTACATTAAGGAAAACATTGCATCTAGGATCAGCAACCATTACTACTATATGCAAAGGAGGTATAATTAAGAGGCTTTGAGGTGAAAGTACATAAACAGAACGAAAAGACGCGAATGAAAGGTTAAACTCATGTAATTGTACTTACACATTAAGCCACCTGATGTCGCTGTCGTCCACAAAATATAGTTGTTTAGACCAACCATATACTACTTCATTGTTTCTCGAGGATTAGGAAGTAGCGATATTCTGAGGTCTCTGACATTTCGATGAAAAATGGAAAACATTGAACAAGGAATATCAAAGCCTGTATGCATTCCAGTCGGAGTATTCATCGACTTGTAACACAAGAGAAAGCTAAGATGCTGGTCTCCAGACATCGCGATCCGGGATCCCAGCGTCTGCTGCTCTGGCTTCTGCTCCTCGCAGCCTGGGAGGCAGGGAGTGGCCAGCTGCACTACTCGGTCCCCGAGGAAGCCAAACACGGCACCTTCGTGGGCCGCATCGCGCAGGACCTGGGGCTGGAGCTGGTGGAGCTGGTGCCGCGCCTGTTCCGGGTGGCGTCCAAGGAGCGCGGGGACCTTCTGGAGGTAAATCTGCAGAATGGCATTTTGTTTGTGAATTCTCGGATCGACCGGGAGGAGCTGTGCGGGCGGAGCGCGGAGTGCAGCATCCATCTGGAGGTGGTCGTGGACAGACCGCTGCGGGTTTTCCACGTGGAGGTGGAGGTGATGGACATTAATGACAACCCGCCGGTGTTCTCAGTAACGGAACAAAAGATTTCAATACCGGAATCTAGACTGCTTGACTCTCGATTTCCGCTAGAAGGCGCTTCTGACGCGGATGTTGGAGAGAATGCAATGCTTACCTACAAACTCAGTTCAAACGATTTCTTCATTCTAGATGTTATAAACAAAAAAGACAAAGGCAAGTTTCCAGTGCTTGTTCTGCGACAATTGCTAGATCGGGAAGAAAATCCCCAGCTTAAGTTATTACTTACTGCAACGGATGGAGGCAAACCTGAATTCACTGGATCTGTTTCTCTGCTCATTCTTGTATTGGATGCCAACGACAATGCCCCTGCTTTTGACAAATCGATTTATGAAGTGAAAATGTATGAAAATCAAGCGAACCAAACTTTGGTACTATGGCTAAATGCTTCTGATGCGGATGAAGGAATAAACAAGGAAATTGTGTATTCATTTAGCTCTTTGGTCCCACCCATCATAAGAAGAAAATTTCTAATAAATGAAACGACAGGAAAAATACAACTCAATGATGTTCTTGACTTTGAAGACAGTAGAACTTATGAAATTCATGTAGATGCTACAGACAAAGGATATCCACCTATGGCTGGTCACTGCACTGTCTTTGTGGAAATTCTGGATGAAAATGACAATTCACCAGAGCTACTTGTTACGTCCTTGTCTCTCCCTGTGACAGAGAATGCTCCGGTGGGCACTGTCATTGCCTTGATCAGCGTGTCCGACCTTGACTCAGATGCCAATGGGCAGGTGACCTGCTCTTTGCCACCTCATATCCCCTTCAAGCTGGTTTCTACCTTCAAGAATTATTATTCACTGGTTCTGGATAGCACCTTGGATCATGAGAGCATGTCAAGCTATGAGTTGGTAGTGACCGCGAGAGATGGGGGCTCGCCACCTTTGTGGGCCTCGGCCACCGTGTCTGTGGAGGTGGCTGACGTGAACGACAATGCACCAGTGTTCGCGCAGCCCGAGTACACGGTGTTCGTGAAGGAGAACAACCCGCCGGGCTCCCACATCTTCACGGTGTGTGCGCGCGACGCGGACGCGCAGGAGAACGCGCTGGTGTCCTACTCGCTGGTGGAGCGGCGCGTGGGCGAGCGCGCGCTGTCGAGCTACGTGTCTGTGCACGCGGAGAGCGGCAAGGTGTTCGCGCTGCAGCCGCTGGACCATGAGGAGCTGGAGCTGCTGCAGTTCCAGGTGAGTGCGCGGGATTCTGGAGTGCCTGCCCTGGGGAGCAATGTGACTCTGCAGGTGTTTGTGCTGGATGAGAATGATAATGCGCCTGTTCTGCTTCCACCATGGGCCCACGGAGCAGGGAGTGTGGTGAGCGAGCTGATGTCGCGGTCAGTGGGCACGGGCCATGTGGTGGCGAAAGTGCGCGCAGTGGACGCTGACTCTGGCTACAATGCATGGCTGTCCTATGAGTTTCAAGAGTCTCCAGGGAGTATGCGCAGCCCGTTCCGTGTGGGACTGTACACTGGTGAGATCAGCACAACACGTGCTCTGGATGATGCTGATGAGCCTCGCCACCGCCTGCTAGTGCTTGTGAAAGATCATGGTGAGCCAACCCTAACAGCCACTGCTACCGTGCTAGTGTCATTGGTGGATAATCCTGTGGTCTCAGTAGCCTCCTCGCGTGGATTTGGGGGCCCAGCAAATCCAGAAGCCGCTCTCATAGATGTCAATGTGTACCTGATCATCGCCATCTGCGCGGTGTCGAGTTTGTTGGTGCTCACACTGTTGCTCTACACGGCACTGCGCTGCGCAGCGGTCCCCACTGAGGGCTCGAGTGGGCTTGGGAAGCCTACCCTGGTGTGCTCCAGCGCAGTGGGGAGCTGGTCATACTCGCAGCAGAGAGGGCAGAGGGTGTGCTCTGGGGAGGGCCTGCCCAAGACTGACCTCATGGCTTTCAGCCCCAGTCTTCCACCCTGTCCAGTGGCAGAGGTAGGAGCGGGAGCTCAGTCTACTGCAGGTGACCAATCGGGAAAGGTAGGTTATTTTATTTTCAGTTTCAAATTTTGCCATATGTTCATGTATTTTTTTCAAATGAGTGTTTTAGAATATTTTCTTTCTTTTCTTCATATTCTTATGCTTCCATATTTCTAGTAATGCTTTTGCAGCAGTTTATTCCAGAAGATAATTCTATTTCTTAAAGCACTATCCAGTTTTGAGCTTGCTTGATATTATAAATTTTAATACAACTACTTATCTAGGATGAGTTCATATTTTCAAATACACATATTAAATTTAAGGTGTAATTATGATGCTTTATTTTCATACATATTCTTTCTTATGTTACAAATATTTGTAAAATCACTTTAATTTGTTTTTTTCAGATTATCTTTTGATTTAACCTAATTGTACTTAAAAAAAAACTGCACTTGTCAATATCTCTTTTATTGAAAATGTGTTTGTTTTCCCCCTTAAGTATGAAAGTTTCAGTTCTGAGGGTACATTTGTCTCAGGAAATAATATTCTATATTTATATAATTTCAAGCCATATAGTATAAACAAATGTTAAGAGGAATTTTAACCTAGGTGAAGACATCCTGGTTTGGCCCCTTAACTCTACAAGAGAATAAAAAGAATTCACAACACACACACACACACACACACACACACACACACATTATAGTGGTGGGTATTTTTGCTCATTTTTTCTGATAAGCATGTTTGTGTACTGAGTTCTATATTTTCAGGGTACAATTTTTTTGTTTTTTTATTTTTTTGTATTCATTTTTTTCATGTTACCAATAATTTTTACAAGTTAGTTTTCTATTAAACTGAGAACAATAATTCCTCTTTACAATATACAGCCAAGTAGATACAGCTAAAAGCTTAAAGTGAACATATGTTTCACACTTTTCTGGTTTTCAAAGGTATATATTATGATTTTCCCTTTTAAAATTCAATCTTGTGCCTTTTAATTACTTTGGATTTGAGTGTGTTCTTCACTTTTGTATTTATAAATCCCCCAGATGTCAATATTTGTTATCCTTAGCTTCTCTTTGACTTGTATATCCAATTCCTTCTTCTTACATCTGTTCTTTCTATTATCTCTTTATAAAGTCAGTGTGTGACTCTGGCAGAACAGTCTTATTCAACAGTACTCCTAAACTTTGGCCTGAGAGATAGCTCAGTGGATTAAGTGCCTACCCGGCAAGTGCAGGGAGCAGGGTTTGGTACAAGGCACTACATGCCCCACCAGGCCCTCCCTGGAGCATGCTGAGCTGGCCACTGAGATGGGGCATGGTGGTGTGTTCCCACCAGCGCTTGGGAAGCTGAAAACAGGAGGATCACTATGAGTCCAAGCTACATTTGTGAGACCCTGAACAAAATACGTAAAAAAGCACTCCTAACCTCAAAGTATAAATAAAATGTTAAATTCTGTTTAAACCAATTTAATCTTTATTTTACATTGCCCTCTTTTGGGCATGCTTCCTTTATTTTTTTATTTTTTATTTTTTAATTTTTATTTTTTTCTTCATAATTTTATTGATAAACAAATAGCAATGAGACAGTTTCAAATCAAATTGCTAGGACAGTTTCAATATGCTTCCTTTAAAGATAGAAATTTTCACAAAAATCTTATAATGGGTAGCACTTTACCACACACATAATAATGCTAAAATTTATGAAAAAAGAGCAACAAAGGAGTCACAATGAGGGGAAACATCAGAAAACACTAGTTTTAATGATTTTAGACAAATTTTCACTGACTTTTATATACAAACATGAAAAAGTTATAATTTTTTAACCATTGAATTCAGTTATGAAACCAGAAAATCTCTCAAATCAAATTTGCTTTTTACATTGCCAATAAAATAATTGATTCATGTCTTTTACTTTTTTATTTTTTTCCATAATTTTATTGAGAAACAAATAGCAATGAGACAGTTTCAAACCAAATTGGTAGAACAGTTTCAATAATTAACATATTGCATACATTCTTCCTAGTGGTTAATTGCTGTACAAGATGTGGACATGATATCCTATTTACAAACACCATTAGAACAAATCCCTCTATTCATTAAGACAATGTAACTATATATCTATCCTAACCACTTTGAATGCACAGATACAAAATAGACATTCAAAAAAATTTTAAAAAAGAAAAAAAATAAATAAATTTAACAAAAAAACCCAAAACAAAATGGACATTTATCTATATCCCCTTTTTTGTTAAGTTCCATCATTTAAATATTATAGGTGTGTAAAATATTCTAAAAGAGTTCAGTAGTCCATAATAGTATTGGGTCTTCCGCTTCACTGGCAATGTCAGAAATTGTTGACCTGAGTCTCGTACTGCTCAACATAACACCATGGCTTTACTTTTTATACTTCATTTTTATACTTCTCTGCTGGATGGCTAAGACCAAGGTAAAGCAGCACCTATGCAAGAAGAGTTGTAGCTTTTGGGTCTGATAAGGTCCGTGAAATCCCCTCAGGATTTATCCTGAGATCCTGTACCTCAGATTGTAGAACCTTTGTCAGTGTCAGCCATGTGGATGAGTCACGGCCATTGCTTGGCCAATGTGCCCTCTGTGAAAGCCTGAGAGAATGTTTTCTCTCCAAGTGACTCTCCTTAGGCACACTCTACATCATTGATCACTTTCCCCTTTGGCCCCATAATCTTCTTGATCAGAATATTTGGAACACTACCGAGTTACATGACGTTACAGTACAAGTTCTCATATGTCCTGAGTCTTAATTGACCTTGGAAGGCTAGGGCCAAAATGTTGGCTTTCCTTGTAGCCCTCCTTTTTCTCTAATTTTGGTCTGCAAACTTAGGTTGTTAACCATCCAGAAGATAAGCTTATTGTTATTATCAAACAACTTAGGCTGTTAAGCTTAACCTCACGATCTGTATGAATATCAAACATCTTAGGCATAACATGGAACAGATCATCAAGTATTGATATGTTGAACTTTAAGTCCCTATAGAATATGATGAAAAAACATTTAAAAATTAGAATATATTTTAAAAATAGGCATAAAGAATTATATACTTCTTATGTTTACACATAAGTCCAAAAATCTAACCATACACAACCTTGAAGTAGGACAGTCCCACTATATTCCTTTTCCTATCTCTTGCCTTCATTCACCACTCCCTTCTTTTTGAACAATCATCTACCCGAGAGACAGCACAGCAGCAACTGACATGTCATAACAAGCAGCCCGCACTCAGAATACCAAAATGACAGGCACTCCAAGCATGAAACTACCACCACAGATCACCATTTTCAGTGCAGTTGCTTAGTTCATAGGTATCAGTATATATAGTTAGTCAGGGTGAAAACCTTTCCAATTAACTGCTAGATTCAAAAATCTTGGGGAGATTCTCAGAATCATTGCCTTGCTCATCTTCTATATATAACTGTATGGCTTGACATTGTCATGTTTCCTAGCTCTTCTCCTTTCCCTCTTTTGATTAGTTAGTCCTCGAGATCCTGCTTTCCTTTTACTTGTATTATACCTTTCTATTTGTATTTCTTCTTTTGAGTTCTTATACTAGGGAAACTATATGATATTTACACATGTGTGTCTGGTTTATTTCACTTATGAGTAAATGTTCAAGTGGCATCCACTTCAATATAAAGGCTTTGAGTTTATCTTTACAGCTGAGTAGTACTCCATTGTGTAAAAATACCACATCTTTTTCAACCATTACTCGGGTGATGGGCATCTTGGTTGTTTCCAAGATTTGGCTATCACAAATTGCACTGCAATAAACATAAGCACACATATATCCCTATGATATGATGTTTTCAGATCCTCCAGGAAAATTCCCAGTAGAGGAATAGCTGGTTGAAATGGGATTTCCAGTCCAACTTTTCTAAGGAGTCTCCACACTGATTTCCATAATGGTTGCACCAGTCTACATTCCCACCAGCAATGGAGAAGATTCATGTCTTTTGAAATTATAGTATCTTACAATCATGTTGAACACGTGGTGTATTAGATGATGTTAATATGTATCTTATCATGAGTGTTCTTCAGGTCTTGTTGACATAGTATTTGTAACAGTATGCTTTGAGATGGGTAACCAGTACATAACTTTATTGGTAAACTATGATTATCAGCTGAGCTAAAGCCCTGGAATTTGAGGGATTTACAAATTATATTTTATATGTACTTATTTCATGATGCAATTCTTCAAACCAAATGTGGAAAGGATTTTCATTTCAATATGGAGTCATTACGAAAGAGATTGAATCACTTTAATTAGCAAAGATAGACAGTTTTAAACATTTTTTAGTCATCTTATCTTTTAGTTAACTCTATGTGCTGAATATTTTCTTGTTCTTTTCATATGCAATATGTTGGTATAGAGTTTATTCTTTCCAAAATACAAATAACTATAAGTAATTCAAGCTATATAAGTCTTTGATATAGATTTATAGTAACTAAATTTTATTTTTTAAAGGTGTTCAAATGAAGACTGAAGCTCACTTTTACATAAAGACTAAGGTACCCTTGGATATCTATTCACTGTTGTTTAGTTTAGTGGAGAAATTGGGATTTCCTAATGGTTTCTACTTATAGGATGGATTCAAATGTTAGAAAAGTAGTTCCTTCCAATCTTTTTTTTTCCAGCGGAACCAGGGATTGAACTCAGGCCTTTGTGCTTGCCAGGCAAGCGCTTATTTTACGGAGCTATCTCCCAGGCCCCTTCCTTCCAATCTTGAGAATGATTAAAACCTTTTTCTCTTGTAAGGCAACACTGACAGACTTTGTTGTGAAATGATAAAAGTATAATGTAAGTTTCAATGAATAATCTTTTTTTCCAGTCTCTTCAAATCAATACTGAAATGAAATGAGTAGAAATTGACAGATGTAATTAGAATTACCAGAGGAAGATTTTTTGATAAAAATATTATCTTTCACAAATAAACAAGGAATATAGTGACACTGATGCATCAATATCCTGCGGGATAGACATAATGTTTACTCTGAGCAGATAGAGTGATTGACAAATTTTTAAAAGGGACAAATATATTTTGACTTCCCAGAAGTCAGTGTTGGGGGAATTAATTAAATTCAAAGAAAATGAGTTGTTCGGCCAATTGTGGGTTACTTGTATTGATTTGAAATCTCACTTTGTTCAGGTGGGAATTCAGAAAAAGTATAATATACATCATCCTCTGCACAATTGAATCAAATGTTTAGGATAATTTAACACAGCTAAAAGGAGTATGCAAGAACAAGTAGAAGATATGAGGAATATGCTTTATGAGAGGCTATGTAAAAATGTCCAATTTCTTAAAAATATGTATCACTAGAATCCTACGAACCTGGTCTTTCTCATATATTTATACAGAGTAATATAGGTCATGTAGTAGAACTTTCTATTACATGTCTATATAAAAAATAAAACTCTTCTTGTCATTCTAAATGTAAGACAAAACTACTTTTAAGAAGCTACTAGTAACACAAAATGAGAGACTTAGAAGATCGAAAAGAAAAATAATGCATAAATGTGAATGGATTGAGAAAAAAGCAAGGTAAGTGAAGTAGTATGAACTAAAATGCACTTACATGTTGAGCCACAGGATGTCGCTGTTCTCCAAGCAGAACTTTTTTTTAACAGAAGAAAATCAGATTATCTGCAGATCAGAAAGAAGCTCCACTATTTCCGTGCTTTAAAGAATATAAGCATCAATATTCTTAAGATTATCTGGGACTTCAGAGCAAGAAATTAGAACGTTCTTCAAAGAATTGCACCTTTTTGGCCCTTGAATGTTTTACTAATCAAAGACCGACACGATGTTAGCTGCCAGATCCTGTGGCCAGACCTCTGCGCGACATTTGCTGCTCTGGCTTCTGCTCCTCGCAGCCTGGGGGGCAGGGAGCGGCCAGCTGCACTACTCGGTCCCCGAGGA
>NW_004524761.1:4945686-4963158 GCF_000260255.1 Octodon degus | reverse complement strand
CTGGTGCCGCGCCTGTTCCGGGTGGCGTCCAAGGAGCGCGGGGACCTTCTGGAGGTAAATCTGCAGAATGGCATTTTGTTTGTGAATTCTCGGATCGACCGGGAGGAGCTGTGTGGGCGGAGCGCGGAGTGCAGCATCCACCTGGAGGTGATCGTGGACAGACCGCTGCGGGTTTTCCACGTGGAGGTGGATGTGAAAGACATTAACGACAATCCGCCTGTGTTCCCAGAGACACAAAATAATCTGTTTATTTCTGAAACCAGAGCTCTTGACTCTCGTTTTTCACTAGAGGGCGCTTCGGATGCAGATGTCGGGGCTAACTCTCTTCTGACTTACAGACTGAGCCCCAATGAGTACTTTTCGCTAGAAGTACCAACCTACGACGAGCTGGTAAAACCTTTGGAATTAGTGTTAAAAAAGCCTCTAGACAGAGAAGTTGATTCAGAACTTCTCTTGGTGCTTAAAGCAACTGATGGAGGAAAACCAGAGCTAACAGGCTCAATAGAGTTACTAATTACAGTACTTGATGTAAACGACAATGCCCCGATGTTTGATAGAGCAGTCTATCATGCAAAATTACTGGAAAATGCAAAAAATGGAACGTTGGTGATTAGGCTTAACGCCTCGGATTTGGATGAGGGCTCAAACAGCCACATTCTTTATTCCTTCGCAAATGGTGTCTCCCCTAAGACAGCAACGAGGTTTTGTATAGATTCGGTCAGCGGAGAAATTAAAGTAAGTGGAAAAATAGATTTTGAAGAAAGCAAATTATGGAAGATTCAAGTGGAAGCAGTTGACAAAGGCAATCCTCCAATGTTTGGGCACTGTACAGTCTTGATAGAAGTTTTGGACATCAATGATAATGTCCCACAGCTAGTAATAACGTCATTATCACTTCCTGTTCAAGAGGATTCTCCACTAGGCACCGTTATCGCCCTTATCAGCTTGTTTGACCGTGACTCTGGTGTCAACGGACAGGTGACCTGCTCTGTCATTCCTGATGTCCCCTTCAAGCTGGTGTCCACCTTTAAAAATTACTATTCCCTGGTGTTAGATGGCTCCTTGGACCACGAAAGCATATCTTACTATGAGGTGGTGGTTATCGCGAGAGATAGGGGCTCACCTCCGCAGTGGGCATCAGCCACTGTGTCCGTGGAGGTGGCCGACGTGAACGACAACGCGCCTGTGTTCGCGCAGCCCGAGTACACGGTGTTCGTGAAGGAGAACAACCCGCCGGGCTCCCACATCTTCACTGTGTGTGCGCGCGACGCGGACGCGCAGGAGAACGCGCTGGTGTCCTACTCGCTGGTGGAGCGGCGCGTGGGCGAGCGCGCGCTGTCGAGCTACGTGTCTGTGCACGCGGAGAGCGGCAAGGTGTTCGCGCTGCAGCCGCTGGACCACGAGGAGCTGGAGCTGCTGCAGTTCCAGGTGAGTGCGCGGGACTCTGGAGTGCCTGCCCTGGGGAGCAATGTGACTCTGCAGGTGTTTGTGCTTGATGAGAATGACAATGCGCCCGCGCTGCTGGCGCCTTGGACCCAAGGAACAATGGGTTCAGTAATGGAGCTATTGTCTAGATCAGTGGGCGCGGGCCATGTGGTGGTGAAAGTGCGCGCAGTGGACGCTGACTCTGGCTACAATGCATGGCTGTCCTATGAGTTGCAAGATTCCGTGGGTAGTGCGCGTAGCCCGTTCCGCGTGGGTCTGTACACGGGTGAGATCAGTACGACGCGTGCTCTGGATGATGGTGACGAGCCTAACCACCGCCTGCTGGTGCTGGTGAAAGACCACGGGGAGCCTGCGCTGACGGCCACTGCTACTGTACTGGTTTCTCTGCTGGAGAGCGGCCACGTGCCTAAGGCTTCCTCAAGAGCATCAGTGGCTGCTGCGATACCGGAGGTGACTTTGGTAGATGTCAATGCGTACTTGATCATCGCTCTCTGTGCGGTGTCCAGCCTTTTGGTACTTATGCTATTGCTTTATCCAGCCCTGCGGTGCTTGGCAGGACCCACCGAGGGTTTGAGCGGGCCTGGCAATCCCACGCTTGTCTGCTCAAGCGCTGTGGGCAGCTGGCCATACTCGCAGCAGAGGCGACAGAGGGTGTGCTCTGGGGAGGGCCCAGCCAAGTCGGACCTCATGGCCTTCAGCCCTGGTGTTCCTCCTGGTTCCAGTTCAGGGGATGATGAAGTCCAACAAGAGATTTTTGAGAATGTAAGTAAGTACTCTAATCTTGGGACATATTCCATGCTTGTTATTGCCACGGTCTTAATAGTTCTCTTAGTTTTAATTTTAATTTCATTTCATTTTTGCCCTTCTCTTAATATGGTTTATTTTGAAGCTCACTGACATCTCATTATCTGAATTAAGAAATTTATTTCTGCCAAGATGAAAGATCATGGTGAGAAATGTAAGAAGTGAGCATGGTTCAAACCTATATTTTGCAACAAGTTTGATCTTCCTATTCTTATTCTAAGTGATGCTTTCACTCCTTATTATGTTTATATGTTCAATATACCACACTACTTAATTTTATAATTTAAGGTTAAGCATTGAAACGTTTTTCACTTTCAATAATGTATATATTATCTGTTGTGAGTGGAGCTGAGCATAGATGAGTCACCTTCATTTTATATATTTCTATTTCCTCAGAATCAGTTGCATACTTTTTTGAGGTGATGGTTTAAATACAGTTCTAGCTTTTCCTTTGGTGAGAATTTTATTTTTTCCAACTAATTCACTATTTTCAAGCTAATGTTCTTCGTAGTCTTCAAGTGCTTAGATAGATATTTTTTCTTTATTTCTTAACATGATGTGAATTCTGCTTTATTGCCCCCTTCACTCATTGTTGTTCTCTTCTAGTTTAATTTATTGAACTTTTCTACCTATTAGGAAGATTCACTTAAGCAAAATAATTTTCCTTCTATTCTTAGTACCTGTTGAGAGGCTGTATAAATATATTTTAGGATAGGAATATTCAAACTTCTTTGTGCTTTGAATTTGAGTGACTTCCCATGTGTGTTGTTGGGTGATACCACAGTATTGTCTGTGTCTACCAACCTTCATAGTCTTCAAAATGATATTACTTCAAATAACTTAAATATAAGAGCCATGAAATATCAATATACTTTCATTTGACTATCATGATGTTCATCGTACTTCAACTATATACTCTCTTGATATAAAGATATTTTATTTCAACACTATAGTCATTTGAATTTCCTTTAAAGGAATCCCATAGAACTTGTATTTAGCTGTAATAACGTATCAAATAAAGTGGAAATTAATTTTGTCCTATTGGGACATAATTACAAGTGGGATAAATTTTAATTCTACTAGGTAAGAAAATACATTATGTATAAAGTATTTGCATATGAGAGGAAAACCATGTGATAGATAGGAGAAAGTTAATAGAAATACTGACTACCTGGCAAACTCTAGGTCCTGAGTTCAATCCCTGGTACTGCCAAAAGAAAAAAAGAAAGAACGACTGATGGGCTACTTAAAAAAGAGCAAATATTGGCTCTTGTATAATAAACTATCATATTATGAGTTGTTACACATGACTTGAAGAACATTTGATTACTAGTTCATGTAATCTTTAAAATAATTTGCAAAGCATTATAACATAACTGTTCAAAATTTAAATATATGAGAAGAGAGGATTTTATCTTTATCTTTCTCATCCAGTGTCATTCAACACAGGTAGAATAGAGATGATATACAAAGTATATCTTTCATAATACTGAGCCATTATTAAAACATTAAATGTAGAACTTTCTTCAGTAAAATTTTTCTCTGTTCAAACATAGTTCTGGCTATGAAAATTAAGTTCAAGGTATGCACAAGTGGAAGCTTTTTGTTTTGCTTAAAATTCATATTAATCATAAATTTTGGATAATGCTATAATTAAGATGAGCATAATCAAGAACTTTATGTTCAATGATTTTCTTTACATAGGAGAGTTCATGATTAGCACTACTTGTTTTAATCAATGTCCCACTGAGCTAGGCATTCCATCTTCTACCAGAGAATTAGAGTTGCCTTATAACAGATGAGTTCTTTAGAAGTAACATGAGTAAGAATTGTTCAACACATGAAAAAAATCCAAGTCTTGTTTCTAACACTTTTGCAGAACTCCAAAGTCAGGTACCACATACAAAGATGACCTTATTCTCTCAATTGTGATTAAGGAAGTTTTTTATAAGTATAAGTGATAACAATGGTTTCAGGAATCCTGAACATGGTCACATGCTTGAGAGATGCTTACAACACTGCATACTTTATTAAAAACCTTAAAGATATTGGTATTCTGTGACAATAGTTAGTTGTCTGTAGGTCTTTCTGTATTCAGTCTTTAGTTATATTGTTGTTTGAGAGGTTTATACCAACTGCACATGATTTGGGGCCAAATAGCTGTGTTTACCTGAATAAGTCATAATGGAATAAGGTCAGCAATATTTAGGAAATTTTATAATTTTGTTCATATAGTGGAAGGATAGTGAAGTTTGATTTTGGAAAACTTCTTTGAGATTTGGAAACAGTTTTAAAATTTATTTCTGTGTTGTTACTCTTTTGAGAAATAATGATATTAGACTTACATGGAATACTGGATGATGTGGACTATTAGACATAAAAGTGTACTCTACTATGTTGACTAGCAGGACACACAGGTAGAGTTTAAGTGTAAGAAGCTTGACCTCAGTATTCTTGAAAGTCAGGAATAAAGTTCCTCAGTCTTTATTTTTAAAAAATAAATGTTATCAATATGTTTTGACTTTTTTGTGGTAGTTTACAGGTAGATATGAAGTGTTATGAAAATATTGATAAAAGTATAAAGTTGAGATAAAGCAGGATAACATCTCAAATAAATATAGACTACATGTCTATGTAGTCAAGATCAAGAAAATATTAAAATAGATCTATGGTGGTAATTTTTTCTTATGCCATTACAGTATTTGTAGATTGGAGATGAATGAGGTAAGAAGATTACTTGGTCCCAGATATTGGAGGACAATTGGGTAACACAGCGAACCCTAGTCCCTTGAAAGAAAAAAAAACCCCTGCATATAATAAAACATTTAAGCAAGAGTGATATATATTCTGAGTCATGTTTGTTGTATCAAATTTTCCTTCTAAATATTATGTAGATATGAGAGAAAATATGAAGCTAAAATATAACTTCATGCAATGAAAATTCACAACAACACCTATTATTTCCCACTTTGTATATTGTAAAATTCCACTTCACAGTACTAAAGTTATCTGTCACTTAACTAAATTGCTCACTTACTATGTTTTAAGCATATTGTGAGGCACTTACAGAAGATATTATTAAAAGTCACCTTCCCTATTTGGCCTGAGACCAATTTCATGAATATATTTATTAGATTAAGGAAGCAGTGTTTTTGATTTGCAAATATCAGAACAGTAAAGATTTTTGTGGGCAATTTTATTTCACTGAATAGTAATAATATTAATTGTGTAGTGGTAAAGACTACTGTTGTATCATTGACTTCCATGAAATATCATTTTGATATCCTATAATACTAACCAAGGCAACTTAGGTGAGAAGTCATGTATATCAAATACAAAAATCATATAGCTGAATAGACTTTTTATTTGCAAATTCTATTTTAAACCATCAATTTTGGAAATATATTAGTTATTTTCTTAATTATATTTTTATTGTTCTTGAGTGAATATAATTCACTTATAACAAGAAGACAATGAAAATAATAATAAATAATCAGATCTAGAAAAAAGAGATGTGATATAGCTTATAATAATGTTATACAATATGTTTGGAGGGCAGGATTTTGAATGATTCTTCACAGAGAAATGATGAATGTTTGAGGTGATGACCATATTAATTATCATGATTTGATAATATATAATTGCATCAAAACTTTGACTTACATTCCATAAATCTGTACAAATATAAATTTGGAGCTTTGTATCAATTAAAAATTTTAGCGTGTGAAAAGGCAAATTGACATATATAAGAGCATAGCATACGGAACATGAAAGATGAAGAATTGTTACTAAAGTTCAAATTTGAAAATTTCCTTTGGGGGCATGTAGCTCAGTGGACACAGTGCTTATCTAGCATGGGCAGGACCCTGAGTTCAGAAATTGCTCTGTCCTTGGCACTGAAATGGTTTTTTGTTTGTTTGTTTGTTTGAGTTTCTGAGCAGCCCAAGTAACCAAGGAGACTGGAAGTAAAAAGTTCAAGTTGATAATATATTTATTTGAGAGGCAGTGCCATTAGAAAATGTTTAACTACCTTTTATAAGGCTAAAGGAATGAACTAGTTTTTCCCTTTGAGTAGGTAAGTAAAAGAATCTATAACTATAAATGAAAAATAGAAACAAGAATTCAAATTTGTGAATGAAGATATATATTATATATATTAGATTTTAAGATGAATTAAAATCTGAATATTGCATAAATAAACAGTTGGAAAACATTTTGGGAAAATATAACCTAAAACGTGAAATTGTACAGTGGGTGGATGTAGCGCACAGTACTCACGATTTCAGGCACAAGGTGTCGCTCTTTACTTAGAGGAACCAGTTCAGTCATAGATTGATCTGATCACTGGGGCACACCTCATACAAAGACTCCGTCATGCCGGATGCCACTGTTAGAGGATCCTTTGAAACTTCTCAAAATTCGGCGAGATTTTAACTTGAACGGAAGTATTTGGTCTTGCAAGTGGAAAGAATCTTAATTTGGAAGACAATTTCATATGCAATGCTCGGTTTTCAGAGAAGAGGACTGAACACTCTGCAACTACTGCTCTCATTTCTGCTCCTCGAAACCTGGCAGGCGGGGAGCGGCCAGCTGCACTACTCGGTCCCCGAGGAAGCCAAACACGGCACCTTCGTGGGCCGCATCGCGCAGGACCTGGGGCTGGAGCTGGCGGAGCTGGTGCCGCGCCTGTTCCGGGTGGCGTCCAAGGAGCGCGGGGACCTTCTGGAGGTAAATCTGCAGAATGGCATTTTGTTTGTGAATTCTCGGATCGACCGGGAGGAGCTGTGCGGGCGGAGCGCGGAGTGCAGCATCCACCTGGAGGTGGTCGTGGACAGACCGCTGCGGGTTTTCCACGTGGAGGTGGAGGTGAAGGACATTAATGACAACCCGCCAGTGTTTTCTTTCAAAGAACAGAGACTAATGATTGCTGAATCTAAGCAACTGGACTCGCGTTTTCCGCTAGAGGGAGCTTCTGATGCGGATATAGAAGAGAATGCTGTATTGACCTACAGACTAAGCCAAAACGAATATTTTTTTCTAGAATTACCAGTGAGTAGTAGGTCAACTAAAAGACTGTCACTTGTATTAAAAAAGCCTCTAGACAGAGAAAAAACTCCTGAACTTAAAATGCTATTGACAGCCACAGATGGGGGCAGACCAGAACTTACTGGCACGGTTCAACTGTTTGTCCAAGTCTTAGATACTAATGACAATGATCCAGAGTTTGATCAATTAGAATACAAAGTAAAAGTAGTGGAAAACATTGCTAAAGAAACTCTTGTGATAAAGTTAAATGCCACAGATCAAGATGAAGGCATAAATGGGGAGGTAACGTACTCACTGAAGTCAGTTAAGCCCAATGGGAAACCTTTCTTTACAATAGATGAAAATAATGGAGAACTGAGGGTCAATGGAACTTTAGACTATGAAGAAAGTAAGTTTTATGAAATAGAAGTGCAGGCTACAGATAAGGGGAATCCCCCAATGGCAGGTCATTGTACAGTCTGGATAGAAATCTTAGACATCAACGATAACTCACCAGAAGTGACTGTAACGTCGTTATCTCTCCCAGTACGTGAGGATGCTCAGCCAAGCACTGTCATTGCATTGATTAGTGTATCCGATCTTGACTCTGGGGTCAATGGCCAAGTCACCTGCTCTTTGACTTCTAATGTTCCATTCAAGATTGTGTCAACCTTCAAAAACTATTACTCATTAGTGCTGGACAGCCGTCTGGACCGAGAGAGCTTTTCGAGCTATGATTTGGTAGTGACTGCAAGAGATGGGGGCTCGCCACCTCTGTGGGCCTCAGCCACCGTGTTGGTGGAGGTGGAGGATGTGAACGATAACGCGCCAGTGTTCGCGCAGCCTGAGTACACGGTGTTCGTGAAGGAGAACAACCCGCCGGGCTCCCACATCTTCACGGTGTGCGCGCGCGACGCGGACGCGCAGGAGAACTCGCTGGTGTCCTACTCGCTGGTGGAGCGGCGCGTGGGCGAGCGCGCGCTGTCGAGCTACGTGTCTGTGCACGCGGAGAGCGGCAAGGTGTTCGCGCTGCAGCCGCTGGACCACGAGGAGCTGGAGCTGCTGCAGTTCCAGGTGAGTGCGCGGGACTCTGGTGTGCCTGCCCTGGGGAGCAATGTGACTCTGCAGGTGTTTGTGCTGGATGAAAATGATAATGCGCCCATGTTGCTGGGACCGCAGATGGGTGGTGTGTTGAGCGAGATGTTGTCCCGTTCAGTGGGCGCTGGCCACGTGGTGACGAAGGTGCGTGCAGTGGACGCAGACTCTGGCTACAACGCGTGGCTGTCTTATGAGCTGCAGGCTTCTCCGGGTAGTGTACGCAGCCCGTTCCGCGTGGGATTGTACTCAGGCGAGATCAGCACGACCCGTGCCCTGGATGAGATGGATGCACCGCGCCAGCGCCTGTTCGTGTTGGTGAAGGACCATGGAGAGCCAGCACTGACGACCACCGCCACCTTGCTGGTGTCGCTGGTCGAGAGTGGTCAGACTCCAAAATCGTCGTTGCGGTTGCCTGCAGGGGACACAAGCCCGGAAGCCACACTAATTGACGTGAACGTATACCTGATCATCGCCATTTGTGCGGTGTCCAGTCTATTGGTGCTCACGCTGCTACTCTACACGGTGCTGCGCTGCTCGGCTTTACGTACTGAGGGCTCATGCGGGCCTGGGAAGCCCACGCTGGTGTGCTCCAGCGCGGTGGGGAGCCTGTCGTACTCGCAGCAGAGGGGGCCGAGGGTGTGCTCGGGGGAGGGTCTACCCAAGATGGACCTCATGGCTTTCAGTCCCAGTCTTCCTCCTGGTCTGGATAAAGAAAATGAGAGGGAAAACCAGGATCCAGGATCAAATCACCCTGGGCAGGTGAGTTTTCCACAGATTTCACCTGTTCTAGGAGTCTGGGTGAAACTTTTTATAACCTAGTTTTTAAACTATGAATTAGGAGCGTGTGGGGGACATGTATGCGCACACATTGCTGCTGGAGATTGATCCCAGGTGCTATTTGAGACATGGTCTCACTAAATATGTTATTTGTAAATATTCTGTATTTTAAATATTTTGAATAACAGTGTCAGTTAGTAGAATGTGACATTGTGCATTACCCTGTCTTTAATCATATGAATACTCAGGTGTCTCATTTTTTTAAAAAAAAATTAGGTTTCTTTAACTGATCAATAGTCTATTCCAAGGTATGATTATAAATGTTAAAAGAAATGATTTATAAGAATGACTTATTTCTCAACTAGAAGTAATCATTTTCATTGAACTACCATTAATATGATGATGAGAATCTTTCTCTTAAAGTCTCAAAACAATATGAATATAAACCTATATGAGAGCGGGTTTGATGCATTCTATGCTTGATATTCTCCATGATAACTAGAGTAACTTCTATCATTTCTTATTTCAAAGATTATATAATGGTAAACTTTGAAGCAGAATATATTTTCAGATACAAAATAAGAAAAGCATTTTGTTGCTCATTTATATTAGCTGAATAAGCTTTTTTAGTCTATCCAAAAATTGACATTTTTATTTCACTGAGTCAACAAGGAATTTTGTAATAGCTAAAGAAACTTTTGTGAATGATCCCTCAAAATGGAACAGAACTTAGAGTGACCCAAGAAATGGCTAATCCAAAAAAATCCCTCAGGGTCTTTTCTGTATTTACATAATCAGTTACAGGATGTTCCTATACAATGAAAAAGTGAAAAAGGAAAAATGTGACTCCGTACTCAGATTACAACCATTCATAAAATAAGATTGCATTCATTTTACTGCAATGTTGCCCCAAAACTACTGAAGGTACACCCACAGACTGATCATAAAAGGTTCCACGGCAGTTTCCCATGAAACTGATAGTTTCCACCTCAGAGGACCTCACGATTGGCATTAGTGTTTATGTGGAGAAGAGACCTTGAATACAGGCTGCGCTTAATCGTCCTCCTTACAGCCACGGTAGCTGGGAGTGACCATCTTCACTACTCGGTCCCTGAGAAAGCCAAACACGGCACCTTCGTGGGCCGCATTGCGCAGGACCTCGGGTTGGAACTGGAGGAGCTGGTGCCGCGCCTGTTCCGGGTGGCGTCCAAGGAGCGCGGGGACCTTCTGGAGGTAAATCTGCAGAATGGTATTTTGTTTGTGTATTCTCGGATCGACCGGCTCTTGCCAGTCCTCCGCTGTGTGGGCAGAGCGCGGAGTGCAGTATCCACCTGGAAGTGATCGTGGACAGACCGCTGCGGGTTTTCCACGTGGAGGTGGAGGTGAAGGACATTAACTACAACCCGCCTGTGTACAGAGAAATGGAACAAAACGCACTTATTTTAAAATCTAAGCCGCTGGGCACTAGCTTTCCTCTAGAGGGCGCTTCTGGTGCAGATACTGGCATAAATTCTGGCCTGTCTGTTAGGACTAAAGAAGTATTTTGCACTTAAAAACTCAACAAAAAAGAAACGCATATTGCCTGTATTCTTCTGAAGTCATTGAGTAGGCTGGAATAATCAGAACTGAATGTATTGATGATGGTCATCGATAGCATTAAAATGGAGCTAACAGGATCTGCTCAGATTCTTATAACCATCCTGGATGTAAAGGACAGCACCCTAGAATTTCTTTTCCTTTTTCCTTTTTTTTTTCTGGAACCAGGGATTGAACTCAGGCCCTTGCACTTGCCAGGAAAGCGCTTATTCCACTGGGCCATCTCCCTGGCCACAAGGCATAGAATTTCATAAAGCTGTTTATGAAGTAATATTGTTTGAAAATGTTCCAAACTTCACGACAATAATTCAACTCTGTGCTTCTGAGTTAGATGAAGGCTTGAATAAAGAAATTTTCTATGGAATGAAAATAATTTTGCCCATAAGTGAGAAATGTGTTTTCAGTAAATCTAGACAAAAGTGAAATGAGAATTCATGTAGAACTAGATTTTGAACAGAATAATGCTTATGATTCAAGTTAATGACATTGATAAATGGAATTCTTCTATGCTTGGTCAATGTATAGACCAGATGGAAATTCTGGAGCTGAATGATAATGTCCTTGAGGCAATGGTCATTTTGCTATAACTCCTTGTACTAAAGGATGCTAAAGGATGACATCCTCAATGTACTGATCAATGTGACTGACTGTGACCGTTGTGTAACTGGATAAATGGCCTGCTCCTTGACACTCCATGTTCCCATCAATCTGGTTTTCACCTTCAAGAATTAGTATTCGCTGGTGTGGGAGAGTGCCCTGAACTGTGAGGGTGTGCCTGGCTAGAAGGAGGTGGTGATGACTGTGCATGATGGATGTTCACCTCTGCCATGGGCCTTGGCCACCATGTCCGTGGAAGTAGATGACTTGTAGGACAAGGCACTGGTGTTTGTGCAGCCCAAGTATATCATGCTCATGGAGAACAACCAGATGGGCTCCTACAACTTTTCTGTTCTTCTCCCCTCTTGGGCCCCAGGAGCTGAGGATTCAAAGAGCAAGCTGATGTCAAGGTCAGTTGGTCATACTAGCAACAAGGTTATCAGAAGGTGTGCTCTGGGAAAGACCTATCCCATGGCCTTCAAACCCAGTCTTTTGTGAGCTGAGAGGTTTGCTTAAATTCTTCTAGTAATTGACATTATTTAAGGGTATTTGTTTCTCTTAGTTACTTGCTTTTTGATTATAATTGTGTCATGTTAGTTCTCTTTGTAATATTCACAATCATATCCTTTAGAACCACTCTTAGAGCTTAATCTTTCTTAGTCATTTTGAATTTTATCTATTATCCAACATTAATGAGTTAGGTAGACATAATGGAGATCACAGACCACAATTTAAAATTCTCTTTTTTTTCTTGTTATCTATGAATGATTGGCATTGAAAAATAGTATTGCCTTAAAGCAGTCTAGATATTTATTAACTCTTAAATTAAAAAATTGTTCATAATTTCAGTTTAGGCAAATTACAAGGATGTCTCAAAGTGTATCCAGAAAACTTTAACTAGGTTCCTTGTTTTTTATTGCTGAGGCTATTAAAATAGCCTCCTTTGTTATCATTTTCATTTCATCATAATCTAGATATAAAAAGATTATGTTCCAAGTATTATAATAATAATAATAAAAATAACATTTTTATTCTAAGATGAGCAATTTGCCATTTATCATGTGAAATATCCTTTCAAGTGGTACTAATGATTGTACTATTTGTAGACAAAATATAATAAAATCATTTATTAATTTAAGATATTTACTGTCACCTAAATTGAGGTGTATATTCCAATTGATATTACAATTCAGAATTTACTATAATTTATTTTATTTTATTTTTTTAAAATTTACTTATTTATTTATGTGTGTGTGTGTGGCCAGCTCAGCCCACCAGGGGGCGGGGCTGGCTGGCATG
Source organism: Octodon degus (assembly GCF_000260255.1). NCBI lineage: Eukaryota > Metazoa > Chordata > Mammalia > Rodentia > Octodontidae > Octodon > Octodon degus. The sequence continues at coordinate 4,950,516 of NW_004524761.1, read as the reverse complement.
TGGTGCTGGGGGATTGAACTGCGGTCCCCGTGCCTTGCTAAGCTTGTTCTAAGTAGGTGCTCTAGACCACTGAACCATCTCACCAGCCCCAATTTATTTTACTTTTTTGATTGGTATATATCATAATACTACACGTTATAATTAATGGATATTTGGTTTTGCAGTGCGGGACATTGATTCAGGGCCTTACACATTCTGTGCAAATGTTGTACCACTGAGCCACATCCCCAGCCCTAATTGCATTTTTTATTCAATAAAATATAAGAATATATGATTTTTTCATTGTGTTAGGGATTGAAACCAGGGCCTCTGGCATGCTAAATCAGTACTCTACCACTTAGCTATATACCCAGCTCAAGATTACTAGTTGATTTCTATTTCCAGGCACTGTTCTGATTATGCTTTTTTCCTTTTTCTTTTTTTCTTTTTGCCATACTGGGGGTTGAAACTTTTTTCTTTTATAATAAATGACCCATTTGGAAAATTTACAACAATTATTATTCTTAATTTATGGGCAAGAAATTAGAAATTTAAACTATAGAAATAGTAAAAAGTGGACTTAAACCTAGTTTTGGAGAATCTCAAACTGTTATGTTATGTTATTGCTTTGTTCCAGGTGAATTTTGTAAAATATGCAAAATCTTGTAACTCTCTTTAAAAAAATTTGGAGACTTCTCTTTGATTAGGAAATAGAACCTTATATCCCTCTTCTAGACATAGGATGCCTTCAATTTGTGGTTGTTTTTCTACTGTCATACATATCTTTACTTCTGGACATGAAACATTTTTTAATAAGTTTATGCTAGTAAAATGAATACTAGAACAGTTACATCTAAGAAATGGAGTAAGCTCAAGAGGTTAGCCAATGTTTTACTTGAGTCAGTATAGATAATTTCAATAGGAAAATATTGTAGATAAAGAGATAAGTAGGAGGAAATGTGCCAAGTTTTCTCTGGTGAATGTATGCTCTAAGGATTAGAGCAGAAGGGATTCTTTGGCAAGAAAGCTAGGAGAAGGATCTTTTATAGCAATCGAGGCATCAAGTGATGGAGACTTACATTATGGGAGCAGAAATGGATTGTAGTATTCACATACAAGAGGTATTAGCCATGAAAAGGTAGCCAGATGATGACTGGTTGAATGCAAACAACAAGAGAAAGATGAAAGTGGAAGATGACACTCACTCCTTTACTTTGGTCACCTGGAAGAACAAGCTTGCCCTAGGCAAGGTGCAGAACATCACTGAAGCAACAGTTTGCACTGGTTGGAAGTTAATATTTGAGAAAATGTTTCACTTGAGGATCTAGGAGAATACTAGTGTTACCAGAAATTTGGGTCTGCAGCTTAGGAAATTAAAGAATGGATTCTGGAATAATTTCATGAGACAAAAAGTTTAAATCAAAAAATGATAAAATCACCAAGAGAGATGTAAAAATAAGAAATAATGAGTTTGAAAAATTTAGGTGTGTAGTTGTGTTAGTTTTTGGAACTGATGGAACAAATGACCCTAACTGGGTGTTGTAAGACAACAAATATTTATTCTCTCCTGATTGTGGAGGTCATAAATCCAAAGTCAAGATATTACTAGGGTTCTACTACTTGTTTAGCCTCAATATAGAATCTGTTTTCTGCTTCTTTCAGTTTCTGGTGGCTATTTACATTCCTTGGCTTGTGGTTATACTTCTCCAATCTATGGCCATATCATTTTATCTCCTCCACTGTCTTCTCTGTATGCTTATTTTTAAAGGGTACATGTACTTGCATTTAAAGTCTACTAGATATTCCAGGATAAACTCCTCTCAAGATATTTAATTTATTCATAACATTTGCCTTATAACATAATATTGAGAGGTTCCAAGTCTTATACTGTGGATATATTTTTTGAGGAACCACTGTTCAAACAACTTCAGTAAACTTAAAATCATCAGAAGGTTAGATAATGGGTAGCTGAAATAAAAAACAAATGCAATATAAGTAAATTTGTACAACTTTTAGTAAATTTTAGAAGTTATAAGTGAAGAGAAGATAGTAAACAGAATAGCTATATCTATAACTGAACATATTATATCTGTGCAAAGAGACGTTTGAGATGTTCTATACAGATACTTGAGTATTTTTGCTGTTTGATGGAGAAATGTACTAAAGATAAGGGAGACAATACAAGAATCAAAACACAGATGAAAGATATAAAGTAGAATGAAAAATAACTTTTCTGGAGCATCGAGTTGACCTTAAATGTAGAGGTAGTTTTCTTTTTGACTAGTCAGGAATGCAAGTTAGAAAATATAAAGGAAAATGTTGACACAAGAAGTAAGCAATTGACTTCATGTTTTGTGACTTTTTCCTCTGTGGGAAAAGCATCTGAAAGTCAGCTGGTGGAAATGAGGTGGAGAGTTTGAGAAGAGGGGAAAAAGAATATGCAAAAATTTCTGTAGGCAAGAGGGAAGAATTTATGAATTCATTTGAAGGTCTAGTTTAGATAAGTGTATGAGTATACATGTAGAGAATACGACCATTATGGTTAAGTAACTGTATTATCAAGAAGAATAGAGAAAAATTAGGTTAGTTGTGTGTTGGAAGCTTAAATAACTGTTAATTGTGTGTTGGAAGGTTAAGTAACTGTACTGTCAAGAAGAATAGAGAAAATTAGTTAGTAGTGTGCTGAAAGCTAATGAGTATCTTAGAGTAGTAAGATAAATGAGTGATCTAGGGTGTCAGTCAAGGCACATTTTAAGTAGTCAAAGAGTTTAGTAATGAAGTAATAGACCATAATAGGAACTGATAGAGAAGAAACATTAAAAAGAATCAGGCCTATTCCCATTATAAGAGTAAGCTACATTAGTAGAAGTAGTGGAGCATGACAGAATGGTAGAATAGGCAAGAGGATACTTAATATACTACATAAATTTCAAAAAGGAGCAAAGGTACAGAAATGAACCCAAGTGTTTTCTATAGAGTTGTTCACAGAATAGGCATGACAGTATACTTTTTTTTATTTTTCAACAAATAATACACTGCATATATTCTTCTTAGTGGTTAATTGCTGTACAAGATGCGGACTTGTGATCCTATTTACAAACACCATTGGAACAAATCATTCTATTCATTAACAGAATGTAACTATATATCTATCCCAACCACTTTGAATACACAGATACAAAATGGACATTCATCTGTATACCTCATTTTTTCTAAGTTCCGTTATTGAATATTATAGGTGTGTAAACTCAGCAAAATATTCTAAAAGAGTCCAGTAGCCCATATTAGCATTGGGTCTTCTGTTTAACTGGCAATGTCAGAAATTATTGACCTGAGTCCCCCACAGCTCAACTTAACAGCATGGCTTTATTTCTTATAATTTCGTCTTCATACTTTTCTGCTGGATGGTTAAGACCAAGGTAAAGCAGGACCTATGCAACAAGAGTTGTAGTTTTTTGGTCTGAGAAGGTCAGTGAAATGCCCTCAGGATTTGTCCTGAGATCCTGTACCTCAGATTGTAGAACCTTTATCAGTGCAGCCATGTGGATATGACAGTATACTTTTATTGTTAATTTAACCTGGAACTTTGTGACTTGGTAGTGATAGCAATAAATAAAAATTCCCTCTTCTTTTGCTTACTAACGATGTGTTAACAGTTTTTCTAGTTCATCTTACATACTTGGAATATCAGAATCAATAGTAAGGTTTTCCTTAATGATGATGAAGTAAAAAATACAGAGAAAAGACATTTAACTTATTGGTAGAAGTTCTAATTCTATTAAGTGCACAAGATTTTAGTTCTTGGCATGTTTTCTGCAATAGAACTCTAAACTTGAAAGCCATGCAATTGACTGTATTCCTTACAAATACAAATATTTTATCCATACTTCATATTCAGAGGAATTTATGGGTATTGTGTATTTATTTAAAATATGGCATGCCCTTACCAATATCTTCCACCTTCACCTGCTTTATTCTTATGTGATTGTTGTTTGCTGTTTACAGTTAATGGCTGTTGTTTAATAAAGTCTTTAAAAATACTACTAGGAAGGACATTACCACAAGAGCTTATATGGTTATGAGAACCAATATACCCTTCTTTTAAAAATCTGCATGCGAATTTTACACATGTAAAAATAAATTTGAAGAACAATGGAACAAACTGTCAAATAACATCAAGTGATCATCAGAACACAGCTATTTACCATTTCTTAGAAGGTGAATATTTAGCCCCAGTTACACTTTTGCAGTGGAAAGTCAAGAAATGTAAAGAAAAAAGAGATCAAAGGAAAATATGTTGACTGAATCATTCTTACACTTACACATTTATGCGCATGGTGTCGTTCTTCACTGAGAACGTTTTTGCCAAGAAAGCCACCATTTCTTCTTCCTCTAGAAAATTTGCCAGGTCATACAAAATCCGTTTTGATTTTTACTGCATTAGGAAGCCTTAAAATTGGTCCTTGAGAGCAAGTTTAAGGTAAGACATCCAATATTTTGTAGACATCTGAAGATTTTGCATGTACCATGCTGTTTACCTGGAAAGAAGGCACAGGAGCCAGATCTCTGTTGCTCTCGATTCTGCTCCTCGCAGCCTGGGAGGCAGGGAGCGGCCAGCTGCACTACTCGGTCCCCGAGGAAGCCAAACACGGCACCTTCGTGGGCCGCATCGCGCAGGACCTGGGGTTGGAGCTGGCGGAGCTGGTGCCGCGCCTGTTCCGGGTGGCTTCCAAGGAGCGCAGGGACCTTCTGGAGGTAAATCTGCAGAATGGTATTTTGTTTGTGAATTCTCGGATCGACCGGGAGGAGCTGTGCGGGCGGAGCGCGGAGTGCAGCATCCACCTGGAGGTG
>NW_004524761.1:4935801-4944536 GCF_000260255.1 Octodon degus | reverse complement strand
CGCTGGTGTCCTACTCGCTGGTGGAGCGGCGCGTGGGCGAGCGCGCGCTGTCGAGCTACGTGTCTGTGCACGCGGAGAGCGGCAAGGTGTTCGCGCTGCAGCCGCTGGACCATGAGGAGCTGGAGCTGCTGCAGTTCCAGGTCAGCGCGAGGGACTCTGGTGTGCCTGCCCTGGGGAGCAACGTGACTCTGCAGGTGTTCGTGCTTGATGAGAATGACAATGCGCCCACGCTGCTGGGGCCCCAGACCAATGGTGTGTTGAGCGAGATGGTGTCGCGATCAGTGGGCGCTGGCCACGTGGTGACGAAGGTACGTGCAGTGGATGCTGACTCTGGCTACAATGCGTGGCTGTCTTATGAGCTGCAAGATTTCGCGGCTGGTGCACGCAGCCCATTCCGCGTGGGTCTGTACACTGGTGAGATCAGCACAACTCGTGCCCTGGATGAGATGGATGCGCCACGCCAGCGACTGTTGGTGCTGGTCAAGGACCATGGGGAGCGAAAGCTGACTGCCACTGCCACCGTGGTGGTGTCTCTTGTGGAGAATGGCCGTGCCCCGAAGGTATCTTCAAGGGCCTTGGTGGGCAATGGGAGTACTGAAACGGCCTTGGTGGATGTGAACTTGTACCTGATCGTCGCTATCTGCACTGTGTCCAGCCTGTTTGTGCTCACGCTGTTGCTGTACTCTGCACTGCAGTGCTCTACACCCCACGAGTATATGGGCGGGCCTGGGAAGCCCACGCTGGTCTGTTCCAGCGCGGTGGGGAGCTGGTCATTCTCGCAGCAGAGGGGGCAGAGGGTGTGTTCTGGGGAGGGCCCACCCAAGACAGACCTTATGGCTTTCAGCCCTAGTCTTCCTCCTGTTCTGGGTTCTAAAGAGGAAACACACCAGGACAATGAGCAGGCAGAACTCTCGAAAGAGGTAAAGTATTTTATTTTATTTTTATCATGTCATAGAAGTGCTAATTTTAATTTAATTTGAAGTTTTTATTTTTAAAATTTTTATTCATTTTAATGAGAAAAAAGATAAAGTAGCAATGAAACAGTTTCTAAACATGTTAGTAGGACATTTACAATAATTAATATATTGCATATTGTCTTCATAGTAGTTATTCAGAGGACAACATGCTGAGATGATACCTTGTCTAAACAATATTAGTACAAACTTTTATTCTCAGTGAACTAAAAGTAGCTGTATATCTATCCTAACTCTCTTGTGTATACATACATATAAATATATTTTTTCTTCCCTTTTTTTCACAACAAAACTGTCCTTTAGTTACACTTTTGTGAAGTTCGTAACACCTGACACTAGGTTGCCTTGCAACTGACAGCTAACTTTAACAGACAGGGTGTTCATCTCAGGAGTGAGGTGGCTTGTTTACTTTAGGCACTGGGCCAAGTCCCATCTATATATATTTGATCGATCTCCTAGTAAGCTCCTATTTTAATGTATTGTTTAAATGAAATCTTTGAGCTTTCCTAACAGTTGCTTATTTAGAACATCTTTAACCTCACTTTTGTAATTATTTTGGAAGTTAATTTTAGCCTCTCTGATCCTCTTTGTCTCTGATGGCTGGTTACTGACATTTGTGTTGGATTATTTTTCATAGTGAAATGCAAGCCAGAAGCATAATGAAATGTCCAAAACTGGAATACATCTTTTGTTGCAGTTTTAAGGGTTCTAAGTATTTGTTGTATTTTAAGCCCTTACAAAAAGTGAAACAAAACTCAATGTTGTGAGAATGTAAAGTTTATTTTTAAATTTTTGTTGTTGATACAGGGTCTTGCTATGCGGTTTGGACTTATAGTGATCCTCCTGTCTCAGCCTCCCTAGTGCTGGGATTCAAGGAATGCACCATCATGCTTGGTTTGGGGTGGGCACCCCATGCGGTATCAGGGATAGAACCCAGAACCTTGTGTTTGCCCATCAGGTGCTTAGACCACAAAGTTATCTCCCCAGCTCGAGAACACAAAAGTTTAAAACAACATTGTTTTGATGAGGTTAATTTTAATTTGAAATTTTAAAATATATGTAATTAATATATACATACGACCATGTGCATGAATTGTTTCAAATAGCTTCATTACTTTTCGTATAAATGCCTGCTTTTCAATGTGAAAGTTTTCTTTTTTGTAAAATAGTCATTTTGGTTGGTTCCTCCTTTCATATCCTCTAGGCATATTACTGTTCATCTCTACGGTATCCTATAAGAAACACCCTGTGGGTTTTTTTTTTTTTGCACACACAGATGCATATATATCCAACAAATAAATATTTTTTATATTTCGATTTGGACATTTAATACATTATGAATTTCATGTCTCTCATTCAACAGTAATTGTTGAAAATCCTGAAAATTTGATGATTTAATAGATATGTAGCATTCAAATAATGTGGATACAGCACTGTGTATTTGGTGATACAGGAGGAAACATGTGGTTTCACTGGTGTTTCATTTTGTATTACCTGTAATGAAAGAATGCATTGAACTATAATTTTCTATATCACCTAAATCCTGGTGATTTTATTTCTATGAAACCATTATGTATGGAATTCTTGCAAAGAAAGCATTAAGAATTTTAATTTAATATTTTTCACTGAATTGTCTTAAAGAATTTTATAGTTCTTTGAATTTCCACCAACTAGTAATGAGAACTCTCCTTTTTATCTCATGGAGCATGAGTTCTTATTTTTTTCCCATATAATTTCCTTAAAATGTCTCATTCTCATTCTAATTTTTAATTCCTATATATCACCATTGGATTTGAGTATATTATCAGTAATGCTTTGTTGACTTGGATTTTGATTTTCTTTAATTTATCAATTAAACTACACATTTTGTATTGAAAAATTTGGCTTTTTGTGATTACTATATGCAATATAAATCACAGTTGTTGACTACAACTCAAATGTGATTTTCTCTTGTTGACTACAACTCAATTTTCTCTTAAATCATTTATATTAATTTGTTTTTAGTATATTTTGTCATATAAATGTGCTCAAAATTTATTTATTTAGTATGTCTATTTTGTGCACTTCAAGATCTCTGGATTTGGGTAGAAAGATCTTCCCAATTCCTATATTGAAATTTTTTGAGGAAGGGATATAGTTGTGTGCTGGAGGGCATGCCTAGCTTGTAGAAGGCTCTCGGTTCCATCCCTATCACTACAAAAAGACATAATGTCATTAATCAAACTAATCTAATAAACACTTATAAGTATTCTGTATGTGTCATTGATGTTGTACATCCATGTGTCATATATATTGTAGGCATTTAGGATTGAGATTCATTCTTCTTTGTAAGTCCAGAGTTTCAGTTAGTGTCACTTTCTTTTTGCCTGGGGAATTTTGTTACTTTTTCATGTAGTGCACATTGCATTCTGGGAATGAATTCACTAATATTTGTTGACAATACCTTTACTTCACTTTTGTTTTTGAGAAAATATTTTCACTGGATATAGTTGGCTGGGTTTTTTTTAAAGGAATCATTCAATTATCTTCTGGATTATATAGTTTCCAATGAGAAGATTTCTATCTTTCTTACATCTTATGCACATGCGTCTTCTTACCTTTAATTCCTGGAGCAGTTGTTAAAAATTTCACCCTTTTTATCACTGAGTTTTGAAGTTGATTGTTATTTGCCTTAGTCTAGTTTTCTTTGGCTAGTCTACTCAGATTTTGCTGATATTCTTGGATCTGTAGGTTCATCATTTTAAGCAACTTTGAGAACATTTTCGTTATATATCATCTAATATTTTTGTTCTCCTCCATGCTTTTGGGCTCCAATTATACATATGTTGAACTTTTGATTGAAGATTTGTTCATTTTTTTCCAGTTTGTATTTGTCTGTTCTTTATTTTGGATAACTTTTATTGGCACATTTTCAAGGTTTTCAAATATATTTGTATTTCCTTTCGTAGGGTCATATCTCACTAATCCTGATGAGTACTTTTTGGAATTTTAGATTGTATATTTATTTATTTGTGTAAGATTCCATCTGGGTCTTAAAAATTCATTTATCTCTACATAATGTTCTTGTTTTATTTATATTTTTGTGTATATAAGTATGTTTAGAAATCTTAACCTTTGTCTGCTAAGTTGAGCATTTTTTTCACAACTTGATATGCTTCTATGCTTTGGTTGATTTATGTTATTGTGTGAATTGTGTTTTATTTTTTCCTAACTGGTAATCTTTCATTAAGTGTTAGATAGTTTGAAATTTATATGGGAATAAAAAGAAATTTACATGGGTAGGTGGTGGATTGTGAGCGTGTTGTTATTTTAAAGTAGTGGGATATTGCTGTTGGTGTCTAGAGATGGGAACAAAGAAAGCTGCCAAACATCTTATAATTACCACTAAGAATTCTAACAGATATAGAACAACTCTACATGAAAAAGAATTACCTAGCTCAAAATGTCTTTTCTAAAGAATATTGAACCTAGTTCTGACATGAAGTTAAGCCAATTGAGACCAATACATTCTATTCAAGGGTGATTCTAAGCCTTGTTAGTAAACATCTAGAATAGTGTTTAATGTAGGAATAATTTCATCCACTATTAATGCAATGTCTCCTGAGGAGACTATTTAATACTCTGTATCTTAAGAATCCCTTGTTTTCTTCTTTCTTTCTTTCTTTCTTTCTTTCTTTCTTTCTTTCTTTCTTTCTTTTTGTATTTTAGGGAAGGGTCTACAGGATGTTCAAGGTCTCACTACTAGATCCGACTTGTAGTGATTCGCCTGTTTACAGCCTTTCAAGAACTGGGATTACAGGCATGCACCACCATGCCTGGTCTCAATTGCCATCTCAGTACACCTCAGAGGCTGGGCTGGCATGACAGGTTTGGGAATTGAACCCCTGGCCCCTGCATGGCTTGTAGTGAGACCTTGAACATCCTGTAGACCCTTATCTGAATTTGTGTATCAATTCTAGTAGCTTCTTGGAGTTTTTTTTGGTCTTCCAGGTAGAGCATCATGTGACCTGCAAATAATGATAGCTTCACTTCTTCTTTACCTATTCTTATTCCTCTTATTTCTCTCTCATGTCTAATGGCTCTAGCTCAAGATTCCAGAACTATATTGAATAGGAGTGGTGATAGAGGACATCCTTGTATTATACCAGATCTGAGAGTAAAAGATTTCAGTTTTTCCCCATTTATAATCATGCTGGCTGTTGAATTGTCATAGATGGCTTTTATCAGATTGAGATAGAGGCCATGTATTCTAATATTCAGGGGGACTTTGATCATGAATGAGTATTGAATTTCATTAAAGGCCTTTTCTGCATCAATTGAGATGATCATGTGGTTTTTGTATTTGGCTCTACTGATATAATGTATTACACTCATAGATTTGCATATGTTGAACCATCCTTGCATTCCTAGGATGAATCCTACCTGGTCATGGTGCATAATCTTCTTGATGATTTTCTGTATTCTATTTGGTAGGATTTTATTGAGGACTTTTACATTTATTTTCATGAGGGAGATTTGCCTGTACTTCTTTTTTAGTTGGATCTTTCTCTCATTTTGGTATCAGTTTAATACTTGCCTCCAGGAATGATTCTTGGGGTTATTGCTTCCTTTTTTGTTTCATTGATGATTTTGCAGAATACTGAGATTAAATCTTCTGTAAATTTCTTGTACAATTCATCGGTGAATCCATTAGGACCTGAGCTTTTCTTTGTCAATAAATTTCTTATTACATTTTCAATTTCATGACTGATATTGGGTTATTGAAAATTCTTATATCTTCTTGATTCAGTTTTGTTAATTTTTATCTTTCTAGGAATCTGTCCATTCCTTCTGTGTCTTCAATTCTGTTAGTGTAAAGATTTTCAAAGTAGCTATTGATGATCTTCTGAATTTCCACAAGGTCTGTAGTAATTTCACCTTTTTCATTCTTTATTGCTCGTATTTGAGCTTTTTTCTTTCCTTTGTTTGATGAGGTTAGCTAGGGGCTTATCAATTTTATTTAATCTTTTAAGGAATCAGTTTTTAATTTGTTAAATCTTTGTATTGTATTCTTTGTCTAAATTGCATTAATTTCTGCCGTAATATTTGTGATTTCTTTCCATCTTTGGGCTTTGTGTTTGGTTTACTCTTCCTTTTCTAGATGTAGGAGGTGCAGCATTAGGGTGTTTATTTGTTCCTGTTCCTTTTTCCTAATGTGTGAGTTCACAGCTATAAATTTCCCTCCAAGAACTGCTTTCATTGCATCCCACAAATTCTGATAAATTGTGCTTAAATTTTCATTGAATTGTAGATATTGTTTAATTTCATCTGTAACCCATTGGTTGTTGGGGAGGGTGTTATTTAGTTTCTATGTATTTGTCGGGTTTTGTGGTTTCTTTTGTCATTTATTTCCAGTTTCATTGCACTGTGATCAGACAATGTGCATGGGATAATGTCTGTTTTCTTGCATGTACTTAGGCCTGGCCTATGGACTAGTATGTAATCTATTTTAGAAAATGTAAACAAAAAAAGAAGAAGAAGAAAAAAAAGAAAATGTCCCACGTGCAGCTGAAAAGAATGCACATTTAGAAGTGTTTGGGTGGAGCACTCTGTAAAACTTCCACTAAGTCCATCTGTTTCTGATTCAGTTCTGCTATCTTTTTACTAATTTTCTTTCTGCTTCACATATCTTTTTGGGATAAGTGGGTTTTAAGGTCTCCTGTTATGATTGTGTTATTGGATATTAGATTTTTCATGTTGATTAAGTTTTGTCCTATATAGTTGGGTACTCCTGTGTTTGGTGTACATATTTATGGTGGTTACCTCTTCCTCTTGTATTTCCCCCCTAATCAGTATGTAGTGGCCTTCTTTTTTTCATTTGATAATTCTTGGTTTGAAGTTCAGATTGTCTGTGAACAGGATTGCTACCCCTGCTTCTTTCTGAGGTTCTGGGACTATAGTATTGTTTTCTATCCTTTGATTTTCAGTCTGTGAATTTCTTTGTGCATTAAGTGTGTTTCTTGTGTACAGTATATTGTTGAGTTTTGCTTAATAATCCACTGTGCCAGTCTATTTCTTTTAATTGGTGAATTGAGTCCATTTACATTGATGATTATAATTGAGACTTACATTTGACATGTTATTTACCTGTTGTTGTTTATCCCTTTTTCCCTGTGTTTAACTGTTTGCCCTATTTGGTGGGTTCTTTCCATTCTTTTTCATGGAGTTGTGTTCATTTTGACCCCTCTCTAGAATATCTTTTAGTAGTCTGTGTAATATTGGCTTAGTTGTCATGAATTTTTTAATTTATTCTTTGTCATGGAAGTATTTCAGTTCTCCATTAATTTGAAGGAGAGTTTTTCAGGATATATCATTCTGGGTTGGAATTTCTTTTCTTTTTTTAAAAATAATTTTATTGAGAAACAAATAGCAATGAGGCAGTTTCAAAACCGATTACTAGCACAGTTTCAATAATTAATACATTGCTTATTGTTGTCTTACTGGTTATTCATTGTACAAGATGCAGACATGATAATCTGTCCACACACACTATTAGAACAAACCTCTCTATTCATTGAATTAAGATAATGGATCTGCATATCTATCCTAACTATACTGAATATATGGATACAAAATGGTCGTTCATTTGTATCCCCCATTTTTGTCTAGTTTTTGTCAGAAAAGGATATTCCTTTGTCATTTAAATATTGTAGGTAAGTGAATTCAGCAAAATATTCCAATACAGTCCAGTAGTCCATAATAGTAGTGGGTTTTCCATAAGACTGGCAAAGTCAGAAGTGATTGACTTGAACCTTTTAGAGCTCAGTATATTAATATGGCTTTATTTTTGTACTTTGTTATTATACTTTTCTGCTGGATGGCTAAGACCAACATAAAGAAAGACCTATATATCAAGAAATATAGCTTTTGTATCTGATAAAGTCAATCAAATCCCCTCAGGATTTATCCAAAAACCCTGTACTGCAGTTTGTAGATCTTTGTCAGTGTCAGCCATGTGGATGAGCCATGGCCATTGCTTGACCAATTTGATCTCTGTGAAAGCCTGAGAGAATGTTTTCTCTCCATGTGACTCTCCTTAAGAACACACTATATCATCAATCACTTTCCTCTGTGACCCCATAATCTCTTTGATCAGAATATTTGGGAAACAACTGAGTTACATGATGTTGCAGTACAGGTTCTATTATGTCCTGAGTCTTTACTGAACTTGAAAGACTAGGGCCAAAATGTTGGCTGTACTTTTTTCCTCTAATTTTTGGCCTGCAAACTTAGGTTGTTAACCTTCCAGAAAAGAAGCGTATTACTATTACCCTACAACATAGGCAGTTGAGCTTAACCTCACTATGTGTCTGAATATTAAACATCTTAGACATAATATGAAACAGGTATTTTCCATCAAGTATTGATATGTTAAAACTTAAGTCCCTACAGAATATGAAGAAAAAAATTAAAAAATGAAAAAAATATTTTAAAATTAGGAATAAACAGTTACATATTTTACACATTGCTACCTTCAGTGTAGTTGCTTATTTCACAGTTACTAGCATATATAGTTAGTCAGGGTGAGAATCCTACCAGTAAACTCCCAGTTTCAGTAGCATGCTGAAGATTCTCAGGATCATTGCCTTACTCATCTTGTGCATATAAGTGTACGGTTTTGCCCCTGTCATGTTTCTAAGCTTTTCTCCTTGCTCTCTCTTTGTTTGCTAGTCTTCAAGTTCTTGCTTTCTTTTTAATTGTGTTACACCTTTCTATTTTTAT
>NW_004524761.1:4919001-4935701 GCF_000260255.1 Octodon degus | reverse complement strand
GCTAAGTTTGTTCCAAGTAGGTGCTCTAGACCACTGAGCCATCTCACCAGCCCCTGGAATTTCTTTTCTTGCAAGACTTGAAAATTCTTTGCTTCATGGTCTGAGAAGAGAAATCTGCCATTGTTCTGATGGGCTTTCCTTTAAATGTGACCTGTTTCTTTTCTCTAGTGGCTTTTAGTATATTATTCTTGTGCTGAATTTCTAGGAGCTTGATTATTGTATGTCTGGGAGTGATTTTAATTGGGTTCATATTATTTGGAGTTCTGTATGCCTTGTTTATCTGAATGTTGGATTGTTTCCCCATATTTGGGAAGTCTTATGCTATTACTTCTGCCCATATTCTTTTTATATCATTTGTGTTAACTCCTTCTTTCCCACTGATGCCTATTTGTCTTATGTTGTTCATCTTTATATCGTGTTGCAAATGTTGAATTATTTTTTCTGGCATCCTTGTTGTTTTTAGGAGATCTTTCCTTACTTTTTTTTACTAGCTGCAATGGTATTTTGTAGGTTTGAAAGTCTGTTTTCACTTTCATTCAGATGGTTTTGCCAACTTTAATTGCATTTTTAATCTCTTGAATATCTCCTTGAATCTGCTTCATGCATTCTGTTTCTTTTCTATATTGCTCATTCAAGGTTTCCATCATTTTTATCTTCTCTATTTTTTCTGTTTTTTCTTTAGAAACACTGATTAATTATTTCATTATAGTTATAATTTCTTTTTTTACTTTGGAGATTGTTTCTGATCTAATTTCCTCTATAACTTCCTGAAGTTGTTTCATTTCTTCATATGCTATTATTTCAGAGATTTCAGGTGTATTTCTTCCAGTTTCTTCTATGCTAGTGTCTTGTGCATTTGTTCTTGTTGGGCTTGGGGCCTGAGAATGCATTTTGCTCCTTCTCTTTGTCATTTTGTATAGCATTGTCCTCTGGCCTTTGCTGTAGAACTTTGGTTCAGTTATTACCTAAGCACCTACCAATATTATTGCCCAAGAGAGATCATGTGGTTAAGGCAGTTACAGTTTTCTATTTACAGTACAATTAGCAGAACTAATAATGGGTAGTGAGATTTAGCAATTGACAAACTTTTGTATTTAATGAGCTTTTATTTTAAACTATAAGAACAAAGATTATGACTGTATGGCCAAGCAGATTTTAAATTGGGAATATGTATTTGAATTAGTTGTCCTATGTTCTGTCAAGTCACCTCCCCTTGATGTACCTGGAGTCTTCCAGGCAGATTAGTTCACCCCAGTTACCTGTTGCCACCTCTCTTCATCCAGAGAGAGAATACTGTCATAGATCTGGGTTTAGCAGTATGCCTCAGCTTACCAGGTCAAGATCTACCAAGTTCGAATTTGTCTTGGGTCTGGCTTCTGTGCTTGGCTCTTTCCTGCTGGGTGCTCTGCTATGGAGTTCCTCTGGCCAGTCCCAAGCCAACCTGCACACACCACTGTGGACTTCCTCTCTGGCTGGTCCCAAATCGACGTTGGTGCCACAAAATAAATAAATAAATAAACAAATAATGAACGCATTCAAGTACTTAATTTCTTAATGTAACTGCCTTAATTTCAGTGATTTTCACTTATGTGCATAATTCCTAAACAAAGAAATACACTTTTGTTCAGAAATGTATTATATTTTATTTTATAAATGGAAAATAGAAAGATCACTGCTCTCACAATTCATCAATATGACTTTATTATTATTACTAAGTTAGATATCTCACATTTCCCTGAGATGACTTTGCCTTCCTTGACTGTTGCATAGGTTAAGAATCTAAAATATTTTATTTCTACTTTTCCTTTCCTGATGTAATGATTTGAATAACAACACTTCTTCCTTTTATTGTGTCTTAAAACTTCAGGTTTCTTGAACAGATTTTATACTAATAACTGTATTTAGAATTTTATTATGATATATTATCATTGCTTCCAGGAGGAGTTTTCATTATCAAGTGTATTTTCAGTCCATCCATCCGTCCATCCATCCATATATCTATCTTCTCACTCACAGTTCAGGTTCTTTGCTCACCACTATTTCTGTCCTTCCTCATTTTATAGATTCTGTTTTTGCTTTTATATTGCTTAAGTGAAATATTTTCTAGTACTTTGTTTTGTAAAGCATTTGGAGCTTATACACAGTGAATTTTTGCATACTATTTGAAAAACAACTTTTTACTTTGATAGGCCAATGATAATTTTGTTTCACATAAGATTTTTGGATCATAATTATTTTTAGTAGTTTTTATATGCTATTCTGATATTCTAAAATCTTTTGGTTTCTGGTATTGCAGATGAGAAGTTTGATTCAGGCTATTTTAATTGATATTTCAAATAACTTGAAACAATCTCTTTATATAATTATGCCTTCATTTGATTTTCTTTCTATACTGTATTAAATATGTCTTCTATGCTATCATGTTTTCATATCAAATGTGGCTTTGAAAATAAGAACAGTAAAGTTTTATTTTTTATATTAGTGATATTTGTTTATAATTTTTTTCCTAGATGGCCAAGTGATTACTGTGTTGATATTTTTTGTGGCAATTGATATAACTTTATTTAAATATAGTTTTGTTATGTATTATTCTGGGTCAGTTTTCTCAGGCACACCATGATTTTTGCAAGATAGAGTTTCAAACTTGTCTTCCTGGAAAACCTTCTTACATGACAGATTTAGAAACTTCCACTATTTTGTAACTTCAGATTTCTTCTTCAGAGACTCCAATTATAAATATGTTAGATATATTTTGCCTTTCTTTTCAGATAAGAGTTCAAAATTCTTATTTCACTTTTTAAAGATTTTACTCATTTGCTTCCATAATGTTTAACTGATGTGTTTCTTCTAGGTTAGGTTTTACTCCTGAAAATAATTTTTAGTTATATTTTAATTGTTTTCTAAAACTTCCATCTCTTTTTTAAAAAAAACTTTCTCTAACCATGTCATTACAATCTCATTTAATTTATTATATTTCAGTGTATTTTACTTTAAAATATTTCATTAGTACCCATTAATTTTACAAAATAAAATTTCACTTTAAATTGTCTATTTTCATATATGTATGTAACATAATTTCATCATATTCATAGCTCTATTATTCTGGCCAACACGCCTTACCTTGTGTCCTTAGTTTTGTCTAATAGTCTCCCTTCTACTTTCATGTACATTGTTTAAAAGATACCACATATTTGGGAAACATGCAGTGCTTGTCTTATTAATTTTACTTTATATCACAATCTCCAGATTTATCTATTTTCCTGAAAATGATATAATTTTATTCTTTATAGATGAAGCTATCTATATCTATATATCTCATATTTTCTTTATTCATTCATCCATTGGCTTGTTGGACACTTAGGCTGATACTATATCTTGGCTATTGTCAACTGTGGCAAGATAAATATGCACATGCAGGTTTTCCTATGGTAGGATGATTTTACTGCCTTCAGATATATACCAAGAAGTAGTATACCTGGGTAATATGATAGTTATAGTATTAATTTTCTGAGAATTTTTCCATAATATCTGTACTAATTTACATTCCTACAGGACCATAGGAAGTTTTCCTTCTTCCAATATCCTTAGGGACATGCATTTATTTATGTAAATAATTATTAATTCTTGATGCTAGCCCTTCTGGCTGGTTTGGGATTAACTCTCAAAATAGCTTTGATTTAGATTTCCTTAATGTTTGAAGATGTTGGACTTTTTCTATATACTTATTGACTACTTAAACTTCTTCTTTTGAGAAGTAACTGTTCAAATGATTTGCCAATTTATTGGCTGAACTGCTTCATTTTTTGCTGTAAGTTTTAGTTTATATTCTAGATATTGATTCCTTTGTTGGAAGTACAGCTGACAAAATATTTTTTTATTCTGTAGGTTTTTTTACTCTGTTGCTTGATTCTTCTTCTCTATGAAGTGTTTAATTCTATGTAATCTCATTTGATAATTTTCTTGAAAAATGTATTTGGTTTTTGCAGGGTTTCACTGCATGGCTCAGACTCATGGTGATCTTCCTGCTTTCACCCTCCCCAGCGCTGAGCTTACAGGCATGTGCCGCTATGCCTGGACTCTGGCTCAGCACCCCCTGGCCCCTGTGCTTCCCTAAGCCTGACTAAACAAGGGCTTTCGTCCACTGTACTATCTTGCTGGCCCTCCATTTGATGATTTTTGCAAGTATTTTTTTTGTGCTGCTTAAGTCTCTTTCAGGAGTCTGCCCATGCCTATACTTCAAGTATTTTTAAAAATATTTTCTTTTAGCAGTTTAAAGTTTTAGATCTTAACCACTTTGAATTTTTTTGTTTGCTTGGGGTGAGAGATAAGGATCTTGTTTTGATCTGCACCTGGACATCCAGTTATTCTAATACACTTGGTTGTAAGGCTTTTATTCAAACAATATTTTTGGCTCATTTATCAATCAAATGGTAGTAGTCTTAAAGCTTTGTCTTTTATTCTGTCCATTAGTCTCTGTGTCCAATTTTATTTTTGGCCAGTACTGTTGTGTTTTTGTTAGTTTGGTGTTGAGGTGTATTTTGAAATCAGGCCCTATGATGTTTCCAGCCATACTCATTTTGCCTAGGATTGGTATGGCCTCTGTGTGCGTGTGTGCATGTGTGTGTGTGTGTGTGTGTGTGTGTGAGTGTGTGTGTGTGTGTGTATTGATCTATATGAATATTAGGATTTTTTCTAGTTCTGTGAGGAATGACACTGAAATTTTTCATAAGAATCACATTGACTCTGTAGGCCACTTTTAGTAATACGGCCATTTTAACAATATTAATTTTGGGCTGGCCAAATAGTTCAGCAAATTAAAGTGCCTGCTTAGGCAGATGCAGGGGCCAGGAGTTGTATCCCCTGGCCTGCCCTGCTGGCCCCACCCCTGTGGAGTGTTAAGACAGAGATTGAGACTGGGTGTGGTGTTGCGCACCTGTAATCTCAGCCCTTGGGAGGCTGTAAACAGGAGGATCACTACGAGTCTGATCTATGCAGTGAGACAGTATGCATCCTGTAACCCTGTCCTAAGTACAAAAAAACCCCAACAATATTAATTTTGTTGAACCATGAAGTTGGGTGGTCTTTCCATCTTCTAGTGTCTTCTTCAGTTTCTTTTTTCAATGTTATATAATTTTATTATAGAATTCTTTCATGCCTTTAGTTAGGTTGATTCTTAGGTATTCTATTTTTTTGAAACTATTCTGAATGTTATTGTGTTCCTAATTTTTCTCAGCTAGTTCATTATTGCTATATAGAAAAATATAATTTTTAATGTAGATTTTTGTATAAGTATGAAAACAAAACGAAATTCTGCAGGTTCTTCTGTTTGGGGACCAAACTGCTCACAAGCAAAAGCTTTCATGAACTGAGGTATCACTGTAAATCTGATTGTTTGATAATGTGGTTGAACTGTCATATTTGTTTGCTGAGTTTTTTATTTGTTCATTTGTATTTATGAGGTTGGGTTATTAGGTCCTGTGTTATAATTGTGTATTTTACCTAAATGTTTAAGTCCAGTCGTATTTGTTTTACAAAATTGAGCATGTCGCCCTTCAATGCATTTGTACTTACAAATGTTATCTCTTCCTGTTGTGTTCTTTTTGTTACAAGTATATTGTAACTTCTGTTGTCTCTTCTGATCAGTTTTGACTTGAAATTACCTTTTACTGAAAATAAGATAGCTACTTTTGCTTGCTTTCTGGCTCCTTTTACATGAAGTATTTTTCCTTGTATCCTTTCACTTCTCAGTTTGTTTGTGGATGAGGTGTGTTTCTTAGAGATGGTATAGTTTTTTAAAATCCAATCTGCCAATTGGTGTCTTTTGATTGAGGCATTAGGATATTTTACGTTGAGAGTTATTACTGAAATGGATTTACTGAATCTTATCATTGTTTTGATTTTCATTTGCTTATTCTTTTGCTTTTCTTTACTCATCCAATTAGACATATTGATTTCTTTGGGATCTTCAGTAATGGCAACCTTACTTTCTCTATCTGGGGTTCCTTTGAGAACTTTCTGTAATGCTTCTTAGTGGTCATAAATTTCTTTAAGTGCTTTTTGTTATGGAAAACCCATCTCTGTCAATTTTGAACTTTCTGAAGAATTGTAATTTGTAGAAAATTATTTCATTTTAGGGCTTGAGAAACCTTTCTTCAAATTTTCTTGGCCTCTTAGGTTTGTGTTGAGAAATCTGGGTGGTGGGGCTGGCAAGACAGGCTCTGGGATTGAACCTCCAGGCTCTGTGCCTGCTTGCAGGCACTTTAATCTGCTGAGCTATATGGCCAGCCCTCATACAGTACTTCTTACACTTATTGAAGACTACAGACCAATAAGGAAAAGTATAACTTGAATACTGCTGCACAACTTTCATGACTAAATTCATCAAGAAAACCATTTATTAAACTATAAAACATTAAAATGTGCAGAAACATATGGAGGAAATCAGATCAGAAATAATCTCTGAAGTAAAAGAAGAAATGATAAAAATAATGAAAGAATTAATTACTGTTTCTAAACAAGACACTGATAAAGAATTAGAGGAGTATAAAAAAAATGGAAGCCTTGATTGAGCAAATAGGAAAGAAATAGATCTCATGAAGCAGACATAAAGAGATATAGAGAAACTTAAAATCTCAATCACAAGCTTGAAAAACTGTTTGAATGAAAGTGAAGATAGAGTTTCAGATCTTGAAGACACCATCACAGCTAGTTGAAAGGTAAGAAAAGATCTCTTAAAAACAACTAGGATGCAAGAAAAAATAATTTATTATCTGCAAGACGATGCAAAGATGAACAACGTGTGACTAATAGACCTCAATGAGAAAGGAGGAGTCAAAACAAATAATATAAAAGGAATATAGGCAGGAATAATAGCAGAAGCCATCCCAAATATGAGGAAACAATCTGACATTCAGGCAACCGAAGCATATAGAACTCCAAATAACATCAACCCAATTAAAAACATACCGAGACATATAATAGTCAAGATCCCAGAAATCCATCACAAGAACAATATACTGAAAGCTGCTAGAGAAAAGAAACATCACATTTAAAGGAAAACCCATCAGAATAATGGCAGACTTCTCTTCATAAACCATGAAGTCAAGAAGAACATGGAGCATAGCACTTCAATTCCTCTATGAAAACAAATTCCAGCCTAGACTATGATACTCTGCAAAACTCTATTTCAAGTTTGATAGAGAAGTGAAATACTTCCATGATGAAGAACAATTAAAGAATTTCATGATGACAAAGCCAACACTACTCAGAGTACTAAAAGATATTCTAGACAGGGACCAAAATGACCAGAACTCCATGAATGAGAACAGGAAGAAACCAGCAAATAGGGCAAACAATTAAATAGGAGAAAAAGAGATAAACAACAGTAGGTAAATAACATGTCAATCATAAGTCAATATATCTCCATTATAACCATTATAACCATCAATGTAAATGGACTCAATTCACCAATTAAAAGAAAAAGACTGGCACAGTGGATTAGGAAGAAAATTCCAACAATCTTCTGTACACAAGAAACACTTAACTCATAAAGAAATTCATAGGCTGAAAGTCAAAGGATGGAAAGCAATACTACATGCCACAGTACCTCAGAAAAAAGCAGGGGTGGCAATCCTTTTCGCAGACAGTCTCAATTTCAAACAAAGATTAATCAAAAAAAAAAAAAGAAGGATGCTACATACTGGTTAGGGGAAAAAATCCAAGAGGAAGAGGTAACACTCATAAATATGAATGCACCAAACACGGGAGCACCCAACTCTATAAGACAAATCTTAATGGACATGAAAAATGTAGTATCCAATACCACAATCTTAACAGGAGACCTAAACACCCCCTTATCACAAAAAGATAGGTCAATCATACAAAAAATTAGCAAAGAAGTAACAGAACTGAATCAGAACTTGGAAAAAATGGACTTAGTAGACATATACAGAGTGTTCTACCCAACCACAACTAAATACACATTTTTTTCAGCTGCACATGGGACATTTTCTAAAATAGACCAGATACTAGTCCATAGGCCATGCTTAAGTACATGTAAGAAAGCAGAAATTATCCCATGCATATTATATGACCACAGTGCAATGAAACTGGAAATCAATGACAAAGGAAACCAGAGGGGTTGGGGAGATGACTCAGTAGAATAAGTGCTTGCCTGGCAATTGCAAGGGCCTGAGTTTAATCCCTGGTTCCACCAAAAAAAAAAAAAAAAAAGAGAGAAAGAAAGAAAAAAAAGAGAAAAAAGAAACCAGAAAACCCCCATAAATACATGGAAATTAAACAACACTCTCCTCAGCAACAATGTGTCACAGATGAAATTAAACAAGAAATTAAACAATATATACAATTCAATGACAATTCAAGCACAATTTATCAGAATTTATGGAATGCAATGAAAGCAGTTTTTAGAGGAAATTCATAGTTTTGCACTCACACATTAGGAAAACAGAACAGTAGCAAATACCCTAATGCTGCACCTCAAATGCCAAAAAAGAAGAGGAAACCAACCCCAAAGTCCAAAGATGGCATGAAATTATAAAGAGTAGAGCAGACATTAATTTAATCTAGAAGAAGAAAACAATACAAGGAATTAATAAATAAAAAAGCAGGGCTGGAGAGATGGCTCAGTGGTCTAAAGCACCTACTTGGAACAAGCTTGGCAAGGCATCAGGGACCGCGGTTCAATCCCCCAGCACCACATGCCAGCCAGCCCCGCCCCCTGGTGGGCTGAGCTGACCACACACACACACCTTTCTCTCTCTCTCTCTCTCTCTCTCTCTCTCTCTCTCTCTCTCTCTCTCAAATAAATAAAAAATTAAAAAAAATAAAAAAGCAGGTTCTGTGAAAGTTTAAATAAAATTGATAAGTCCCTAGCTAATCTCATCAAAGAGAGGAAAGAAAAAATTCAAATATAAGCAATAAAGAATGAAAAGGGTGAAATTACCACAGACCCAGTGGAAATTCAGATATCATCAATAGCTACTTTGAGAATCTTTACTCTCACAGAATAGAAGACACAGAGCAAATGGAGAGATTCCTAGGAAGGTACAAATTATCAAAACTGTATCAAGAATAAATGACAACTCTCAATAACCCAATAACTGCCAATGAAATACAAAATGTAATAAAAAACCTACCAACAAAGGAAAGTCCAGGTCCTAATGGATTCACAGCTGAATTCTACACGAAAATTACAGAAGATATAATTTCAATGCTCCTCAAACTCTTCAATGAAATTGAAAAGGAAGAAATCCTCCCAAAATCATTCCTGGAGGCAAGTATTATACTGATATCAAAACCAGGGAAAGACACAACTAAAAAAGAGAACTACAGGCCAATCTCCTTCAGAAAGGTGCAACTAAAAGAGACAACTACAGGCCAATCTTCTGAACATACATGAAAAAAATCCCCAATAAAATCCTAGCAAATAGAATATAGCTAATCATCAAGAAGATTTTACACCATGATGAGGTTGGATTCATCCAAGGGATACAAGATGGTTCAATATATACAAATCTATAAATGTAATACACTATATCAATAGATCCAAATCCAAAAACCACACAATCATCTCAACTGATGCAGAAAAGTCTTTTGACAAAGTCCAACACTCATTCATGTTCAAAGTCACAGAAAACTGGAACAGATGGCCTGTACCTCAATCTGATAAAAGACATCTATGAAAACCCAAAGGCTAACATAATTCTAAAAGGGAAAATCATAAATATTTTACTGTTGGATCTGGTACAAGACAAGGATGTCCTCTATCACCACTCTGATCCAATATAGTTCTAGAATCATTAGCTAGAGCTGTTAAACAAGTGAGAGAAATAAAAATAATAAGAATAGGTAAAGAACCAAGTTAAATTATCATTATTTGCAGATGACATGATACTTTACTTGGATGACCCACAAAGCTCCACCATGAAGCTACTAGAATTAATACACAAATTCAGTAGTATAGCAGGATACAAAGTCAATAACCAAAACTCAAAAGCATTCCTCTACAGAGATAACAAACACACTGAGAGGGAAATTAGAGAAATGATAGCTTTTACGATAGCACCATGGAAAATGAAACACTTAGGAATTAACTAAAGAAGTAAAAAATCTATTCAATGAAAATTACAGTACTCTGAAAAAAGAGATTATAGAGGATTTCAGAAAAATTGAAATATGTTCCCTGCTCCAGGATAGGAAGAACACACATTGTGACGATGGCCATACTCCCAAAATTGTTATACAGATTTAATGCAGTCCCTATCAAAATTCCATCAACATACCTCACAGACCTAGAGAAATCATTCCTAAAATTTATTTGCAATGAGAAAAGACCTAGTATAGCAAGGGCAATCCTGGACAACAAAGACAAGGCAGAAATCATTACAATTCTTGACTTGAAAGTATACTACAAAGCTACTTTGATAGAATCAGCATGGCACTGGCAAAAAAATAGACCTGAGAATCAGTGGAATATATTAGAAGATAAAGAAGCAAGTACAAACACACACACACCCTTATCTTCAATAAAGTGGCCAAACATGGCTACTGGATGAAAGATAGCCTCTAATAAATGATGCTGGAAAAAGTGGCACTCTGTATGCCGTCTAATACTTGACCCAGGTCTATCACCATGCACTAAACTAAAGCCAAAATGGATTAAAGATCTAAACATTAAAACAGAAACACTAAATCTCCTCGAAGAGAATGTAGGACGCACTCTTGAAGACATAGGGGTAGGCAAACAGTTCATGAAGAGAAATCAAACTGCATGGGGAAGACTTGAAAGAATTAACAAATAAGACCTGCTCTTATTGTGAAGTTCTCTCATGTCAAAGGAAATTACCAACAGAGTGAAAGGGCAAACCACAAATTGGGAAAAAAAATCTTAACTAATAAGCATTCAAATGAACGTCTTGTCTCTAGAATATTTAAAGAACTAAATAACATTGGGGTGCCAAAATTTAAAGGTCCAATCCAGAAATGGGCATCCGAGATGAACACACACTTCTCAGAGGACAAAATTCTAGAAGCTAATATATACATGAAAAATGCTGAACATCATTAGCCATCCGTGAAATGCAAATTAAAACACTGAGATACCATCTCATCCCAAAAAGAATGGCTATCATAAAGAAATCAACCAACAACAAATGTTGGAGAGGCTGTGGGGAAAAAAGATCACTT
Source organism: Octodon degus (assembly GCF_000260255.1). Taxonomy (NCBI): domain Eukaryota; kingdom Metazoa; phylum Chordata; class Mammalia; order Rodentia; family Octodontidae; genus Octodon; species Octodon degus. The sequence continues at coordinate 4,924,496 of NW_004524761.1, read as the reverse complement.
TTCTACTGCTGGAGGGAATGTTAACTGGTGCAACCATTATGAAAATAAGTTTGTGGAGACTCCTTAAAAAACTATGACTGGAAATCCCATTCAAGCCAGCTATCCCCCTACTGGAAATTTTCCTAGAAGAACTGAAAACTTCATATCATAGTGATATTTGTGCACCTATGTCTATAGAAGCACAATTTGTGATAACCAAATCTTGGAAGCAAACAAAATGCCCATCACCTGAGTGAAGGATGAAAAAGATGTGGTATTTTATATAATGGAGTATTACTCAGCTATAAAGAATGATAAACTCAAAGCCTTTATATTTAAGTGGATGCCACTTGAAAATATACTCATAAATGAAATAAACCAGACCCACATGTGTAAATATCACATAGTCTCCCTAGTGTAAGAATGCAAAAGAAGAAATAAAAATAGAAAAGTATAACACAATTAAAAGAAAAGCGAGAACTTAAGGATTAAAAAATGGAAAGAGGGCTAGGAGAAAAAATAGGAAACTTCACATTTATGTGTACAAGATGGTTAAGGCAATGATCCTGAGAATCTTAAGCAGGTGGGTTTTTTTTTTCAGAACCGCAGATTGAATTCAGGCCCTTGTGCTTGCCAGGGAAGCACTTATTCCACTGAGCCATCTCCCCGGCCCTTAAGCAGGTTTTTGACTCTAGCAGTTAATTGGTAGCATTCTCACCTTGACTAACTATATATGCTGATATCAGTTGTGGACTGAGCAACTGCACTGTAGATAGCAATGTGTAATACTAGGGACATGGTTGGAATGCCTGTTATTGTGGTCTTCTAAATATCTACTGCTTGTCATGTCATAACAATTACAGCTATTCTGTCCTCAAGTAAATGTTTTTTAAAAAGGGGGTAATAAATGAAAACAAGAGAGAAGAAAAAAATGTCACAGGACATATTAATGCTTGATGGAAAATATCTGTTCCATGTTATGCCCAAGATATTTGATATTTAGATAGTGAGGTTAAACTCAACTGCCTATGATATATTAATATCATTAAGCTTTTCTTCTGGAGGGTGAACAACTTAAGTTTGCAGACCAAAAATTAGAGAAAAAGAAGGGCTGTAAGGACAGCCAACATTTTGGCCCTAGCCTTTCAAGGTCAGTGAGGACTCAGAACATAGAAGTACCTGTACTGTAATATCCTATAATTCAGTCATTCCCCAAATTTCCTAATCAAGGTGATTATGGGGCCTCAGAGGAAAGTGATCAGTGATGTAGAGTATGCCTATGGAGAATCACATGGAGAGGAAATCATTCTCTCTGTCTTTCACAGAGAACAAATTTGTCAAGCAATGGCCATGACTCATCCGCATGGCTGACACTGACAAAAGATCTACTAACTGCTATAGTGGGTTTCAGGGCAAATCTTGAGCAGATTTGATGAACTTGTCAGATGTAAGTTTCATTTCTTGTTATATTATCTTGTTTTGTCTTGGTATTAACCATCCAGCAGAAAAGTATAAAAATGTGGTATAAAAAGTAAAGCCATATTTGTATGCTGAACTGTAAAGAGCTCAAGTTAATAACTTCTGACATTGCCAGTCTTACAGATAACCCACTACTATTGTGAACTACTGGACTATATTGGATTATTTTGCTGAATTCACGCACCTTCAATATTTTAATGGCAATGGAATACCTATCTCTGACAAAACTAAACAAGAAAGGGGATACAAATGAATGACCATTTTGTATCTGTATATACCAAATAGTTAGGAAAGATGTACAGCTACTTTCTCTTAATTGAATGAGAAGAAAGATTTGTACTAATAGTTTTTGGACAGGATGTCACGTCTGCATCTTGTTCTATGAATAGTCACTATAAAGACAATATACAATGTATTAATTTTGTTTTTTTTGGTGGAACCAGGGATTGAAGTCAGGCCCTTGTGCTTGCCAGGCAAGCGCTTATTCTACTGCACCATCTCCCCAGCCTTGTATTAATTATTGAAACTGTCCTACGAATGCATTTTGAAACTGTCTCATTGCTATTTGTCAATAAAATTAATAAAAGAATTGATGTATGAAAATTTGTAATTCTTTATTTCTATTTTTTTACTATTTAAAAATTTTTTAATTATTTTTTTTCACATTCTGTATGGATTTAAAGTTTAGCCTATCAACCCTGGACAGATAATACCTGTACCATGCTATGTTTAAGGCATTTGATATTGAGACAGATACTGATGTTAAGCTCAACAGCCTATTTTTAGGGTAATAAAATCATTAACCTTCTCATCTGGAGGGTTAACAACTTAAGTTTGCAACCCAAAGAATTAGAGAAAAAGAAGGGCTACAAGAATAGACAAATTTAGGCCCTCATCCTTCAATGTCAGTGAGAATTCAGGACATAAGAGAACCTGTACTCTAATATCCTATAACTCAGTGGTGTCCCAAATTTTCTGATCAAGGTGATTATGGGGCCACAAAGGAAAGTGATTGATGATGTAGAGTGTGCCTAAGGAGAGTCATATGGAGAGAAAACATTCTCTCAGGCTTTTACAGAGAGCAAATTGGTCAATCAATGGCTGTGACTCATCCACATGGCTGACACTGACAGAAGATCTACAAACTGCTATACAAGGTTTCAGGGGAAATCCTGAGGGGGTTTGACTGACCTTATCAGATACAAAAGTTACATTTCTTGTTGTAAAGGTCTTGCTTTATCTTGGTCTTAACCATCCAGCACAAAAGTATAAAAATGAGGCTTAAAAAGTAAAGCCACATTCATATACTAAACTGTAGAAGGCTCAAATAAACCATTTCTGACATTACCAGTCTACTGACAACCCACTACTATTATGGACTAGTGGACTATATTCGAGTACTTTGCTGAATTGATGCATTTACAATATTTGAATGGCAATGGAATATCCATCTCTGGCAAAAGTAAACAAAACAGGGGGATATAATTTAACATTTTGTAGTGGAAAAGACATATATCTGTATATACAAAATAGCATAGATATACAGCTACTTTCTCTTAGTTCAGCAGGAAGAAAGTTTTAAACTAGTAGTGTTTAGACAAGATATCATGTCTGCACCTGGTACTATGAATAACCACTATGAAGACAATATGCAATGTATTAATTATTGTAAGTGTCCTACTAACTTGTTTTGAAACTGTCTCATTGTTATTTCTTTCTCAGTAATATTAATATAAAAAAGAAAAAAAACATTAAAATGACACAGTTTTACAAATTGGTCTTTTATTAGGGGTCTGGAAAGGGCTTACGTTTTGGTGAGATTGCACCATTTGAAAAAGTAAACATCAGTCTTTGCATTAAAGAGTGGGTACTCAGCAAGCTGATCTCTCATTCCTAAAAAGCCACCAGTATTTAAAATCAGTGCAAACTCAGTTTAGGGGTCTAGGCTAGGAAATCTGCTCAAGCTATTCTACCTCATCATTTATAACTAGTCCTAAAAAAGAATAATGTTTAAGGTTATCCTCAATACAGTCTATTTGTAATACTCTAAGATTGGCATTTGAAATTTAGTAATTTCAAATTTTGATGCCCTGAAAAGAAACTTTATTTGCAGTTAAATAATATAAAAATGTTATATGTTAGGTATGCATGTGAAGTTTTGTGATCTGAATTAAATGGTCATTGCTTGATCCAAAAAAATAAAAAGAAGAAGGAAGGAAGAGAAAAAGAAAAGGAAAAAGAAAAAGAAACAAAGAAATAGGAATTTTGTTTACAAATCTTTTACTTCCTTCATAAGATAGATTCCTTAGGATTTCACTTTTTGGATGCTATTTTGAAAGGTATGGTTTCCCTAATTTCTCTCTCAGTGCATTCACTGTTGGTGTACAAAAACCCTACTATATTTTGGGTGTTGACTTTGTATCTTGCTGCATTAATGAACTTGGCAATTAAATCTCGAAGACTCTTGGTGGAGTTTTTAGGGTCCTCTATGTAGGGTGTCATGTCATCTGAAAAACTGATACTTTTACTTCTTTTTCAAGAATTTATCGTTTTATTTTCTTTGTGGTCTAGTTACTCTGGTTAATGTTTCCAGAACTATATTGAATAGGAGTGGAGACAATGGACATCTTTGTCTTGTTCTGATTTTAAAGTGAATGCTTTCAGTTTTTGCCCATTTAATATGATGTTGGCTGTTGGTTTCTCATAGATGGCTTTTATCAGGTTGAGATATAGACCATCTATACTGATTCTCTACATTGTTTTTAGCACAAATGAGTGTTTGGATTTTTTCAAAAGCTTTTTCTTCAACTATTGAGGTGATCATGTAGTTTTTGTTCTTGGCCCTATTGATATGGTGTATTGCATTAATGGATCTGCATATGTTGAACGATCCCTGCATTCTTGGAATGAATCCCACTTGGTGTGATGTATAAGCTTCATGATGATCTGCTGCATTCTGTTTGCTAATATTTTGTTGAGGTCTTTTGCATCTGTATTTATTAGAAAGATTGGCCTGTAGTTCTCTCTTTTAGTTGGATCTTCATTGGTTTTGGAATCAAATACTTGCTTCCAGGAATGAGTTTGGGAGACTTGCTTCCATTTAAATTTCATTGAAGAGTTTGTAGAATTCAGCTGTGAATCCATTGGGACTTCAGCTTTTGTTTGTCGGTAGTTTTTTAAATTACATTTTCAATTTTATTTACTATTATAGGGGTATTCAGAGTTTATACATTTTCTTAACTCAGCCTTGGCATTTCATATATATCTAGGAAACTGTCTATTTCCTCTGTGTTGTCCATCATTGAGAGTAAAGATTTGTAAGTAGGTATTAATGATCTTCTGAATTTCTCTACGGTATGTAGTGATTTTGCCCTTTTCATGATTTGGCCTTTTTCTTTCCTTTTTTGATTAGGTTGACTAGGGGTTAATCAATTTTATTTGTTCTTTCAAAGAACTTTTTGATTCATTTATTCTTTGTATTGTTATCTTGCCTCTATTGCCTTAATTCCTGCTCTAATCTTTAAAATTTCCTGCCTGCTTTGGGCTTTGGGCTTGAGTTTTTCTTCTCTTTCTAGGAGCTTGAGGTGCAGCATAGGATTGTTTATTTGGGCTTGTTCTGTTTTCCTAACTTGCGAATTTGCTGCTATAAATTTTCCTCTTAAAACAGCTTTCATTGTTTCCCACAGGTTTCAGTAAGTTGTATCTGCATTTTAGTTTAATTGTAAATATTCTTTAATTTCTTTTTAAATTTTATCTATGACCTAATGGTTGTTAAGGAAGTTATTACTTAATTTCCATATGTTTATGATTTTTTTGCTGTTTTGTCAATAATTTTGAATTCATTGCACTGTGGTCAGATAGTCTGCATGGGATAATTTCAATTCCTTTGCATTTACTTAAGAATGCTCAGGACCCAGTCCTAGCCCAGGTCCGGTGAGTGTGTGGAGAGCTTCCTGCTAACCTGCGCCGGTGGGACCAGTCCCAGCCCAGGCGCAGCGTGGGCCGGACCCTCTCCCACCCCCTCGGGCCGCCCCCCA
>NW_004524761.1:4905387-4912206 GCF_000260255.1 Octodon degus | reverse complement strand
ACAGCAATTAACCACTGGGAAGAATGTATGCAGTGTATTATTGAAAAAAAATAACATTTTTGGTGTACAAGCTTTGAAATACTCCATAAATATAACATATGTATGTGATAGTACAAAAAAAAAAGAATGCTCTGTGTGTTAGTATATGGTCTGTTTTGGAGAACGTCCAATGTGCAGCTGAGAAGAATGTGTATTCTGTTCTTGCTGGGTGAATCACTCTGTAAAGGTCTAATAAGTAGGTTTTTCCACAAGTTTGGCTTAGTTCTGTTATTTCCTTGCTGATTTTTTTGCGTAGTTGATTTATCTCATTGTGGCAGTGGTGTGTTAAATTCCCTCATTTCAATTGTATCATTGCTTATTTCATTTTTCATGTGTGTCAAAATTTGTCTTATGTAGGTGGGTACTTCTCCATTGGTTTCACGTATATTTAGAATTGCTATCTCTTCCTCTTGCTGTTTTCTTTTGACAAATATGTAGTGACCTTCTTTATCTCTTTGAAAGATTTTTGGTTTGAAGTTGATATTGTTAGCAACTGGAATAGCTACTCCTGCTTTTTTCTGGTTTCCTGTGGCACGGAGAATTGTTTTCCATCCTTTGACTTTCAGTCTGTCAATTTCTTGTTCAGTTAAATGTGTTTCTTGTATGCAGCATATTGTTGGATTTTGTTTCTTCCTTTTCTTTTTCTTTATTTTTAGGGGAGGGTCTACAGGGTGTTCAAGGTCTCACTACTAGGTCAGACTCATAGTGATTCTCCTGTTTACAGCCTCTCAAGTGCTGGGATTACAGGTGTATGCCACCACACCCAATCTCAATCACCATCTCAGCGAGCCCTGTGGGTGGGGCTGGCATGGCAGCCTGGAGGATTGAACCCCCACCCCTGTACCTGCTTGCAGGCACTTTAATCCGCTGAGATATTTGGCTGGTCCTGTTTTATTTTGTTTCTTCATCCACTCTGTTAGTGTGTTTCTTTTGATTAGTGAATTGAGGCCATTTACATTGATGGTTATAACTGATATGTATTGGCTTATTTTTTTCATGCTATTTTCCTGCTATACATTTCATACTTTTTACCCATTTTTAATTTCTTGCTCTGTTTGATTTTTCCTTTCTGTTTTTTCTGAAGCCGTGGTTGTTTCTATCTCTTTCTAGAATATCTGTCAGTACTCTTTGTAGGTGTGGTTTCATGATCATGAATTTCTTCAGTTGTTCTTTGTCATGGAAGGATCTTATCTTGCCACTGAAATTGAAAGATAAGTTTTGCAGGGTACATCAATCTTAGTTGCAATTTTTTTTCTTTCAGGACCTGAAATACTTCACTCCAAGCTGTTCTTCATGTGATGGCTTGTGCTGAGAAGTCTGCTAGTATTCTGATGGACTTTCCATTGTACATATCTGTTTCTTCTCTCTACCAGATTTTAATATTCTACTCTTTTTATGAATCTCTGAGATCTTGATTATTATGTGTCTAGGTGTTGATTTATTTTGATTATGGCTGTTTGGAGTTCTATATGCCTTGCTTATCCGAATGTCAGATTCTTTTGTCGTGATTGGAAAATTTTCTTCTGCAAAGTTTTTTAAAATGTCATTTATGCTGTCTCTGCAGTCTCATTGACATCTATTATTCTTATATTATTTTTTCTTTGAGTCATCTTATCGCTGCTGAATTTTTATTACTTGGTTCCTTGTTAGTTTTAAGAGATTTTTCCTTTGTTTTTCATAAGCTGCACCACTGTCTTTGAGGTCTAAAAGTCTATTTTCAGTTTCTTGCAGGCGGTTTTTCCAGGGTTCAATGAGTTTCTTAATTTCTGGGTAACTGTTTTGATCTGATTCATGCATTCTAATTCTTTACTGTATTGTTTCTTCAGTGTTTTTATTGTTTTTCTGTTCTCCTCTATTTTTTTTTATCTATGTCTTCTTTAGCTGTGCTGAGCAATTCTTCCACAGTTGTCATTTCTTTTTGGACCTGAGAGATATTTCTGATTTTACTTCTACAGCCTGATGTACTTGTTTCTTACTTCAGCTGCTATCATTTCAGAAATTTTAGGTGTGTGATTTTCAAGTTCTTGTATATCTTTGTCTCCTGGACTTGTTCTGGGTGGGCTAGAATTGAGATTGCCTTTTGTTCCTGGTTTTTGGCTTTTTTTTCAGTACTGGGGATTGAACTCAGGACCTTGCATGGCATTTTTGAATAATCACCCTGACTTAACCTTCCCACTTAGCAGAGGTGGGAGAGTGGTGAGGTGTGTGTATCATCAAGGCTTCTGCTACAGTGGGAAGTAGGGTAGGACTCATTAAAGCTCTTACTACTAGGGTGGGTGACTGAGCTGTTGTTTGATAATCAACACAGCTTTAGGGGCTGAAGAAATGACTCTGCAGCCTAAGCACCTGCCTCACAAGTGCAAGCTTAATACCCCATATCTCATGCCATGCTGGCCCCCTGCTGAGCTGGCCATGGAAACCAGGCATGGTGGCACATGCCTATAATCCCAGTGCTGCAGAAGCTGAGCCAAGAAGATCACTAAGAGTCCAAGCTACATAGTGAGTCTCTGTACCAAAGGAAGGAAGGAAGGAAAGAAGGAAGGAAGGAAGGAAGGAAGGAAGAAAGAAAGAAAGAAAGAAAGAAAGAAAGAAAGAAAGAAAGAAAGAAAGAAAAAAAGAAAGAGCACAGCTTCAGTGTAGGTGGTGAGCATTGGCTGGATTCACCAGGATCCTATGGGTCACCCAATATCCTCCTAAGTTCTTAAAAGGTTGGATCAGTGCCAGCACAAGCTCCATACTTGTGGTCTGCAGACCAAGGGATTCACCTTGTCAGACTCCTGCAGATTTCAGCTCTCCAGAGTCCTGTGAACCACTCAGAGTCCGCCTAAGTTCCTAAAAGGTTGAACCAGCACCAGCACAAGCTCCATTACTCACTCTGGGACCTAAAGGTCAGAGCTCACCAGAGTCCCTCAAGTTTCCCAGAGTCCTCCAAAGTTCTTAAATGGTGCCAGGAAAGCTGGGCCCACTGATTGCATCTCTCCAGAGTCCCACTTCTTTTATTTAAAGAGAAAAAATAAAACATTTTCAAGACAATAGGAAAATAATAATAATACATTGTGTATTATTATATTCAAAGTAGTTACTCAGTACAAGATATAGGCATAAAGAAAAGATTATCTATCTATCTATCTATCTATCTATCTATCTATCTATCTATCTGGAATATTGTCCCCAAAATAGAAACACAAACCTTTCTTTTCAATGAACTAAGAGAATATATATATATATATATATATATATATATATATATATATATATTCACTTCCTTTCTCCTTTCCCCTATTATGGTTTCTCTTTCATTTTGAAGTTTTCTTCCCAATTTACAATCTCTGTTCTACATTTTGGACCTTATTTATTTGTTCAGCATCTCATATGAATGAGGAAATATGATGTTTACACAGATGTGGGTCTGATTTATTTCACTTATGAGTATGGTCTCAAGTTACATCCATTTATCTATAAATATTTTGAGTTTATCCTTATTTATGACAGGATAGTATAAAAAGTTCACATCTTTATTATCATTCCTCAGTTGATGGGCATTTAGGTTGTTTAAAGATTTACCTTTCACAAATTGTGCTTCAATAACCATGGGTGCACATATATTGCTGTGGTATGATGTTTTAAACTCTTGTAGAAAGATACCCAGAAAGGAAATAGCTGGATTGAATGGGGCCTCTAATTCTATTTTTTGAGGACTCTCCATACTGATTTCCACAGTGGTTGCATCAGTTTACACTACTACCGATACTGGAAAGGGTTTACTTACCCACAACAGCCCCTTCAGCATATATTGGTTGATTTCTTTATGATAGCCATTCTTCTGGGGTGAGATGGTATCTCAGTGTTGTTTTAATTTGCACTTCATGGATGGCTAGTGATGTGGAGAATTTTTTCATGTATTTATTAGCTTCTAGAATTTTGCCCTCTGAGAAGTATGTGTTCATCTCAGATGCCCATTTCTGGATTGAGTCTTTAAATTTTTGGGCCCTAATGTTTTTAGCTCTTTATAAATTCTAGAAACAAGACCTTTGTCTGAGTGCTTTTTAGTTAAGATTTTTTCCAAACTTGTGGGTTGTCTTTTCACTTTGTTGGTAATTTCTTTTGACATGCAAAACCTTCTCAATGAAAGTAGGTCCCAGTTGTTAATTCTTTCAAGTATTACCCAGGAATTTTGACTTTTGTTCATGAACTGCCTGCCTAACCTATGTCTTCAAGAGTTCCTCTTAGTTTCTCTTCCAAGAGAGTTAGTGTTTCTATTTTAATGTTCAGATATTTAATCCATTTTGAGTTTAGCTTAGTGCATGGTGATAGACCTGGGTCAAGTTTTAGTTTTTGGCATGTAGAGATCCAGTTTTTCCAGTACCATTTGTTAAAGAGGTTATCTTTCATCCAGTAACCATGTTTGGCCTCTTTATTGAAGATAAGGGTGTGTGTGTGTTTGTACTTGCTTCTTCTTTTTTTTTTTACTTTGGCAAACATATTGTTCTACTGTGACCAGGAGATATATAACAATAAGACAAAAGGGCTACAAAGAAAATATGATAACCTAAATAACTCCAGGGTTTATTTACTCACACTGAGATAAAAGATAATAAAGATATACATTGTCCAATAAGAAAATATTCAAAATTAAGATAACTACTACAGAAAGATATTATGATATAATTTCTATTAGGAGAAGTTTTGACACTATTGAATCCATAGAATACATTGGTTGCTTGTGAACTCAGGACATATAAATATTTTCATTTATTAATGCTGTATCGTAAAGGCAGTTGGACCCATGTAGCCTTTACTAACACTGAGGATGGATGCTGTATATCTTAATGTCCATAAGGTTGCTCTACTGTATGTTAGAGAACATCATAATACAAGGCCTACATTTTGTACCCCAAAAAATACTTCTGATGTCATTTCATTTTAAAGAATAGACAGTAAATAGAAGAGTAAGTATAATTGATTAGAAAAACAAGTTCATCTAAGGGAAGTCCATGGAACTAAATGTTTAAATTGGGATACTCAAAATTTAAAATAGTTGTATAAGGAGGGTCAAAACTTCTTTTATTCGAAGAAAAAACTCTTTCATTTGTTACATGGACTTCACTGCCTAATGTACAGAGCTGGTGAACAAATGATAGATATCAAAGATGTGACCTTGGTCTTTGAGATGAGTAACATCTGAAGTTAAGGGAAAGGAAATCTCACTAAATATCTGTTATCAAGCAGATGCAGATATTATTGTGGCTTTGGTTATTAGGTCTGTAATTAGACTATGCAAGAGTTTTACCTCTATTTTTCAAAGGGAAGACTTCTGTGGCCCCCATAGGTAGTTGACATACAGCAGAGGCCGCATGAATATTAGGGTAGAGCTGCCAGAGATTATAAACCACTAAATAAAGTCCCCCTATACATATTAGATAGATGTGGTGAGTTCATGTTGTATGGAGATGTATCCTTCTCCAGTAAGAAAATTTCTTGAAATACAGTAAAAAACAAAGCACTTCCAGTTTTAAGTATTGCTGCTTCTCAATATTATGGCACAAATTTTATTATTTCTCTCTCTCTCTCTCTCTCTCTCTCTCTCTCTCTCTCTCTCTCTCTCTCTCTCTTTTGATGGAACTGGGGATTTAACTCAGGCCCTTGCACTTGCCAGGCAAACACTTATCCTACTGAGCCATCTCCCCAGGTCCACAAATTTTATTATTTCTGAAATAAAATATTATCTAAGATATCTAATCTCGTAGTTTTTACTCCATGTTAGTGATTTGCACACATCATCTCTGAATAACTATTTATTAAATGTTAGCATGGGGAATGGAAGGAGGAGAGAGAGAGAGAGAGAGAGAGAGAGAGTGAGAGAGAGAGAAATTAGAAAAAGATGTATTTGAAAAAATGTAGCAAGACAAATCATAAGTTATCACAAACTAAAATCAGAGAAATACAAAAGGGAGGAAATAATGAGTGTGCAGGACTTTCTATAGGAACTCAGGCATTCTATCATGTTCTAATTAAGAGTATGGATTTCTACAAAATTTTTCTACCAGGGGCTGGGGAGATGTCTCAGTAGAATAAGAGCTTGCCTGTCAAGCGCAAGGCAATCCCTGGTTCAGTCTGAGTTCAATCCCTGGTTCTGCAAAAAAAAAAAAAAATTCCTGTCAGTTCAGATCATCTCATACTTCTCTGAGAATTTCATGGGAAGATGACAAACTCACACATATGTTCACCCACACATGTATTGGGCTAAATTAACGCAGACTCACATGTAGCTCTCTCTTGCTGCTAGAAGTTGGAAACATTAACAGAAGTGTTTATTACAAATATTACCGAAAAGTAATAAAGAGTCAGGCATTCCTAACATCAAAGCACTGCCAATTAATCTGATTCTTAGTTTATTTTCAAAAGAAAATTTGCATAATTGACCTATTTTTTTGGTTCCTGTTATTCTTTTTCTTTTTTCATAATTTTATTGATAAACAGAGAGCAATGAGACAGTTTCAAATCAAATTGCAAGGACAGTTTCAATAACTAACACACTGCATACATCCTTCTTAGTGGTTAATTGCTGTACAAGATGTGAACTTGAGATCCTATTTACAAACACCATTAGAACAAATCATTCTATTCATAAAGAGAATGTAACTATATATCTATCCCATCCACCTTGAATACACAGATACAAAATGGACATTCATCTGTATAACCCTTTTTTTCTAAGTTCCGTTATTTGAATATTTTTTTTCAAAATTTTATTGATAAACAGCAATGAGACAGTTTCAA
>NW_004524761.1:4879339-4897003 GCF_000260255.1 Octodon degus | reverse complement strand
GTGCTTCAGTTACCTGAATGTCAGATTGTTTCCTCATATTTGGGAAGTTTTCTGCTATTACTTCTGCCCATATTTTTTTAATGTCATTTGTGTTGACTCTTTCTTTCTCATTAATGCCTATTAGTCTCACATTGTTCATCTTTGCATCATCTTGCATGTGATGGATTTTTCTTTCCTGCATCCTCGTTTTTAAGAGATCCTTTCTTACCTTTTCACTAACTGCACCAGCATCAAGATCTGAAACTCTGTCTTCACATTCACTTAAACGGTTTTGCAAGCTTGTGATTGAGATTTTAATTTCCTCTATATCTCTTTGACTCTGCTTCATGTGATCTATTTCTTTCCCGTATTGCTCCTTCAAGGAATCCATCATTTTTCTAATCTCTGTATTTTTATCAATATCTTCTTTAGAAGCAGTTATAAATTCTCTTACTGTAGTGTTTTTTTCAGATTGTGTTTCCTCCCTATGTTTCTGTAGTTGCTTCTTTACTTCAGATGCTATGAGTTCTGAGAGTTCTTTTTTTTATATCAGAAAAGAATTGTGCTCTGATTTCCTCTGTATCTTTCTGCTCTTGCTTATTTCTATCAACGCTATTATTTCATGCATTTGACCTGAGGTCGTGTCCTCCGCACTTGTTCTGGGTGGGCACTGGGTTTCTTCCATATGTTTCTGCATTTGATTCTTTAGTGCAGATGATATTAATTCAGGTGTTTTTTTTAAATTTCCAATCTGAGGTCCTCTATATCTTTCTGCAGCTGTTTCTTTATTTCAGAAGCCGTTGATTCATTGCTTTCAACTGTGTGATTTCCAATTTGTTCTGTGTTAGTGTCCTCTGCACTTGTTATGGGTGGGCTTGGGTTCTGAGGTTGCATTTTTTTCCTTCTTGCCATTTTGTGTAGCACTGTCTTCTGACCTTTGTTGTAGATCTTTCCTGTAGTTATAGCCTTCTCATGTACTGAAGTTCAGGTGCAGTTGTACAAAGTTTGGACTTATCCAGCTGCATCTGGCTTGGGTCTGGCTGCTGTGCTCAGCTCCTTCCTGCTGCTGCCCTTGAGGGTGAAACTGTTGTGCTCCTGTGGCAAGATGTTCTGCTCTTGGACTAGCTGGGTGGATCTATCCTCTACACTCTCTGCAGGGATCGAAGCTGCAGAATTACACCCCAGGAGTGTATGCCAGGCCTGAGCTGTGCCTGGAGGGGGCAAGGTGAAGTAGAGGGAAGAGGAAGCTCTCCCACACACTCACAGGACTTGGGTTAGTACTGGGTCTGGGGGTTCCCGAAAGCGGCAGAGATTTCTACTCGGCGGGTGGGGTGGGGGAGGTCTGCGGAGTGGTGGGCGTTGTTCCAAGGGGGTGGGAGAGGGTCCAGCCCACGCTGCGCCTGGCCTGGGACTGGTCCCGCCGGTGCAGGGTAGCTGGAAGCTCTCCCACATACTCACCGCCCTGGGCTAGGACTGGGTCTGGAGGTTCCCGGAATGCAGCAGAAATTCCTTCTCCACGGATGGGGTGGGGGAGGTCTGCGGAGTGGTGGGGTTTTTCCCAAGGGGGTGTTAGAGGGTCCGGCCCATGCTGTGCCTGTCCTGGGTCTGGTCCTGCTGTCACAGGGTAGCAGGAAACTCTCCCACACACTCAGGGGACCTGGGCTAGGACTGGGTCTCTCTACTTGCTTCTTCATCTTCTAATCTATTCCACTGATCCTCAGGTCTATTTTTTTTCTAATACCATGCTGATTTTATCACAGTAGCTTTGTAATATACTTCCAAGTCAAGAATTGTAATGCCTCTTGCCTTGTCTTGTTGCCCAGGATTGTCCTTGCTATTCTAGGTCTTTGCTGGTTACAAATAAATTTTAGGAATGATTTCTCTAGGTCTGTGAGGTATGTTGGTAGAATTTTGATAGGGACTGCATTAAATCTGTATAACAATTTTGGGAGTATGGCCATCTTCACAAAGTGTGTTCTTCCTATCCTGGAGCAGGGAATATGTTTCAATTTTCTGAAATCCTCTACAATCTCTTTTTTCAGAGTACTGTAATTTTCATTGAATAGATCTTTGACTTCTTTAGTTAATTTCTAAGTGTTTCATTTTCCTTGGTGCTGTAGTAAAAGCTGTCATTTCTCTAATTTCCCTCTCAGTGTATTTGTTATCTGTGTAGAGGAATGCTTTTGAGTTTTGGTTATTGACTTTGTATCTTGCTATGCTACTGAATTTGTGTATTAATTCTAGTAGCTTCATGGTGGAGCTTTGTGGGTCATCCAAGTAAAGTATCATGTCATCTACAAATAATGATAATTTAACTTGTTCTTTATCTATTCTTGTTATATTTATTTCTCTCACTTGTTTAACGGCTCTAGCTAATGATTCCAGAACTATATTGAATATCTTTGCATTTTTCTGAAGTCCTCTTCAGACTGTTTTTCAACATAATGTAATTTTTACTGTATACATCTTTTACTTCCTATGTGAGACTGATTCCTAAGTATTTCATTTTTTAGGTGGTATTGTGAAAAGCATGGTTTCCATAATTTCTCTTTTGGTGCCTTCATTGTTTAGGTATAGAAATACTATTGGTTTTTGAGTGTTGGCTTCATATCCTGCTACAGTAGTGAATACGATATTTAAATCTACAAGTCTCTGAGTGGAGTTATTGTGGTATTTTATGTACAGTATCATGTCATCTGCAAAAAATGCTTTTTCTTTCACTTTCCAATCCTTATTCCTTTTATTTCTTTCTCTTACCTAATAGCTCTGGCTAATGTTTTAGAATTATATTGAAAAAGAGTAGTGATAGTGTCTTGTTTTTATTTTAAAGTGAAGGCTTTCAATTTTTTTTTTCATTTAGTACGAGGTTGGCTGTTGGTTTCTCATAGATGGCTTCAATAGGTTGAGGTAAAGACCATCTATTCTGATTCTCTGTAGGGTTTTATCATGAATGAATATTGGACTTTGTCAAAAGCCTTTTCTGCATTGATTGAGATGATCATACGTTTTTTGCCTCTGGCTCTCTTGATTCGGTGTATTACATTCATGGATTTGTGTATGTTGAACCATCCCTGCATTCCTTGGATGAATTCCATTTATTCATGACATATAATCTCAATGATTTGCTGCATGCTGTTTGCTAGTATTTGATTGAGAACTTTTGAATCTATTTGTAGTAAGGAGATTGGCCTATAATTCTCTTTTTATGGTTGGGTACTTCTCTGGTTTTCGTATCAGAGAAAGTATGAATTATACAGGAAAGTATAATACTTTTTTATTATACAGGAAAGTATAATACTTTCCTGTAGGAATGAGTTTGGGAGAGTTGCTTTGCTTTCAATTTCATTGAAGAGTTTGAGAAGAGTTGCCATTAGTTGTCTCTAAATTTCTTGTAGAATTTAGCTGTGAATCCATCAGGACCTTTGATTTTCTTTGTTGGTAGTTTTTTTAAAATTACATTTTCCATTTCATTCACTCATGTTCTGTTATTTGGTATTTTTATATCTTCTTGATCCAGCTTTGGTAATTCATATGTATCTAGGTATCCTTCCATTTCTTCTGTGGTTTCCATCCTGTGAGAGTACAGGTATTGTAAATAGGTATTGATGATCTTCTGAACTTCTATAAGGTATAGTGATTTTACCCTTTTCATTCCTTATTGTATGATTTTGACTTCTTTCTTTCCTTTTTTAAAAAAAATGATTTATACTGGATCCCACTGTGCAGTTGAGAATCATAATGACCTTCCTGTCTTAGCCTCCCCAGTGTTGGGATTACAAGTGTGTGCCACCATACCTTGTTTTGGTGCTGGCACAATGTACCCAGTGTTCCAAGGTTGGTATCGCATGCAGTACAGGTGGTCAAACTTGGGACCTTGTGCTTGCCAGGTAGGTGCTTAGACCGCTGAGGTATCTCTCTAGCCCCTCTTTTGTGAGGTTGACTAGGGGCTAATCAATTTTATTCATTCTTTCAACAAGCCAACTCTTGGACTCATTAATTCTTTGTACTGTTTTCTTCATCTCTATTGCATTACTTTCTGATCTAAACTTTATAATTTCCTACCTTCTTTAGGTTTTCAACTTGACTTCCTCTTCTTTTTCTAGGAACTTTTGGTGCATCAGATTATTTATTGGGGCTTGTTCTGCTTTCCTGATGTGAGAATTTAATGCTATACATTTCCCTCTTAAAACAGCTTACATTGCATCGCACAGGTTCTGGTAAGTTGTATGTGCATTTTCATTTGATTGTAAATATTGTTTAATCTGTTTTTTAATTTCATCTGTGACCTATTGCTTGTTCAGGAGGATGTTATATAATTTCCATGTGTTTATGGGGTTTTGCTTTTCCTTTTGTCAATAATTTCCAGTTTCATTGCACTATGGTCAGATAATATACATGGGATAATTTTGATTCCTTTGTACTTGTTTAAACATGCTCTATGTGCTAGCATATGGTGTATTTTGCAGAATGTCCTGTGAGAAGCTGAGTAGAATTTGTATTCTGATATTTTTGGTTGGAATACTCTGTAAAGGCCTACTAAATCCACTTCTTCATAAGTTTGGATTAGTATTGTTATTTTTTTGCTGATTTATTGCATAGTTGATCTACCTCTTTTATTAAAGAAGTATTAAAGTCCTCCAGTCAAATTACATATTGGTCATTTGATTTTTGATGTCTATTAAAATTTATCTTCTATCATTGGGTGCTCCTGCATTGGGTGCATGTGTATTTATAACTATTATCTCTTGTGCTTGCAGTTTTCGTCTAACAAATATATAGTAACCTTCCTATCTCTTTGAATGATTTTTGGTTTGAAGTTGATATTGTCAGCAATCAGAATAGTTATGTCTCCTTTTTTTCTCCTGTCATATGCTGTATTGTTTACCATCCTTTGATGTTCAATCTATTAATTTCTTTTTGGGTTTAGTGTGTTTCTTGTTTGCAGCATCCAAACCTTGTTGGATTTTGTTTCTTGATCCACTCTGCCCATCTTCTTCTATTGATTGATGAATTGAGCCCATTTACATTGATGGTTGTAACTGATATGTATTGGCTTATCTTTGTCATGTTGTTTTCCTACTGTAGTGCTTAATTGCTTGATGTGCTCAGTGATTATCTATTGTTCTTGAAGTTGTCATTGTCTTTGTCTCTTTTTAAAATATGTCAGTACTCTTTCTAGGGTTGTTTTGGTTGTCATGAATTACATCAGCTCTTCTTTGTCATGGAAGTATTTTACCTCTCCATTAAAACTGAGAGTTATTTAGGGTATATCATTCTGGGTTGGAAGATTTTTTCTTTCAGGACCTCAAATATCTCACTCCAAGTTCGTGATTTCATCATATGTCTTTCAATATCTGCCATGATTCTGATGGGCTTTCCATTATAAGTGATTTGTTTTTTTTCTCTCCAAGACCTTTTAATATTCTGTTCCTTTGTTCAATCTCTTGGATCTTGATTATTATGTATCTGGGTGAAGATTTATTTTGGTATTGGCTAGCTGGAGCTCTGTATGCCTCTCTTAACTGTATGTAAGATTCTTTCCCTATGGCTGGGAAATGTTCTGCTACTGCTTCTGCAAACAATGCTTTTATATAATTTGTATTAACTGCAACTGTTTCCTTGATACCTATTTGTCCTATATTGTTTTTGTTTGTGTTGTAACTCAAAAATCAGATGACAATGAGGCAAGTCCAAAAGTTAAAGAAGTGCTTTATTTTAGCTGGTACCCAGTGGCAGACACCCCAGCAAGATGCTGAGGTGCGCGCCCAGGAGGGGAGAGACAAGGGTTTTTAAGGCTGAAAATCGCAAAGGGGAGGTCTTATGATTCGAGTGCAAGGGAATGCAGCACAGGGGTCAGTGTCCACTTTCAGGAAAATAGATTACATACAATTTTAGGAACAAATAATTACAATTTATGGTTCGGTGTTGATCACAGGACATATTGTGTGGAGTACTCTGGGGTAAAAATAGTTCAGATCTCAACCTCTGACGCACTGTGGTTTAGAACAAAGGAATGGTTTGAACATTAACAAACTGTGTTCAGAGGTCTGATGAATGGCTTGAGCCATCAAGATGGAGTTGAAGTTGTCAGCTTATACCAAACAATCCTCATTAATAAAGTTACAGTGGACATGTACAGAAATGTATAATACAATGCCCATTCTGGTTACAAAATGAAGTGGGTATTTAAGCCAATAAAACATAAAAGCTGACCTCAAGGGTTTATCTTGGGGCTACAGTTGAAAAATTACCTGTTTCTAATGAACAATAACAAGTGCAGTGGTGGGTACAGTTTGTAGTTGGGAACAAGGGCGAGATCAGGGCATTGGGCCAAAAATAGATTCAGGTGTGCACAAAAGGGCAGTGTGAGAAAGGCCCAACTGCAGGTTCTCAAGTAGAGAAAGGGCACAGTAGAAAGTTACAGCATTTAGAATGGCGCATACAGAACAAGATGGGTGGCACCTATGTCAGGTTATAACAGTTAATAAAGTTACAGTGGAAGCATACAGAGTTACAAAATTGGAATCAATTGCACAGGCTATAACAGTTTGCATAATATTGAACATATTGGATTGTTATTTCCTGGTTCCTTGTTATTTTTAAGAGATTTTTCCTCTTGCGTTCACTAGTTGCAATGTTATCTTCAAGGTCTGAAAGTGTATCTTCAGTTTCATTCATGTGATCTTGTCAGCTTTTCATGGAATTCTTTTTTTTAAAATTTAGTACAAAGTCTACAGGTTCTCACTACACAGATTGGACTTATAGTGATCCTCCTTTTTTTTCAATCTCCAAAGAGCTGGGATTATAGGTGTGTGCCACCACACCCAGTCTCAATCCCTGTCTCAGGTTGCTCTGGGTGTGGGGCTGGCATGGTGGGGGATGCCATGGAATTCTAAATGTCTTGGATAGTTGTTTGAATTGGTTTCATTCATTCTAGTTCTTTCCTGTATTATTCATTTCAGGTTTCTATTATTTCTTTTAAATCTTTTTAATCTATGTCTTCCTTAGATGTATTGAACAATTTTTTTCATGGTTGTTATCATTTCCTGTTTTACCTGAGAGGTTGTTTCTGATCTGATTTTTTCATAGTCTGATGAAGTTGTTTGTAACAGTTGCTATAATCTCAGAAATTTCAGGTGTGTGACTCCCAAGTTCTTCTATGACCTTGCCTTATGGCCTTGTTTTGGTTGGGCTAGAGGTCTGAGATTGCTTTTTGCTCCTCCCTTTTATCATTTTTAAAGCTCCCAATGTTCTTCCTCACTCTTCAGTGTTGGTAGGGGTGTGGGATGTGGGTGAGCATGACTCTCAGGAGAGTGGATGGGTAGGGTAGTCTCACTAAAGCATCAACTTGCTTTGTAGCCCAGGCTGGCTTTGAACTTATAGCAATTCTCCTGTATCAGCCTTGAATTTTTCTTATAATCAGTGATTTTGAGCATTTTTCATAGTGTCTTTTATTGAAAAGTGTCTATTCAAATCCTATGACCTTTTTGGTTTTCTTACTCTCCCTTACTCCTTCCTGACTATTCCCCTCTTCTGTTCTCCCTCTCCCTCTCTTGTTTCTTTATTATGATGCTAAGGTTAAACTCAGGGACTGTGCTGTGCCATTGAGCTACATTCCCATCAGTATCAGTCTGTGCTTGCTAGAGAAAAAGATTTAATGCAAGTTGTTCAAATATATAAAACTTTACAAGATTGACTTTCACTGGCTACCCACAGAATCAGATGTGGAAGAGTATAAAAGGGCTGTGTGCATTCTGGATATCTGATGGATCCAGAGGAAGGCCTGGAGCCCAGTAGTGTCCTGAGGGAGTTTATCAGGAGACTGAAGTGTCTTTGATGGAAGGCTGAAAAGTTTGTGCTGAAGGCTGAAGGGTCTTCCCTGGAAGACAGGAGACATTGTTTCAGGTAAAGATGAAGACTGGAGTTCCTCCAAAGAAGCAAAAGGAAGTGTTCATTCTTCATTTCCATTTTATACTGTTCTGGAGACAATCCTCCAAAGGATGGATCTTGCACACCCAGTACTATGTTGATCCAATTTAGTTGGGTTTCTCTTACTCAAATTGACACAGTCAGTTAAGTATCACACTATCCTCTTTGCCCATTTTTAAATTTGTTTTCTTACTACTGAGTTGGATATTAACCTACTATCAAATGTATGGTTTGCAAATATTTTCCCTCATTCTCTTCCCTAAATTTAATGTTAAATAGCCTCAAAGAACAACAAACTTAAAACAGAGTTCAAGTTCAAGGATAAAAAGGAAAATGTCACAAAATTTATGAAAAGTGAGCTGGCGCAATCCATTAAATATATGGAAGAAAATATAAAATTATCTCAGAAATTAATGCCACACTGAAAAGAGAAAGTCTGTGAACAGGCTATGCTAGTATATATTCAAGAACAAGAACAAATACTTTAGAAGATTAAGAAGAATAAATCTGAAATAGCAAAGAGTTTAATGCAATTTGAAAAATACAGTTTTAAAACACATACACAATGAAATTAAAAAATGAGATCCCATGTACTTCTAATAAATGTCCTCAAAAAGATGAACAAAATAAAAGTGCAAAAGGTAAAATACAAAGTCATAATTTCTGAAATACTGAGAGAAAAAATAAAAATCTCAATTTCTAGCAATGTAAATATAAGTTGTTTTTAGCCAGTGTTAGATCAAGGCCAGCAATGGGCAGTGGGACTGGTTTTCTCTGACTATAAGACAGCAAATTTGGATACTATTACCACATATTTAATATTTAGAATGAATGATCCAGATCTCTTTTTGGAGCTGACTGACCACCCTGGAGTATGTCTTTTTAAGTTTTGAAGATCACATTTAAAGCTGGACTAGAACAAAGACCTTTTAAAAATGTATTTTAGTACAGGGACTATGAGGTCTCGCTACATAGATTGGACTTGTAGTCTGAGCCTCCTGTTTTTAGCCTCTCAAGTGCTGGTATTACAGGTGTGCACTACCATGCCCAGTCTCAGTTGTCCTTTCTATGCGCCCTGGGGGTGGAGCTAGAACGACACAGGGATGTAACTCCGGTCCCTGTGCTTGTCTAAACAGGTGCTTTAGTCTCCTGAGCTATTTGGCTGGCCCTCAAAGACTTTTCATGCAAAGGTAGTTTTTGAGAAATTGGCACATGATTATAAAAGGTGCTCAGCAAATACATTCTAGAATGAAAGTGTACATTCATGAAGAAAGGCCCAAGATGTTTTAGAGAGTATGTAATGGAGAAAAACTAATTCCTTGATAGTAGAAATCTCACAAAGATATTCTGTAGTACTTTATTATTGACTAAAGGTTTAATAAAAATGATATAAGAGGATCCTGGAAGTGTGAGAGACAAAAATCTAATGATAAGTGTCTATTCTCTGGGGAACGCTCACTCTGTTAGGCTTGATTTGGGCATAGTTAAACTGTTATACTGGATTAAAATTTGTTTAATATGATGTAACTATCCTGTTAATTTAATTTCCGTAGTACTTAATATTCTCCTGGGGTATGATCTTAACCACAAAGAAAATCTTGTTTGAAGTACAATATTCTTTTGTTGACAGGCTCTTTGGTGGGTGTCATATTTACCATGTTCTTCTTTGGCTTCAAGATCTTTAGTAAAAACTTGTGTGATATGGCTAGAAATCCTGAATTTACAGCTGAAGTATAAGTTTAATGGAAGGACTTTATGAGAGTAACTTGGCAATAAATTCCAGGCAGAAATTAGGATTATGTTTTTGCATACTTTTCATTTAAAGTTATACCTGTGTTTAAATAGAAGCTTGGAAATTCCTGAATTAGGAGAAACCTATGGAGAATTGCAAAAAAGGACAAACTGGAATATTAGTAACTACAAGTTCTGCTGAAGAGAAGTTTGGTTAATTTAGGACTTTAATGTTTATCTGGTCACTTTATCCAAAGAAAAAATCTTTGGCTTTCTTCATCTTTTGTGATATCTTTTCTTTTAAATAGTACTTTTGTACAAATCCAAATTTATTTGAGTAAGAATGCAATGTTATACCTAGAGTTAGGGAGATGTGTGTAAAACAGATCCCAATAAGTGGGTGCTACTGAATTCTTGACACAAATAAAAGCCTCTGAAAATAGACATCGGTGGTGGTTTAAATAGAGAACTGAGTAAAAGGAAAGCTCAAAATCTGAGAAGTGTGTGAATGAGGAGTTTTTATGAAGATATTAATGGTATTTCTCCGTGAGTTTTCTCTTTTCCTCACCCTTCCAGTTATGCCCACATGTATTGCCCTGCTCAAAATTACTAAACCTGTTACATAATTGGAGGCTTGACTGAAAATCTTAAATTAAGATGCCTTCCAAAAGTTGGTACATCTCTCCAGGTGTATTTCATCTGATGCAAAAGGAAAAGTGGAAAGAATAATCATGCATCCCAAAGCAGTTACTTTAGTTTACAGTATTAAATTAAGACACAGATGTACAAACCTTAATCTCTGGCACTGAAGCAAATAATTCACTTTGGTTTTAAAATTAGGTAAGGAATAAATTCACTTTTTGGGGCCGGGGAGATGGCTCAGTGGAATAAGTGCTTCCCTGGCAAGCACAAGGGTCAGAGTTCAATCCCTGGTTCCACACACAAAAAAAATCAATTTATATAAGCAATTTCACATCCTAGTAAGATCTCCAAATTATGTCTACTCTCACAACTACCTCATGGTACATGTCTCTGCTTTAATTTTGTTTGAGACTTAGTTCCTTAATCACCAAAGAAAACCAGTTAGACCCTATTTATATTGCCTTGTGTTACATCGTGATCTTTCTAGTTCCTTGGAAGAAACAAGAAATAGGTTGTGATATTCAGGGGAAGAAATTGCCTCTCAGTGAACACTGGAGTTACCAATTCCACTTTGGTTTTAAGAGGAGAATGTTGGAGTTGTTCTCCCCACTATCTTAATCAGCAATTCAAAAATACTATAAAAATATCCAAATAAGCTGAGTGTGGCAGCACATGCCTGTAAGTCTACCTATTTGGGAGTTGAAGCAGGATATTAAATTTGAGGTTCAGTTGGGCAATTTAGTGAGAACCTGTATCAAGTAGGAAAAAAAGAGCAGAGACTGTAGCTCACTATGAGGCCCTAGGTTCAATTTCCCACTACCAGATAAATAAAATAAATATTTCAAGCACGCAGAAAAGTTGAGAGAATTGTATAATTAGCCTACATGTTTCACCTAGTTAAAAAAGAGGGCTTGGAATATTTCAACTGAATTAAAAGACAGGCTTGAGTGAGGAATTTAGTGTTTATATAGTTAATCAGTCTGTTCAGCGTGACTTTTAAGGAAAGCAGCTCCTTGTAGGTTGTTAGGTGGAATTTCTAGGTGTTTATTGTGATGAAGAGATTTTTCTCATAAAATTAATCTCTGTCACAATTTGTGTGTGAGACATAATTAAAAACAAATTTAGACTGCCTGGCAACTGCAAGGTCCTGAGTTTGATCCCTGGCAACAAACAAACAAACACTAATTTAGAGAAAGCATGGATATCTACTTTGCTGGCTACTTTTTCTAAATATTTACAGAATGAATTTGCACAAAAGTACATTGTTTCCCACATGTTGGCAGTGTTCTGGAGTTTCTGGTTCTTGGAATCGACCGATTTATCTCTTCCACCCAGAGTCTAGAGCTGCTTGCACAACACTTGCACAGTACAGTGAGGAAGAAACTACGGTCTCGCAGAAAAGCAGAGCATAGAATCATAAGCCTTGCACTCACTAGTTTTTGTTTCGTTTTATTCTTTTCCTGCTATCTCAGAGTGTGCAGAAAGTTTAAAATGGGTAGATTGCCCTACTTGCTCCCTCCTTATCGCAGCGGAGAGCCTGGGAATCCCGCAGAGAAAAAGCCTCTGCCCTTCCTTGGGGGTTTATAAGGCGTGGTCGGTCACGTTCATTGGTCCGCCTTGGCAGTCTCCGCCCCGCGCTTCTACGCAGAGTTCCTCCCCCGGGGCGGGCAATGCAGGAGGTCATCGTGTAGGAACCCATGGGACTCGACGCGACCACTGTCTAACAGCCGGTGGGCGGGGCCCAGCAATGCTTCGCCCCTTTATCAGGAGTCTTCATAAATAGGTGGTGTAGGATGAGACGCGGGCAGTCCCAGGGCGTTGTCTTATGAAACCGTTTAAAGAGAGACGCGTTAGTTTCCCCGTGCGGGCGTTTTCCTTGTCGTCCCCCACCCACCGCCCTCGGTCTTGGGGCGAGGTCTCTGCAACCCAGCCTGCAGACGGCGCTTTCCCAGGCTGTTTACCTCGGTTCTGCACCCCTAGGCGGCGCTGCTTCCCCGTACCGGGCCGACTCTCCTCTCCCAGACGGCTGCCAAGCCTCCAACCTCGCAACCCGGCTGTTAGCCCGCCAGCCCCAGGAGGTTCCCACAGCCCGGAGGCGGAACTTAGCATCCCTCAGCGGCACAGCCCGCAGAGCTCGCTCCTCCTGGAGGCTCGTGCTCTCCAGTCCGGAGCATGGTTCCAGATCGCCGCTGTGGGAGCGTGGACGCCGAAAGGGAGGATGGTGGGCTGGAGGGTGGTGGTTCTGTGTTTGTGGGTCTCCTGCGGCGCCACCGCGGTACAGCTGGAGTACTCGGTACCGGAGGAGACCGAACGGGGCGTAGCAGTAGCTAATGTAGCCGCGGACTTGAAACTGCCAGCAGCCGCTCTATCCGTGCGAAACTTTCGCTTCCTTTCCAGCTACAGAGAGCCTTACTTCGAGGTGGACCAAAGCAGCGGTAGCTTGGTGGTCCGAGAGCCGGTGGACCGCGAGAGGCTGTGCGCGACCAAAGCTGCCTGTATCTTGACATATGAACTAATATTCGAGGACCCACTAGAGCTGCACAAGGTGCACGTCCACGTCCTGGACACCAATGACAACTCGCCTCTCTTCCCTGCTGGCGACCTGCAGCTGCTCATCCCGGAGTTCCTGACACCCGGAGCTCGCTTTACTCTTCCGAATGCACAAGATGCAGACGTGGGAAGCAACGGGGTGTTAAGCTACAGCCTAAGTCCCAACCAGCACTTTCGCCTGGACATGGGGTTGCGGGTTGATGGCAGCGAATATCCAGAGTTGATATTGCAGAAAGCGCTGGATCGCGAGCAGAGTGCTACTCATCTGCTAGTGCTCACAGCTCTGGACAGCGGGCTGCCCGCGCTCTCCGGAGATGCACAAGTCACCATCACCGTGGTGGACACAAATGACAACGCGCCTGTGTTTGAACACTCCGTGTATCGCACCAAGGTTCCAGAGACCGCTCCCCATGGGACAGTATTATTCCAAGTGCAGGCCTCAGATCCAGATGAAGGCTCTAATGGAGAAGTCTGGTACTCCCTAAGCAATAGCACTAGAGCAGAGCTGCGACATCTTTTTCATGTGCACCCTAGAAGTGGGGAGGTGCGGCTAGCTGCTTCCCTTGGTGCACCTGAAGTACTGTTGGAGGCATACATCGAGGCGAGGGATGAAGGAGCGTTTGGTTTATCGAGCACTGCCAAACTGCTGGTGGAAGTCACTGACGTGAATGACCATGCCCCGGAGGTGCATTTCATGACTCTCTCCAGCCCTGTACCTGAGGATGCTGCCCCTGGTACAGTGATTGCCCTACTTAGTATAAAGGATGAGGACCATGGTCCCAATGGTAGAGTCGTTTGTAGTATATCTAGCAGAGGACCTTTTCAGCTGAAGGCTTCTTTTGACAACTACTACAGTTTACTGACTAATGGGCCCCTGGACCGGGAGCAGATGAGTGAATACCAGGTCCTAATTACTGCCTTAGATGGTGGCTCACCTCCACTCAGCACCCAAAGAACACTCACTGTGTCGGTTGCTGATGTGAATGACAATACACCAAGATTTCCTCAACCTCAACAGGAAATTTTTGTGGCTGAAAACAATGGACCTGGGGCTTCTCTAGGTCAGGTGTTTGCACAGGACCTAGACTTGGGGAAGAATGGTCTTGTCTTTTATAAGTTGTTGGATATTAGCTCTGAAGGGATGCCAGCCATGAGCTTGGTGACAGTGGAACCATCCAGTGGTGTGATCACTGCCAAAACTTCCTTTGACTTTGAACAACTCAGGGGATTTAGTTTTCAAGTCGAAGGCAGGGATAGTGGCATTCCTTCTAGAAGTGCAACAGTGACTGTGAACTTGTTTGTGGTGGACAAGAATGACAATGCTCCAGTTATCTTGTTTCCTCTGCCCAGAAATGGTTCAATTCCTGTAGAAATTGTGCCCCGCTCTGCCAGAACTGGACACTTGGTTACAAAAGTGGTAGCAGAGGATGCCGACAGTGGTTCCAATGCCTGGCTCTCCTACCACATCTCTCAGGCTTCTGATATTAGCCTGTTCAGAATTTCAGCCAGTATGGGAGAGCTCCGGACTGCACGCTTTGTTCTTCCTACTGATGCAGTTAAACAAAGGGTGATGGTGGTAGTTCAGGACCATGGAGACCCACCGCTTTCCTCCTCTGTTCTTCTTGGTGTGCTACTGAATAATTTTACACCACAGATCCTTCCAGACTTTGAAGATGCCTGGGAACCAGGAGGGCAGCTTACTGCTCAGAACTTGTATTTAGTAATTGCCCTGGCCTGCATTTCTTTTTTATTTCTGGGGTGTTTAATTTTTTTCATATGTATCAAGTTGAGCCAGAGTCTAGTCTCTTGCTCTCAGAGGGGCTGTCACACTCCAGAGGATTGGAGGCCTAGGAGGCAGGTAGCTTCTAACCCTTGCATGAAGTCAGCCACAATAGATGTCACTACAGTGGAAAGACTTTCTCAGACGTATTTCTATCGAGCCTCTCTGGGACTTGGCTCTGATAATAACAGTTTGTTATTGCGTGGGGAATACAATGCTGCTGACCTAAGAAATCTGGCCACTGGTGTAGGACTGAATTTACCACTCTCTTGTATTCAGATTCGAAATAGGAAAGGGGATCATACAAATTTCAATGCTATGGTAAGCAAATTTTATGGGATCTGATTCATCTGAATGGAAGATGGCTGCTAGTTATGTTCTGAAATGTTTCTTAGATAATCCTGTGGTAAAATTTAACTGAGTACTTCCTTTTAGCATAAAAGTATTATGTCAAGAATTCTGGGAGCATAAAAGTATTAGAAGATTGTCACAGGCCTCAAAAGATCTTATAGCGGGCCAGGGAGATGGCTCAGTGGAATAAGCGCTTCCCTGGCAAGCGCAAGGGCCTGAGTTCAATCCCCGGTTCCGCAAAAAA
The DNA here is from genome assembly GCF_000260255.1 of Octodon degus. Taxonomy (NCBI): domain Eukaryota; kingdom Metazoa; phylum Chordata; class Mammalia; order Rodentia; family Octodontidae; genus Octodon; species Octodon degus. The sequence goes on along the minus strand of NW_004524761.1, from coordinate 4,881,797 downwards.
AAAAAAAAAAAAAAAAGAACTTATAGCTTATTTTTGAGTAGCAAAGGTAAAAAAACATTAAACCTATTAAAATAGATGGGTTGTACCATAAAGGGCTAACATTAAAAATAAAAAAGAGCCAAAATGTTTCATTGATAACCAGTATTTGTAAAGTACTCTGATACTTAAAGTTAAGAATGAAAATATGTAGCAGTCTTTTTATTCTATGAGCAAAATATCATGGAAGAGAAGATATATATTCAGGACATTATGACACATTATGAAAACATGATAACCACGAGAGATGAAAAAATAAATTGCAGTGGGTTTTCGGGGGGATATGAGAAGACATCTGGGTGGGGAGGAGGGAATAGGAGAAGGTTTTGAGAGAGATAGCATTTGATTTGAACCTTGAATGATACAGCACTTAATGAAATGTGTGGTATTCTCTAACCTATGCTTTTTATTAATATCACCATGATAATCTTCTATGAGAAAGGCACTCCAAAACATAGCTAATGGGTCTACAGTAACATTTGTAAGTATATATAAATTATAAACATGTTTCAACACTTATAGTGACAGAAAGAAGATAATACGGTACTATTGGGTATATAACTTGACAGACTTATATTTTATATTTTAGTAATATATTTTACAGAGAAAGATGAATAATTTTATGTCAAATATTTTTTATTCAAGGATGCATTTACTATTCAAATCCACTCAACTTGGATATAATTTTCATTTTATTTTAGAAGCCAAATATACTTAGCAAATAAGTAAATACCATATTTGAGGGTAATACAGCTCAGAAAAGGTAAGTGATTCAGATAGTTCAGTTTATCCATTATGGCTATAAGCACTTCAAAACTTTTTGCATGGAATCAAAGCAGTATTTTTACAGCAATTTTGCACAATTACTTTTCTAACTTGTTATAGAAATCATGAATGGAAGAGAAGGTGGTAGGCAGAAATTTGGAAAGGATGAGGAAGTATTACTTATTTTATATTTTTTAGGCAACAAAGGGAAAGCAAGTGTGATTATTCCCCTTCAAATAATAATATTAACAACATATAAAATAGATTTATATCCATTAGAGTTCTTTGAATTAAATATTTTCATATGATATAATAGCACACAGTCTATATGTTTAGTAAATGCTTATTGAATGAATAAGTATGCAAATATAAGAATTGGTTGGTAATAGTGTTCAATACAGAGGAAAACACTTTAACCATAATTTTATGTGTGCATATAGCTAATAGTTACTTCGAGGTGGGTTGTTTCTGTGATTATTTTCTTCCTCCTGAGATACACTCATGGAGCAACATAGTGGAGGGATAGCTTGGACCTGGACTAGCATAAAAAACACTCAGTGCTATATTTGGGGGCTAAGCATGAGTTCATTTTGTGGATGATAAAAGGATAAATAGGATCCCACATCAATATGCTATGACATTTGCAGTGAATGTTACTTTCAGGATCTTAGTTAATTTTTTTAAGAGCAGAATATATTTATTGGGGGAAAGAGTGCTCCTGTCTGAGAGAAGGACTGAAGGGGACCTGGGCAGGCTGCTCCTAGATATACTCAAATGTTACAATTTCAAGTGTCAAAACTCTTAATATATGAACACTTCTCTTATCAAGAAAGTTTATCATTTATTTCACTTCATTGCTCTCTGAAGAGAGAGAGGGGAACACTAGTAGTTTCTTTGAAGTTTTGGAGGCAGAAATTTAATGAGAAATATATTTTCCATCCTGAAAGGCAGTGTTAAGTCATTAAAGAACAATAAATCTGGAAATTAAAAAAATTAGCTGTTCAAAAGGAAAGAAAGAAAAACATTCCCCTTCTACTATATTTTTAAACTTATAAGGATGTTAAACAAGTGATAACCACACTGAAAAATTTTAGAGTGCTGTGATTATGGAGAGTTTCAGAGAAAATGAAATATATTCACATTTAAAAAAATCTAGTTAGTATTTGTTGTATAATGGAAAACTTCAAACTAGTAAAAAGAAAAGAAAAACAGATTACAGAGAGATATGCTGTTTTTAAGTACAGGACTATTACGTTACTCCATTTATTTAGCTGAGCAATCTTTTTCCCATCATTGTCAAATTTTTTATTCTTAGATGGTCTTTTGTTTCATGAAGAACTGTTTGTGGCCTAGGTATTTCATTACAATTAATGATTTAAAGAACATGAATGAAATAACTTCTGCACAGCTGAGGTATTTGTAGTTCACACAGGCATTTATTATTTACTTCTTCCTATTCAATTGCATATCGATCCATTCTTGCTTCTTTAGCAAAGAGTGCTTGCCGTAGTACTCACTGCACGCCTTAATGACAACAACATTTAAGAAGTAAAATATTTAATACATGAATTTTATTAGACAAAAATCTTTGAACAGTATGAAATTTAATAATAATTCTAAGTCACATAGAATCATGTTGATATGTATGTGTCCATAA
>NW_004524761.1:4871294-4879155 GCF_000260255.1 Octodon degus | reverse complement strand
TTCCCTTCCCTTCCCTTCCCTTCCCTTCCCTTCCTTTCCTTCCTTTCTCAGGATCTCACTATGTGACAAAGGCTAACCTTAAACTCATGACGATCCTCCTGCCTCAGCCTTCTGAATATTAAGATTGCAAAAATAGACCACCATGCTTGACACTTTGTTCAAATTCTAAGTTCTTCTCTTGTCTTAAGTTTACCATATATATTAACATAGTTTATAATACTAAAATTATCAGTTTTGAGAAATTAAGGACAGCATGGATTTTTATTTTTATTTTTATTTATTTATTTTTTAATTTTTATTTATTTATGTGTGTGTGTGTGTGTGTGTGTGTCCAGCTCAGCCCACCAGGGGGCGGGGCTGGCTGGCATGTGGTGCTGGGGGATTGAACCGTGGTCCCTCTGTTTTGCCAAGCTTGTTCTAAGTAGGTGCTTTAGACCACTGAGCCATCTCACCAGCCCCTGGATTTTTATTAAGATCTCTCCTGATAGTAATATTTTAACAGACATAAGCAAAAATTGATGCTCTGTGCAAGAAATAGACAACATATGTTTCATGTCAATTCTTTCCATTAAGATTCTTGGTGAGCTATGTAACTTTTTAAGGTAGGTATCTATGATATATATTTGGTACAAGGTCTCACTGTGTAGCTTGGGCTTATAGTGATCCTCCTATTTACAGCCTCCCCAGTGCTGGGATTACAGGGATTTGCCACCACATCCAGACTTGTTCACTGTCTCAGCATGCTCTGGGGCAGAGCTGGCATGGTATGTGGGACTGGGGATTGAACCCTGGTCCCTGAGCTTGCCAAAGCAGGCGCTTATTCCGCTGAGCTATCTTGCTAGCTGTCTATGGTACACTTGATATATAAATTTCCATTTGGTGAAAGAACAGTTTTGGCATTAAATATGTTACTTTTTACTTACATTCCATAAGTAGGTTCATTATTTCCTTACATTTATTTTGACTTTGAAGTTGATAGCCACACTAAAAAATTTTAGAGTGCTGTGATTATGGAGAGTTTCAGAGAAAATGAAATACATTCAGATTAAAAAAAACTCTAGTTAGTATTTGTTGTATAATGGAAAACTTCAAACTAGTAAAAAGAAAAGAAAAACATTATTACTTGAGTGAATAGAAGAAAAGAGCAATATATTGAAAATATATAAATGGGAAAGTACAGGCAGCATGTCTGGTAATGTAGTAACCTATTGATTTCTGTTGTCATTAAACTTTTCAGTTAGGGGGAAAAATAATATTCCAGAGACTAAATACACTTAGCTGGGTTGGGATGAAGGTGATCTGAATTGCTAAAAGGTTTTTATATTGCTCAAATGTATATCTTATGACTGTCAGAAATATTAACATTTGGCAGAGCATCAAATGAATATGGAGCACAGTCCAGGATCCTGACTAAAGTTTTATGTATGTAAAGATCTTGTTGGTAAGAGTCATTCTTAACCAAAGCTAAATGATAAAAGTAGCTGCTTATGTTATTTCCAATTTTAATTGGTGGGATAAGAAAGTGGTTCAGGATGTAAATGAATTACACATCTCTTTTATGAAAAAAATTTAGGTAGTAACTTTCTCCTCAAAGTATAATCACAAAAAAAATCATTGTGTGTTCATCTGGAACTTGTTTTAGAATCTAGGAATGAATATGTAATCATATACTCTGCTGCAAAGAAAAAGTCTTTTTTTAATCACTCCAAAAATTTTGGCTGTTCCTACAGCCATCTGGTTTCCATCTACATATATCCTGTTTTCATAATCAAACCCTAATGACATATCCTAAAATATATTCTCTGAATACAAGCATGCTGTTGTTATTTTTTAGAATCTTTAAGCATAGACTACTGCTGTTTTGTTTAGACTGAGACGATGTTCACAACAAATAAAGGCAACCAATTAAGACTTATTTATAGTAGATTTTTGCATCTACATTCGTCATTTGAGATCAGTCTTTTCTTATTATCAGAGTTTATATTAGCAAGGCTATGTTGGCAACTATTAAACAAGGTAGAGGCTCTCTGGTTCTCTATCTCATCCTTTTTTATTTTTTGCATGTATTCATTAAGATTAGTGATAGAACTTTCTTGAACATCTGAATTCAGTAGTAAAATTCTCTGTGCTTAAAGTTTTCTGTGGCAAAGTTTAAATCATGAAATTAAATATCTTTATTAGCAAAAGATTTGTTTATTTATTTAATGTTTTATTTTTTGAGACAGGATCATGCTGTACAGTTCAGGCTGCACTGGAACTTACCATGTAGCCCAGGCTGGCCTCAAACTCATGGTGACTCTCTTGTCTCAGCCTCTGAGGTGCTGAGAGTAGAGAAATTTGTTACCATGCCTGGCAGCAATAGAATTATTTATATTTTAATTTCATGATTTTTTTAACTTTTTCATAATGTTGATTTCATCTAAACATTAAAATAGTTTTGTATAGAGTTGTTTATAATGTCTTTTAATGATCATTTTGACATTAGGCAGGATTTATAGTGACAGTTCCCTTTTCAACTCTGTTATTATCACCTCTAATTTTTTACAACTGGATTTAGAGGTAGTTTATTAGCTTAGCCATTTTTAGGCTACCTTTTGGTTTCTAAGATTGTCTTTCCTGTATATCTGCTTTTTATTTTATTAACTTAATTCTTTTTGCTTCCTCGTATTTTGTTTATCTTTAACTTTTATTTGTTCTTTAGCTTCTTTTTTGGCCGACTGATTTTCAAGCTTTTGTCATATCTAATACAAATATTTAAACTTGTTAATTTTTCACTAAGCATGGAAGTAATTGCCTCACAGAAATCTTATTTAAAACATTAATTGATGCATTACATATATAAAATCCAAATATCATAAATATGCAGCTTAACGAGGAATACAAAGCCAATACAATTATGTAAACACCACAGAGGTAGGGATGTCAAATATTACCAGCATCACAGGGACCTCTTCACTGTAGCTCCCTTTTTTAAAAAATGCTTTTTCATAATTTTTTATTAAGGAGAGTACAAATTAGAATTAAAACAAAAAATACAAGTGATAGAGTTTCACTTAACAAACTGATATGAATTTCACTGTATTTGTTGTAATATATAGTATTGTCTTCCAACAAGTTATTCATGTTAACAGATATTACATGTAAAATAGGAAGGAAGAAATAGAGAAATGTATAAGAAATTAAGAGAAAAAGTACAAATGATTGAAAAAAGGAGATGAGACAAGTTAAAGTATTAACTACTCCTTTCCATAGACCAGAAGGAATGCACAGTACAATTGTCCAAACTATCCTGCTAACATACTTAGATAAACCTCTTTCCCCCACTCCCTCTCCTGTCCTTCTCAACTCAGTAACTCCTTGCTTTTGAATAAGTTCATTCCCTTTTCACAGTACCTATTGAACCCTTCAGATTCCTTTTTTCTCTTTCAGATTCTCACACTAAGGAGACAATACGATGTTTGCACATGTGCAGGTTTGATTTATTTCAGTTAAGAATTTGTTCTCTAGTTGCATTCATTTACTGACATAACTCAACTTTGTGTGTGTGTGTGTGTGTGTGTGTGTGTGTGTGTGTATTTTAGGGAATGGTCTACAGGGTGTTCAGGGTCTCACTACTAGGTTGGACTTATAGTGATTTGCATTTTAACAGCCTCCCAAGAGCTAGGATTACAAGCACACGTCACCACACCCAGTCTCAATCGCCATCTCAGCGTGCCTTGGGGACTGGGCTGACATGGCAGGCCTGGGTGTTGAACCCCTGTCCCCTATACCTGCTTGCAGGTGCTTTAATCCACTGAGCTATTTGGCTGGCCCTCCATTTACTGACAAAAGACTCAAATTTATCCTGTTTTATAGTTGAATAATACTCCATTGTGTAAAAATACCACGTCTTCTTTATCCATTCTTCAGTTGATGGACATCTGGGCTGAATGTAAGTTGCTCAGGCTGACCTCAAATTTGTGATCTTTCTGCCTTGGCTTCCAACTACTTGGGACCACAGACCTGTCCCAGTGTCTAATTTGTTGATTTTATCTCTTCATACACTTACTTTGCATTTTTCCTAAAGAGCTTTGTTGATTGTTTGAGCCTTTAGTTTCACATCCAAGGAATCAATGACAAATCCAAGGCTGTGTTTCCTTTGTAAGTTTTATACTTCTAGTGCTTAGGTAATATAGATTTTTGACATGTTTCATGTTATCTTTTGTATGCGGTATTGGACAATGGTGGGTTTTCTTCCATTTGGCTATGGAAATCCAGTTTTCCAAGCACTATCTTTATTTAAACTATTTTTTTCATCCAATTGCAACTCCCTTTTGAAATGTAACCATTATCATGAGAATATATTGTGCAAGCTAATAATATAATATATATAATTGTATAATTATTTTTTATGTTGAGATTGTTTCTATTGTACAAGGGGTGATGACAGTATATGGCAAATATTTAAAGTTTTAAAAAATGTCTTACAGTAAAAGACATTGCCATCAAACTCTCACAATACTTCCCAACACTTTTCCCATCTTTCCCCTTTCTGAAGCAGTTCTGGAGGTCTTCATATCTTTACAAATTGTGATAAAAAGTACAGTGAATACTGCTGCTGGTTGCCAACCAACAGAAAGGTAGGCTTGTAAAAACATTATCCTCTTTACTCAACTGGATCTGACACTGTACAACTTCTGGCTCCCAAATCAAAATGACCATGAAAGGCAAAAATTTTAAAACAATTCAGGACATTTAGCCAGAGATGACAACAGACCTAAAGACACTCATGAAAAGAATTCGCAAAACTACTTCACAAAGTGGGAAGAATATGGTATAAATGTGTTTGACTTAAGCAAAAGTTTTGAAGGCGATTAATGGCAATGTGTTTTTTACTACAACAATATTTAAACATTCATCATGTTTCTTAGTCACAACTTGTGTTTATTACACTTATCTAGGATGGTATAGTTGCAATAATTTATCCATCACATTTTTGTGTAACTTTGTTGGAGAAATCCACCAGATTTTTTTTATCCTTTCGTTTGATGGAAATTTTTGAAGTTTTTTTTCTTGATATTGTGATTAATTCTACTGTGAAATTTTCTCATATATATATACATATATATATATATATATTTCATACTTGCTGGATATATAACTAGTGATGGGAATTGCTTGGCTGAGTATGTTAAGCTTTAATAGACACTAGCAACAGCTTCCCAAATTAGTTGCACCAATGTACTCTCCTACCAGTAGCATTTTTAATTCTATTTGCTCTGCATTATTGTAGCACTTCATATTATCAGATTCTAAAGCTATCAACATTATAGTGATGTAACTAGTATCTTATATTTAAGTTCGATATTCATTTTATTTTTCATCCAATGTAGTAATTAAATACAGAGCAGTTTGAATAGGTAATGAGTAAAAAATGACAATCCCTCATTGTTCCCCTTCACTGTGTGATATTTTTTAAAATGAGGTATTCTGGTCACTTGGAAATGTTGGCTTATCAAAGTATACAGGTCATCAAATATGGACAGTTTTTACCAGACTATATCAAAATATCACATTTAGTTACATTGCCACTGATCTCATCAGTAAGTCTTTAGTATTAGGAAGCTTAAAGCTCATGGGGAAAACAAATTTTCCAAATGTTTAGTTTTCATTCAAAAATATTGACTTTTAACAATCGCAGTAAATATTGACAGTTGTTTCCCTGTAGTGACAACCTCATCCCATTCATTTTGAGAAAATATCTGTCAGCTATTTACACTGAAGTGTTCACAGTCTGTTTTTTTAGTAAAATGATGCTCCATTAAAAAGTCTATTTCAACCTCCAACTCAAATGACAAGCACTCTCCCTTGAGGAAATCACCTCCCTTGAGAATACAGTAAAAGGTCTTTAAACAAATTTTCTAGTTCTATTTACTCACACAGATATTTAAAAATGTAGCTGAGATTTAACAAGATTATTAGCAATTAAGAGCATCCTTATTGATATGTTTTTAAACTGAAAGTGCATGATTGTGAATTCAGTGTCTGCTAGACAGAGTAGAGCCCATACCAGGACTTCATCTTTGGTGCTCACTTTTACCCACCTGTGCTTTTGCATTGTTAGTAGAAATTTAAATAAAGTGAAAAAGGAAAATCACATCTTAGTATAAGTGTTATTTTCAAAGTAATGTTGACCTCATAGAGGATGGACAGCACAGCTTGAGCATCACTGTTTATTTCTTCAACTGTTTATCGTAATACTTCTTCAACTACTTGGTTGCCACATAGTTGTCCTCACAGAAGATTGACATATCACAATTCGAGAATTACTGTTTATTTCTTCAACATTTATTTATTTATTTATTTATTTATTTATTTTTGTGTATTTGGTACAGAGTCTCATAACACAGCTCGAACTCATAGTGATCATCTGGTTTCAGCCTCCCCAGTGCTGGGATTACACGCATGCACCACCATAGCCAGTCTTGGTGGCCAGCTCAGCACATCTGGGGTGGGGCTGGCATGGCATGTGGTGCTGGGGATCAAACCTGGATCCTTGTGTTTGTCTAAGAGGTGCTTAGACTGCTATGCTATCTCTGTGGCTCTATTTCTTCAACTTTTTATTACTGTTTAGTTAAATCTGCTTATTACCTCACTGTTCATTATAATACTTCTTCAACTATTTGATTACTGTGAAGTACAGTTCACATACAAAAAGAGGGATACATGCTCAGTTCTTTTCCTTTATTTAGAAATTTTCAAAAAATGAATTGATTTCCTCATGTCCCACAAAAGGAACAATGAACTTTATATGTGTCATGAACTCAAAGTTAAAACATATTTAATAGTACTCAGTATACTGCCATTATTAATCTTAATTCTAAACTATGCTAGCTTTACTGAGTGGGGTTCTGCTTAAATCATCTGTGCATGTGTATCTTGCTTTGAAACTTCTTTTTGAAATAAGTATAGGTCCACACTACGTTGCAAAAATGAGATAGAAAGGTCTCATGTGCTCTTCAGGCTGTTTTCCCCAATGTGACATTTTGAGGGTATCTCATTCAGTTTTTCCTATCTCATTCATTTTGAGGATTTTTTTTCATGCCTCATAGTGGTCTTTTAAGCATTTCCTTGCTTTATACTATGACATGACATCTAGGTCATGTACATTTTCTCTCCCAGACCAAAATCAGCAATTCTCTAAGAATTCCTCAGTTCTTTTTAGTAGGAGATGATTTCTGGAGATATAAATTGCACAACAAGTATGCTTATTGTTATAGGATCTGACTGTGTGTTTAGGCATTTTCACTTATTAAGGGATATTTATTTTTTTAAAAAATGAAATATATCACGAGCTCATACTGATCTTTATAGTTCAATTCCATCTGTCTAAGGTTTTTATTTAACTTGATCAGTCTTACATCAATATCTCTTTTTTCCCACATCTGAGTCTCAGTTTTCATTTATTTTAGTCTTTAGTTATCTCACACTACTCAAAAAAGTGGATTGAGGAGTGCTGAACACTAATAATACGGTTATTGTAGTAATTTAGTATTTTTCCCAGTTTTCTATTTGTAAAGTATATTGCAGTAGGCACTAAAAGACAAGTTACTGTTTTAAAGTACTTGGGATAGTTCCTCTCCGATGAACTTAAACTACTTTTCTTTTTCTTTTTTTTTCAAATCAAATCGCTAGGACAGTTTCATTAACTAACACACTGCATACATTCTTCTTAGTGGTTAATTGCTGTACAAGATACAAAATGAACATTCATCTGTATACCCTTTTTTTTGTTAAGTTCCATTATTTGAATATTATAGGTGTGTAAACTCAGCAAAATATTCTAAAAGAGTCCAGTAGTCCATAATAGCATTGGGTCTTC
>NW_004524761.1:4860710-4865348 GCF_000260255.1 Octodon degus | reverse complement strand
TCATGTCATCTGCAAATAAAGATAACTTAACTTCTTCTTTGCCTATTTTTATTCCTTTTATTACTTTCTCTTGTCTAATGGCTTTAGCTAATGATTCCAGAAGCATATTGAATAGGAGTGGAGATAGAGGACATCCTTGTCTTGTACCAGATCTAATGGTAAAAGATTTCAGTTTTTCCCCATTTAGGATTATGTTAGCCGTTGGGTTTTCATAAATGGCTTTTATCAGATTGAAGTAGAGGCCATCTATTCCAATTTTCTGTAGGACTTTGAACATGAATGAGTGTTGGACTTTGTTAAAAGCCTTTTCTGCCTCAATGGAGATGATCATGTGGTTTTTAGTTTTTGCTCTATTGATATAGTGTATTACATTGATAGATTTTCTAATAGTGAACCATCCTTGCATCCCTGGGATGAATCCTACCTGGTCATGGTGTATGATCTTCTTGATGATCTGCTGTATTCTATTTGTTAGTATTTTATTGAGGAATTTGGCATCTATGTTCATGAGGGAGATCAGCCTGTAGTTCTCTTTCTTAATTGCATCTTTCCCTGGTTTTGGTATCAGTATAATACTTGCCTCCTGGAATGATTTTTGGAGGACTGCTTCCTTTTCAATTTCATGGAAGTGTTTGAGGAGTATAGGGACTACATGTTCTGTGAATGTCTTGTAGAATTCAGCTGTCAATCCATCCGGACCTGGACTTTTCTTTGCCGGTAGGTTTTAATTACATCTCGTATTTCATTGGCTGTTATTGGACTATTGAGAGTGGTTATATCTTGTTGATTCAGTTGTGATAATTTGTACCTTTCTAGGAATCTGTCCGTTTCTTCTGTGTCTTCTATTTTGTGAGAGTAAAGATTCTCAAAGTAGCTATTGATAATCTTCTGAATTTTAACTGAGTCTGTGGTAATTACACCCTTTTCATTTCTTATTGCTTGTATTTGAATTTTTTCTTTCCTCTGTTTGATGAGGTTAGCTAGGGGCTTATCGATTTTATTTAAACTACTTGAAAATAATTTTATTGAGAATCAAATACCAATGAGATAGTTTAAAATTGTAGAAGGGTCTTTCATGGTCATTTAAACATTGTAGGTGCATGAATTCAGCAAAATATTCCAATATAGTCCAGCATTCCATAATAGTAGTGGGTTATCTGTAGGACTGGCAATGTCAGAAGTTGTTAACTTGAGCCTTTTGCAGCTCAACATATTAATATGGCTTTACACTTTATATTTCGTTTTTATACTCTCTGGAAGGTTAACAACTTAAGTTTGGAGACCAAAACTTAGAGAAAAAGAAGGGCTGCAAGGACAGCCAGCATTTTGGCCCTAGCCTTTCAAGGTTAGTGAGGAATCAGGACATAGGGAACCTGTACTGTAACATCATGCAACTCAGTTGTGTCCCAAATTTTCTGATCAAGCACACTATGAGGCCACAGAGGAAAATGATCGATCATGTAGAGTGTGCCTAAGGAGAGTCACATGGAGAGAAAACATTCTATGTGGCTTCCACAGAGAGCAAATTGGTCAAGCAATGGCCATGACTCATCCACATGGCTGACACTGACAGAGGATCTATAAACTGCAGTACAGGGTTTCAGGATAAATCCTGATGGGATTTGACTGACCTTGTTTGATATAAAAGTTACATTTCTTGTTATAGAGTTCTTGCTTTATCTTGGCCTTAACCATCCAGCAGAAAAGTATTAAAACTAAGTATAAAAATAAACTACTATCACATATTTACCCTCCTTTATTTTCATATTTTGCACTTGCTTTTTGCATTTTAGTGTGCCTTTATAATTATTTGAAATATTTACTTGGTTAAAAAATAAATTTTATAAAAAAGCACATTTAGAGTAGTTTAATATCTACTATTCATACAATACAATTATTCTCCACCTTGATTCTTCAATATAAAAATTAAATTTTGTCATTCCAAAATACTATACCAAAATATTCTTTAAATTTATTGGTATTTTTGATTAGCAAAACTTCTAACTTTGAGATTCCATTTATCAATATTTTGTCCTTTTTTTGTACAGGGTCTCATTATGCGGCTTGACTTGTAGTGATCCTCCTGTTTTCAGCCTCCCTCGTGCTGGGATTACAGGCGTGTGCCACCATGCCCTGACTCTATTGCAGGCTCAGCATGCCCAGGAAAGGGGCTGACAAGGCCTGCGGTGACGGGAATAGAACTCTGGCCCCTGTGCTTGCCTAAGCAAGCACTTAGTCTGCTGACCTGTCTCGCTGGCCCTAATATCTATTTTTTTTTTGGTGGAACCAGGGATTGAATTCAGGCCCTTGCACTTGCCGGGGAAGCGTTTATTCCACTGAGCCATCTCCCTGGCCCAATATTTTCTTTTTTATTTACTATTCTTGCTATCCTTTTAAAGAAAATCCACCCTGATTTTTGACTATGAAGATATGAAGAACATTATCATCCAACAAAACTTTCCAACATGTTAGAAATTTTCTGTATCTGTGTAGATAAGATGTGACTGGAGAACATTTGAAATGTGGCTAGCAAAACTGAGGAACTGAATGTTCAGTGTCAATAAATTTTTATGTATTTAGTAAAGGGTCTACAGGTTCTCACTACACAGATTGGACTCGTTGTGATTCTCCTGTTTTAAGCCTCCTGAGCAGTGGGATTACAGATGTGCACCACCAAACCCAGTCTCTAATCACAGGCTCAGTGTGCCTCAGAGGAGGGGCTGGGACAGCTTGCTGGGGATCGATGTCCAATCCCTGCATTTGTCTAAACAGGCCCTTTAGTCTGCTGAGCTGTCTGGCCAGCCAGACACAAATAAAGCTAGATACAAATTAATAAAACATCAATTTTGCTTCTACATGCATGCAGCACAGCAAATTATAAAATAGAATTTTCAAATGTCATTTAAAATAGAAGAACAATATCAGATATCCAACTAAAGGCCTATATATCTCTAATAGTCTTTTATATCTACATACACACACATACATCTGTTTCTGTTTGTTGAAGTTATCTTATCATTTTTATTCTTTTATTTTAGTAATATAATAAATTACATAATGCAAATCTATATGTAGATTTGTAAACAAAGTTAAATTTAAGTAGTTATATGTGATTAGTGGTTGCTGTAGCGCAAGAGCTTTTTCTTTATTAATTTTTCATTCATTTTAAGGAGAAAAAAGAAAATAACAATGCAAGTTTCAAGAACAGGTTGGTAGGACAGTGCATTGCATATTGTTGTCTTTGTAGTAGTTATTCAGAGGACAAGATATAGACATGAAATCTAGTCTAAACACTGTTAGTGCAAACCTTTCTTTTCATTGAACTAAGAGAAAGTAGCTGTATATCTATCCTAACTATCTTGTATGTGCATATATTTTTTCCACTACAAAATGGTCCTTTATTTATATAATTTTTTGTTTTGTTTTGTCAGAGATGGGTATTCTATTGCTGTTAGAGAAGCTATATTTGGAGAAGTCTTTTATTTATTTCTTTATTTTCTGTATTTTAGGGAAGGTCTACAAGGTATTCAGGGTCTCACTACTAGATAGGACTCATAGTGATTCTCTTGTTTACAGCCTCCCAAGTGCTGTTAATGTTCAGAATTCTCATCCTGACTGACTCTACATGCTGATATCTGTGAACTAAGCAACTACACAAAAAGTTGCTACTTCATATACCCTCACTGGAGGGACTTGTAAAACTTCTGCAGCCTTGTTCATAGCAGAGATGGGCAACCAACCATTCTGCCTTTGGGCTAAGTCGAGGACTGGAAGCACTGCTGCTGCTTTATGCCCTTTTGGGTAGTTTTTTTACGATTGCTTCTATCCTCTTATAGTTTTCTGCTGTGAAATCAAAAGGAGTACCCGGATTATTCTCAGGAGTATATCTGTGCACAAACAAGGATCCTCCAGAACCACTTGGCACAGCTGTCTTTTGCAAATTCCTTATTTGCTTTCCCCACGAGGCAGTGAGGCCTGCTGCCCGGGCCTGCAGCGCCAAGGAGAACATGGCGACCCCGTGGTCCCCCTTGCCAGGCGGGAGGCCCGAATCCCACCTGAAATTTATCATAATATTGAATAGAAGTGATGGCAATGGTTAATCTTATCTTAATCCTGATCATAGAGAGTATTTAATATTTAATGAGAAATATGTTGTCCAATAAGGGACTTTTTTTTATTACAGATATCCTTTATCAGATTAAGGAAATTGTCTTCCTCTTTCAATTTACTAAGATGTAAAAAATCACTCATGGGTATTGAGCTTATGACATGTTTCTGTTTGTTGAAGTGATCTTATCATTTTTATTCTTTTATTTTAGTAATATAATGAATTATATTAATTTATTAATAATAAACCAATTTTATCTTGAATTAGTTAAAATTTAAGCTAATTTTAGGAAAAATACAGTTTGGTAAAGATATATTTATTTATGTGATTGGCTTCAACTACTTAATATTTTGTTTTAAATTTAAAATATATATGATAGAAATGGGCTTATAATTTTCTGTTCTTATAATGCTCCTGCCAGGGTCTTGTTTAAAAACTATGATGACCTCACATAGTAAGTTCAGAAGTTCTACTTCTTTTTTGGGGGTGAGTACAGATGATAGTTTTATTTTTAAAATTTCTTTATTAAA
>NW_004524761.1:4858067-4860530 GCF_000260255.1 Octodon degus | reverse complement strand
AGATATAGTTATGTGTGAGATTGGGGAAATAATTGAATATTGGTGCTTGCTTTCAAGAAATCTTAATTATTTTATCTTTTTTGTTTTAATTGATTAATATTTTAATGTATTTAGGACAGGGTCTACAGGTTCTACAAGGTCTCACTACATAGATCAGACTCATAGTGATTCTCCTGTTTTCAGCCTCCCAAGCACTGAGATTACAGGCATGTGCCACCACACCCAGTCTCAATCGCAGTCTCAGTGTGCTCTGGGGACAGAGTTGGCACTGTTTTAATTTATTTTAAAGAGAGTATAATAATGGTAAGACATTAGAAATGGTACATATTTAGAAGTCCAAGATGAGAGGCATTCAAACATCGGTGTTTTACTTCTTTTTTAATTCTCTGGGTTTGTCTTTGTGTATTTGGTGTGCTATCACAAAACACCATATACTGGGTAACTTAGTTAAAAAAAATCCAGAAATCAATTCTCAGAAATATAGAGGCTATGAAGTCAATGATGAAGGCACTGATGATGGGCAGATTCTTATCTGATAAGGACTTACTTTCTTATTTTTTAATTAAGACATATTAAAGAGACATAAAGCCTTCTCCTGTGTCTTTGCATTTCAGAAGGACCAAGTTTCTGGAGCCTGTTTTGTGAGAATACTAGCCTGCCCTCCTGAGCTAATGTTTTTATATTCTTCACTATTGGTATTTGTATTTTTTTCTTTATTGTTGGTAAATTTGATATGTATATTATTGATCTTATTAATTTCTTCAGCGAAGTATGCTTTCACAGCCAGCAGCAAACAAAAGATATTAACTTTAAATGAACAATAATATAGGTGAGAAATAACCACTCAAGTAAAGAATAAGAAGCCTGAAAATGACAGAATAACATTTTCTAACAGCTGAAGTGAATTTCAGCTGGAAACCTAGCATTTTATTATTATCTAAAATCAATACAAAATAGCAAAAAATGAGAAATTATATAGAACTTCACAAAGAAATCAATAGGAGTTCAACAATGGTTGCTACATTGCATAGTGTTGTCTTCAAATTAGTTGTTCAGATTATCAGATATAAGCATGCAAAATTATAAAAAATGTTGTAAGAAATTTACTTTAAACTTTTTTTTTTCAGAAACAGGGATTGAACTCAGGCCCTTGTGCTTGCTGGGAAAGCACTTATTCCACTGAGCCAAACTCTTTTTAAAGATTTTTATTAAAATTTTTTAATGTATTTGGTACAGGGTCTCACTACACAGCTTGGATACATAGTGATCTCTTGTCTCAGCCTCCCCAGCTCTGGGATTACAGGCATGAGCCACTACTCCCAGTTTTGGTAGCCTGCACGGTATGTCAAGGGTTCTGGGGCTGGCACAGGATGTGGTCCTGGGGATCGAACCTGGGTCCTTGCTGTTGCCATGCAGGCAATAAAACTACTGAGCTACCTCCCAAGCCTAAGAAGTTTAAAAGGGAAAGACAAAAAGAGAGAAAAATTTAAGCATTGCCTGTTCCCCTCTGTATACCAGCAGAAATCAGCAGGGTAATTATCCAAGCCTTCCTGCATACATACATACATACATAAATATCTTTCTCCCCCTTTCCTCCATCTTCTGTCCTTTTCCTCATCTGAGTTTTCCCTTACCTTTGAACAGATTCTTTCTCTTTCACAGTATCTATTGTACCTTTCAGATTTTTTTTTACTCTTTCATGTTCTTACACCAATGAGACAGTATGATGTTTACATATGAAATATGTTTATTTCACTTATGAACATGGTCTCTAGTTGCATTAATTCAACAATAAGAGCCTAAAAGTTATCTTTATAGCTGAGTAATACTGCCTTTTGTAAAAACACCACTTTTTAAAAAAATTTAAAAAAATTTTATTTATTTATTTGTGTGTGTGTGTGTGTGTGTGTGTGTGGCCAGCTCAGCCCACCAGGGGGTGGGGCTGGCTGGCATGTGGTGCTGGGGGATTGAACACCGTGGTCCCTGTGCTTTGCTAAGCTTGTTCTAAGTAGGTGCTTTAGACCACTGAGCCATCTCTCAGCCCAAAACACCACATTTTAAAATCAATTCCTGAGTTGATAGGCATTTCTGTTGTTTCTAAGATTTAGCTATGACAAATTGTGCTGCTATAAACATGGGTGCACATATATTGCTGTGGTATGATGTTTTCAGTTCTTCTGGAATAATATCCAGGAGGGAAATAGCTCAGTTGAATGAGACCTCTAATCCTAGGTTTTTGAGGACTCTCCACACTGACTTCCATACCAGTTGCATGAGTCTACACCCCACCAAGAGTGGAGAATGGTTCCTTTTTCTCCATGGCCCCTCCAGCATTTTTTTTTCAGTACTGAGGATTGAACTCAAGACCTTGGGCTTGCCAGGCAAGCACTTATTCTACTAAGCTATCTCCCAACTCTTTGATTCATTAATTCTTTGTATTGTTTTCTTTTTTATAAATTTTTT
>NW_004524761.1:4856475-4857967 GCF_000260255.1 Octodon degus | reverse complement strand
GGGATTTCCAGACCAACTTTTCTAAGGAGTCTCCTTACTGATTTCCATAATG
Organism: Octodon degus; assembly: GCF_000260255.1. NCBI lineage: Eukaryota > Metazoa > Chordata > Mammalia > Rodentia > Octodontidae > Octodon > Octodon degus. The sequence goes on along the minus strand of NW_004524761.1, from coordinate 4,857,915 downwards.
GTTGCACCAGTCTATATTCCCAACAGCAGTGGAGAAGTGTTCCTTTTTCCCCACAGCCTCTCCAACATTTGTTGTTGGGTGATTTGTTTATGATAGCCATCCTTTCTGGGGTGAGATGATATCTCAGTGTTGTTTTAATTTGCATTTCGTGAATGGCTAGTGATGTGGAGCATTTTTTCATATACTTATTCACTTCTTTAATTTCTTCCTCTGAGAAGTGTGTGTTCATCTCGGATGCCCATTCCTGGATTGGGTCTTTAAATTTTAGGGCCCTAGTGTTTCTTAGTTCTTTATAGATTCTAGAGAGCAGACCTTTGTCTGAGTACTTATTTGTCATGATTTTTTCCAATTTGTGGGTTGCCTTTTCACTTTGTTGGTAATTTCTTTTGATGTGAAAAAACTTCTCAGTAAGAGCAGGTACCAGTTGTTAATTCTTTCACGTTTCCCATGCAATTTGATTTCTGTCCATGAACTCTTTGCCTACCCTTATGTCTTCAAGAGTTCTTCCCACTTTCTCTTCCAGGAGATTTAGTGTCTCTGTTTTAATGTTTATTTTTTTTTCTGTGTTTAGTAAAACTTTATTTATAAAAAATTTATCTATGAAAATAGACATTTACTACTATAATAATACTATGGTAAATCTTGTACATATAGCTGTTTGCTTATATATCAATTTCAGAATTACTGAAGGTTTTAAGCCATTTATTCCTTTGAAAATCATACTTTTCTCAAATTTTTTAGTAGTCATGTGAAGAATTTTGTGTTTCTAATCACTTGTTTTGACATACTGCTTTTTATTAGCAGTAAGTATATTAGCTTAGTAATCTTATTAATGATTGCTATTATTTGAGAAACCTCATATGTATCATAGGTACTGTTCCAACATTAAAACATAAGTTCATTTAATCATTAAAATACTGTGTTGTCTCCATTCAGTAATAAGAAAACTGAGACTCAAATAAGTTAATTCTCTCAATTTTCTTGGTAAAGAGCAATGTTGACATTTAATCTATAGGTACTATAGGGACAAGCAATTCTCTTTCCATGTTTTGTGACTTGGATAATTTTTTTTCTTATTGGTTAATAGTTTGCAACTGCTAATTTCACTTGCTATTATTTTGAAAGGTAGGAGGAGGAGCCTATCACTGTTGGCAGGCAGGATGGGGAAATACATTTATTACTTGTGTGAGGAAATATGTTCAGGAAATACATTTGTTATTTGTATGACGAAATATGTTCAAAGTTTCAAACAGCTCCTCTACAAATATTTTTTGTGTATAGTTATTTATAAGTTTAGAATTTTTTGCATAATCTTTCAAGAATTTTCATTTGAAAAATCATCCCACATAGTATATAATGATATTAATTTTAAAAAACTGGAAGTATTCTTACTCCTGTTTATTCTTTATTTTTTTGTAAGCTGAGGGATGATACTTCAGT
>NW_004524761.1:4836307-4837020 GCF_000260255.1 Octodon degus | reverse complement strand
ATTTTGTTGGATTTTTAGATATTGTTTAATCTCTTCCTTAATCTGTGACTCACTGATATGCAGAAGGGTGTCATTTAATTTCCATGTGTTTATGGAGTTTTTGTGGTTTTCTTCAGTTAAGAAAAATTGATTTCCAATTTCATTGCACTATGGTCAAATGATATACATAGGATAATTTCAGTTCCTTTGCACTTAGTTAAAATTACACATGTTCTATGAGCTAGTATATGGTCTATTTTAGAGAAGATCCCATGTTCAGAATCTATATTCTGATGTTGGGTGAAACACTCTGTAAAGGTATACTAAGTCCATTTGTTTACAGATTTGGTCACTTATATGTTTATTAGATTCTGTTCCCTTGCTTGGCAAAATTTTTGCTATTACTTCTGCAAATAGTTTCTTTATGTCATTTGTGTTAAATCACACTTTTCTTTTTTTTTCCCCTTTGGAAAGGACTTTATTTTTTTATCTAAGTATTTTTTCCATAACTTTATTGATAAACAAATAGCAAGGAGACAGTTTCAAGTCAAATTGGTAGGACAGTTTCAATAATTAACACATTGCATACATTCTTCCTAGTGGTTAATTGCTGTACAAGATGCGGACATGATATCCTATTTACAAACACCATTAGAGCAAATCCGATATCCTATTTACAAACACCATTAGAACAAATCCCTCTATTCATTAAGAGAATGTAACTATATATCTAT
>NW_004524761.1:4834902-4836207 GCF_000260255.1 Octodon degus | reverse complement strand
CTCTATTCATTAAGAGAATGTAACTATATATCTATCCTAATCACTTTGAGTACACAGATACAAAATGGACATACATCTGTATACCCTTTTATGTTAAGTTCCATTATTTGAATGTTATAGGTGTGTAAACTCAGCAAAATATTCTAAAAGAGTTCAGTAGCCCATAATAGTATTGGGTCTTCTGCTTGACTGGCAATGCACACTTTTCCTTTGACATCTATCAGTATTAGATGGCTTTTCTTTGCATTATCTTGCAACTATTGAATTATTATGTCCTGGCTCTTATTTATTTATTTTTGGTACTGGAAATCTAACTCAAGATCTTGTGCTTGCCAGACAATCATCATGTTGCTGAGCTATATCCCCAGCTTCTTTGTTATTTTCTTTTTTTAAAATTAATTTTATTGAGAAACAAATAGCAATGAAAAAGTTTCAAAACAGGTTAGTAGGACAGTTATAATAATTAATACATTACATATTATTGTCTTCATAGTAGTTATTCACGATATCCTGTCCAAACACTATTAGTACAAATCTTTCTTCTCATTGAATTAAGAGAATATAGCTGTGTATCCTACCTATTTTGTATATACAAATACAAAATGGTTCTTTATTTATATCTCCTTTTTTGTTCAGTTTTGTTAGAGATGGATATTCCATTGGCATTTAAGTGTTGTAAGTGCATGAATTAGAGAAATAATCCAATGTAGTCCAGTAGTCTATAATAGTGTTGGGTTATCCATAGGACTGGAAATGTCAGAAGTTGTTGACTTGAGCCTTTACAGCTCAGAATATTAATATGGCCTTACTTTTTATACCTTGTTTTTATACTTTTCTGCTGGATGGTTAAGATCAAGATAAAACAAGATGTATGTAACAAGAAATGTAACTTTTGTATCCACCAAGGCAGTCAAATCCCCTCAGGATTTACTCCGAAACCTTGTGCTGCAGTTTGTAGATCCTTTGTCAGTGTCATCTCCTTGTTATTTTCAAGAGATCTTTCCCTTAGCTCTCTCTATCCACAATACTGTCTTCAAGCCTAAAAGTCTATGTTCAATTTAATTCAAACAGTTTTTCCAGCTTTCAATAGAATTTTAAATGTCCAGAATATCTGTTTGAATCTGTTTTATGCATTCTATCTTTGCTATATTGATCATTTACAACTTCCATCATTTTCCTATAGTCTACTATTTTTGTTATCTATAGTTACTTCAGATTTGCTGGGCAATTCTTTTATTATTGTTGACATTTCTTTTTTTTTGGAATAAGGTTTTTTTTTTTTTTTTTTTTTTTTTTTTTTTTTTT
>NW_004524761.1:4811599-4834802 GCF_000260255.1 Octodon degus | reverse complement strand
TTCCACTTAGTCACTTCTAATATGTGATGTTTCATACACATAGTACAAAAATATTTGTGAAATTTCTAGGCCAACGATGATACAGTTGCTCCAGCACTTGTTATTTTTTTGCTCTGAATGCCCTCAGGGGTGGTTTGGCTGGCTGGAGTGTTGTGGGGATCGAACTACAGCAACCTGAGGCTGACAGCCTTGTGGAAGCAGCCACTTAAACAACTGAGCTAAGGCCAGGCCCCTGACATTTCTTTTTTTTTACCTGAGATATTATTTCTGATCTGATTTACTCTATAGCTCCATGGAGTATTTACTTTAGTTGCTATCATTTCACAAATTTCAGGTGTGTTTCTTCCATTTTCCTCTATCTCATTGTCTCCTGGACTTGTTCTTAGTGACTGGGGATCTGAGGTTGCATTTTGCTCCTACACCTTGTCACTTTCAATTAAAAATTTTTATTTTGTTTTCTGTGTTGATTGTTGCAACTTTTTGTAGCAGATCGGTTATCACTGGACTCCAGGCCTCTGTAGAAAAAGTCTGTTCTTTAAGGATGCCTTATGTGTGTAGGAGATTCTTGATTTGTGTCTCTTCCAAGATCCTACATTCATAATTAATTGAGAGTGAGATGTTGGTTTGTTTGACCCAGTATTCAGTCCTTTGTATTATTCCTGAAGGGAGAAAAACTGATTACAATAGATATGACATCCTAGCTAAAGTAGTACAATTAGCAGTAACAACAGCAGCAAGCATAATTTAGAAACTGAAAAACTATGTTTGGTACTGATCTTGTACTTTAGACATCAGGAGCAAAGTCATTTATTTATTTATTTATTTTTATTTTATTTATTAAGTACAGAGTCTACGGGATCTCACTACACAGATCATAGTGAGCCTCCTGTTTTCAGCCTCCCAAGCACTGAGATTACAGTCACCACCATGCCCAGTTGCAGCTTGCCCCAGGGGTGGGCAGAGTCTATAGTTACATAAAAGAATGAATTGTAAATTAAAAGTTTTTGGGCCTGTGAGATAGCTCAGTGGTCTAAAGTACCTGCTTAGGCAAGCTTAGGCAAAGCGCATGGGGACCACAGTTCAATCCTTAGCACCACAGGCCATGCCAGCCCCGCCTTTGGGGTAGGCTGAGCAGGCCACAAAAAAAAAAGAAGTGTTTATAAAAAGTATTTCCCTTTGTAGAGTGGTTTTACCATGTGGTAGAGAAAATTAGGGAGGATGGTGTATAAAACAAAGATAACTGGAAAGACAGTAGAAGCAAGGCTGAAGGACAGAAGATGATCATACAATATTTGAGAAATTAGAGAAGGGGGTACAAAAGAAAGAATGAAGGAATATTTGAGGGATTATCTGAATTTAGTCTCTGGGATTAGGGCATAGGATTAGTTTTCTGCGACTAGAGAAGAGAAAAAAATGGAAAAAAGAGAAAAGGAAAAGGACAAGAAAATAAGATAAAAAGAACGATAAAATAAAATGATACAAAAACCAGGGGACAGTATCACCCACCTGCTTCTATTCTGGGTGTCTTTGTCCCTAATCACAAGGCTGGTTAACCTAACTATCTGTAGCTCATATCTTGGACTTTGCCTTTTCATTACTGTTGCCTGACCATCTTATGTGCCCTAGTTGGGGTCCTACTGTGTGGCTGGCATTCCTCTCAGTTGCCTGGCCGCATGGTGAAGAAGGATGGCCCCATCACTGATTTTTTCCTGTGCTGCCCTTTGCCAGGTAAGTTCCAGATCCTTCCAGGGCTGGTGGCTGATCCAAAACAGTGTATTGCAGTGTTGGGGATGGACTATTGTCTGCTTATTCTGATAGATTTACATCACTTTTACAATTCCTTAGGTGGATTGTAGTTAGTTTTTTTTTTTTTTGGAACTGGGGATTGAACTCAGGTCCTTGCACTTTCCAGACAGGTGCTTATCCTACTGAGCTATCTCCCTGGCTAGATAGTTCTTAAATAGATGAGTTTAGATAGTTCTTCCTAATATAAAAAGTGAAAGCCATGAATTTACCTCTTAGAACTGCTTTATGTTTATCAAGTGAACTTTACTATATTGTGAGTCGATTTTACTCATTTAAAAGTAATGTTGTTATTGCCTTTATGATTTAGGCTTTAACTCATTGATTACTTAGAGGTGGGTTCAAGATTTAAAATATTTGTGGGTTTCCTTGATATCTTATTGCCTTTGATATTTCTAATATAACTTCATTTTTGTCGGAGAACACAGCACACATGATTTCCGTCTTTTAAAATTTATTGGGCCGTGGAGATGGCTCAGTAGAATAAGTGCTTGCCTGGCAAGCGCAAGGGCCTGAATTCAATCCCCGGTTCTGCCAAAAAAATAAAAAAAAAATAAATTTATTTAGACCTACCGTAAGGCCAAAATACATTCTATATTGGTGAATATTTGAAACAGTGTATTGCTACAGTTATTGGCTCTTTTAACTTCTCAGATCAGATCAAATCATGCAAATCTGTCAGAAATTTTGCTTCCGTATGTTATGCCATGATCTATACTCAGGCCAAAATAATAAAAGCAATAAGCTTACTCCATATTGATCTCTTTTCATAAAATCTGGTGCCCTTGTCCTCCAAATCTCACTGCTTTTCTTTACATCACTTTCCCCTTTTATGGAAGATAAATTCTCAGGCATTCTGCAGATGCTTGAAACTATATGAAGTATAATTTGAGATTTTGGAGGTACAGTTCCATATCACTGCAATAAAGCAAATAATTGAATAAAGTAAGTAACATGAATTTTTGCTTTCCCAGTGCATACAAATGTTCTATTTATACTGGTCTTAGTCTATTAAGTGTGCAATAGCATTATGTCTAAAACAGTATGTATTTTAAATCTCTGTTATTGGAAAAAGTAATGTTGATGGATTTGCTTGACACAGGATTGCCACAAACCTTCACCTTGTGCAAATTCTGTTATTAATAGAACACAGTATGACCAAATACAAAGAAAGAGATACTCCAGTATTCACTGTTTTTACTATTCATATATAATTATGGTAAAAATTTATAAATCAGGCAGAGCAAGAGATTAACAACAATAACATAATAAAATAGAGCAATTATAACAATGTATTACAATAAAAGTTATGTGACTATTCTCTTTCAAATGTCTTATTTTACTATACTGTATTTTCAGATTGTAGTTGACCATAGGAAACTGAAATAATGGAAAAGTGAAGCCATGGCTAAGGGGGAATACTATATTCTGAAGTTCTCTCATATTGTTGCTTCCTGTATCTTAAATTAGACATAAAAATTGTACATACTTATAGAGTACATTGTGCTATTTTGATACATGTATACAATATTCAATGATAAAACCAAGGTCATTAGCATATCCACAATCTTAAACACTTACCATTTCTTTGTGGTGAGAACATTCAAAGTCCTTTCTTCTAGCTATTTAAAATCTGCAGTACATTATTTTTAACTATTGACACTGTAGCCTACTATAGAACACTAGAATTTACTCCTCCTTTCTAACTGTGGATGTCTAACTAAAATTTAAATGGGAAAACTTTCAACAGAGCACAAAATAAATGTGTTTGCACACACTTTCATAAAAGCATCTAGATAATCTTTTTTTTTTTTTTTGGAAGAGTGTACAAGGTGTTCAGGGTCTAACTACTAAATCAAACTCACAGTGATCCACCTGCTTACAGCCTCCCAAGAGCTGGGATTATAGGTGCGCACCACCACGCCCAGTCTCAATTGCTGACTCAGGGTGCCCCAGGATGGGGCCGGCACATCAGGCCCAGGGATCGAACCCCTGGCCCCTGTGCGTGCTTGCAGGTGCTTTAATCTGCTGAGCCTCTTGGCCTGCCCTTAGTTAGTTAATCATGAAGTAAAAATAAATTATAAAGTATCCAGCGACTACTATGTAGCATTCACTATGAAAGAAGCAATATTATATGTAATAAAGATGTGAAACAATTCCCATCACATGTGTTTAGTAAAAATGAAGAGTTGCATAATAGTGTGAAGAATGTGATTCTGTTTTGCAATATACGTGTGTTTATTTATATGTGCATAGGTAAAAGTCTGGAGGGACATACATTCAGTATTTATTAATGATTTACAAAGGAATATGATTTAAGGGACTTTTACTTTTATTGTTCTTTACAATTCTTAATGAGATGAATTTAATTCGAGAAACATAGATTTTAAATTATTACTAAACCTAAAAAAAATAAGTAGATGACCAGAAAAAGTTCAAAATAAATCATAGGAAACTCACAGCTTTACTTTATTAGCACTGATGCTACTTTCTTAACAGGTAGTCAGATGTCATTATTGATCCATAGAAAGAATAAATTTTGTAATTTAGACCCCCTTTCATTCTTCAACTCCTGCCAGTTTAAGGGACATTAAATTCACATTTCTTAAGAGGCATGACTGTTCAATGTGTCCTTCATGTATATTGATTTATGAAGCAATAAATGTTTCATATACAGATGAGATGCAAAGTGAACATGTGATAATTGGATCAAAAGATTACTATTTCAGCTTCAGAGTACTACAGAAAACCAATCATGGAAGGCTATGATGAAATTTTAATTATAAAGGATATTGAATGTCCAAGGCTGACAAGTGTATTATAATAGATGTAATACTCAATTGGAAGGAAGGGAAGTAAGAATTTTATACTATTTCTCTTTGAAGTAACTCTGTATTTTTGGTAAAATATTGAAGCATTCTATTTCAATTATCTTAAAGTTACTATCATACTGTCTTTGATTTTTTTTCATATTGTCTTTGATTCACTGGATTTATTAGAGAACTGACTAGTAGACTTACATAAGTAAGAGTTGGGGCTGGGAAGATAGCTCAGTAGCATATGTGCCTGCCTGGCAAGCGTAAGGTCCTGGGTTCAATCCCTGGGACCTCTAAAAATAATTACATAGCATGTGATTGAAAAATGGATAAAGAAGAATTACAGATTAAAGTGTTGGTTGATTTGGGACTTTTGTATATTTTTTTCTACTCTATATTGAAAAGCTGAAATTGGTACCATTCAAAGTATATTGTTAGAGAAACATCAAGCTAAGTGACTTTAAGATCTTTGAGACCATTAGTTTAGAGATGTTGTATGACTAGAAAAAGTGCCAAATTTTTCTTATTATTCTGTCAGTTAAGCATAGTGTGCTTCCTTTGCTGATGATAGAAAAAAAGAAAACATAGAAGCAGAACTAAGGAATCTATAAATCATTTCTAAGTAACTTTAATAAAGTGAATTTTCATAAGGAAAGGTTTTAGGTACCATTAATTATCTTATAAAATGCCTTAAAATATGTTTAATATTAGGGGCCGGAGAGATGGTTCAAAGGATAAGCGCTTCCCTGGCAAGCACAAGGGCCTGAGTTCAATCCCCAGTTCCAGAAAAACAAACAAACAAACAAACAAAAATATGCTTAATATTCATAAATATGCATAGTACATTTTCACCTGATAAATTGAGAGCGTTTATATTTTACCCATCTTATCATGTGTTGTACACATAACTGCTGAAGGAATTACATAACAAAATATATGTGTGAAATACATGAGTGAGATTTATCTCTGAAAAATGAAAGTCATTTCTAAAACCCATTGCCTACACAGGACATATAGTACTGAAGTGGGAGGCTGGAAAATGAAATATACTGCTTTTTCTTTTCCATTTATGTATTTGGTACAGGGTTTCACTACACAGCTCAGATTGGCAGTGATCCTCCTGTTTTCAGCCTCACCAGCACTGGGATTACAGGCATGCACCACCACACCCAGATTCAGTTGCCTGCTCAGCGCACCCCAAGGGTGGGGCTGGCACGGCATTTGGGACCAGGGATCCAATCCTGTCCCTGTGCTTGGTACTTATTCCGCTGAGTTATCTTACTGGCCCTGGAAATGAAATATAGATCTCTTACTGCATCATGATTTTGCTAAAGCCAACCATTTCAAAAACATGTAGAGTTTTAAATCACTAAATGAAATTTATTATAAAAATTCATTAGATTCCAAATAAAATATTGGAAATGACTAGTTTATGACAAATAGTTTTTTTCTTAACGGTACATGTATAATGGTCAGATGTTTTATTAGACCACTAGGAACATGGGTATGGTGGGGGGAAAGCTTTCTGGAGATTCTGGCAAAATTCCTTCACTCTTTTGGAATCTGGTTTATTCATCCAACTCAAATTCATTAGGTTCCTCAGATTAGATATGCATAGAAATAATATTAAAACTCTTAAGTCTTATGACATCAGAATATAAAGGGGACTCCAAAATCCAAGAGTTACTTGATATTCTGAATATATGAATGGATGCCTTTGAGGACTGTGTAGATTTGTTTGTTTTCCAAGCAATAAACACAACAACTTTACAAAGCAGAAATTTGTCCTTTACATACACTGCACAAAAGACTCATCTGGAAGACACTTAAAATTCCAGGTATCACAGCAATATCTATATCTATATATCTATATCTGCATATCTGTTTAGATATAAAATATTTATTCAGCTGTTCTATTGAAATCAATGAATGCTTTGGCCAAAACCCACTTGGGAACAAGCATATGCTTTAGTGCCAAATTTCCATTTTATTCTTGGGCTAAAATCCCAAGAATCACAGAAGAGGAACAGGGCCAACGTAGTATTCTATTAAAGTAAGAGGTCCTAAGTGATGAATGGAAAGTTGGAACAAGTTTTAATGGCAATACCAGAAGCCAGAAGTTAATGTAAATAAAATCTTATGAATTGAGAGGATATACTAAATCTCCAATAGAATATTGACACTAATTTTAATTAATTAAATAGATAGCTTAATCAAGACAGTTGTGATTCTTATTCCAGAAGAGATCAAGTTGCTGCTGGGTTGGCCTGGACACTTGCTGCCTCTTTGTCTTACATCATTAATAAAATGCTTGATGGAATGGGACCAAAGGTAGATCCCTATAGTTCCACATTAAAACTTTCCTTCCAGGTTGATGAATTCCATTAATAAACATTGTTTGACACTGCTATTAGAACAATTATGAAATCACCTACTCTACAATGTTGCTGCCTTTCTTCGCTTGTCTTTCTGAGTATATTGGGAGACTTTTTAAACTTAACATTTCCCTTATCAATGGTTCTACCAACTGAAAAAATAACCCATTTGAAAAAGTATTTTAAGTATATGTGGTTGGTTTGAAGTTACTATTTTTCATTTAAGCCAAAGTAGTTTGAGAAAGAATGCCTTGTTTAGAAGCATTCATAAATAATTATGGTAGTAGTATTAGAGTTCTGAAAGTATTTATATAAAACTCAATGGAATTTTAAAAAAGTAGAATAAAATAGTTTTTAGTTACTTCTGCAAGGATGTTTTAGTACCTTGGAAGGTCATTTATGTGGTTACAGGTAGTTGACTATTATCACTTATTCTGCTTCCTGTGTCTTCACTGATCTTGGAGTTTTAAGTTCCAGTTGTCTATTTTGTTCCACAAAAGATAAAGAATTTAAGTAAGGTATTTCTAAGTAAGTCACAACCTTGGATAGTCTATGATTCTCATTGTGCTCTCTCAATTGAGGCTACTAATAGAGAAATAAAGTCTGACTTTATCCAGTTAATGTGGCACAATCTTCCCCAAACCATTAGCCTAGCTGTCTCTTCTTATCATTATTTCTTCAAAGATAGCTTAAGTTCCTATTGTTTATCAAAGCAATTTCAGTACTTCTTTTTTTTTTTTGCTTCAACTTTGAACTTTTGTTTTATTTATTTTTTAAATTAATTTTGTTGAGAAAGAAATAGCAATGAGACAGTTTCAAAACAGGTGAGTAGGGCAGTTACAATAATTAATACATTGCATATGTTGTCTTTGTAGTAGTTATTCTTAGTACAAGTTGCAGACATATCTTGTCTAAACACTATTAGTACAAATCTTCTCATTGAACTAAGAGAAAGTATCTGTATATCTATCCTAACTATTTTGTATATTCATATATATATATATATTTATATTTGAATGGCAATGGAGTATCCATCTCTGACAAAACTAAACAAAAAGGGGATATAAATGAAGGACCATTTTGTAACATTTCTTTTTAAAATTTTTAAAGTTTATTTTTATTTTTATTGATGCAGGGTCTTGCTACATAGTTTGGACATATAGTGATCCTCCTGTCTCAGCCTCCCCAGTGGTGGGATTACAGGCATGCACCACCATACCCGGTTCTGGGTCTGGCACAGCATGTGGTACCAGGAATCAAACTCAGGCCTTGTGCTTGCCAGGCAGGCACTTATGTCGCCAAGCTATCTTCCCAGCCCAATTTCAGCATTTCTAAACAATGGTATATTAGTTTTCCAAAACTAAAAACTTAGAAAATTTCTCCCCAAAATCCAATTGTTAATGTCAAATACTTTAATGTTGTATATTGTCTCTGGAAGAAGGAACATGTGAAAAAATTCAGTGAAAAGCTTTTTTTCATCTCCCCAACTTCCAACCACTATACCTCTATATATTGTGGTAATTATATTGAAAAGTACTTTCCATTTGGGATGCATGAAGTTCAGGAATCCTGTTCCTTTTTAACAGGATGTAACTTTTAAGGTACTTCAGGTCACAGTTTTCAGGATGTCTGGCTCTTTTTATTATATGACATGTGCTCAGTGTGTGGAGCAACATGAATTCATGAACTAAAAGTGAAAACTACAGGGCTGACCTGATAGCTCAGCAGACTAATACGCCTGCTTAGGCAGAGCGCAGCAGCCAGGGTTCGATCCCCAGTGTGCCAGCCCTGCCCACAGAGCACGCTGAGACTGGGTGTGGAGGTGCACACCTGTAATCCCAGCACTTGGGAGGCTGAAAACAGAGGATCATTACGAGTCTAATCTATGTAGTGAGACCCTGTAGACCCCATCCTAAATACAGAAAAAAAAAGTGAAAACTACGTTCTTCCTTATTTGATGGATAGTCTTGTAATAGGCCAAAATTTGATCAAACTAATGAGCATATTCTTTTACCCTATAGCCAAAAGGCTCCAGATCATTTGGTTTCCCAAAATGAAATGGTTTGTATTGATGTTAATAATAGAGAAAAAATTTTATATTTTGTGTTTTTTGTCTCACTATGCAGTTCAGGCTGGCCTTGAGCTCACTTTGTAGCCCAGGCTGGTGTTGCACTTCCAATGATCCTCCTGCCTCAGCCTCCCATGTGCTGGGATTACAAGTGTGCATGACTATGCCTGGCAAAAAATTTTTATGAATTAGGAGAGTTTACTGCATGTATTGTTATTGTAAGTTTAGTTATTTTTTGTTGTGATTGGTTTGCTTCTGTGTTCAATGACCTCATAAGAGCTGGATTTTATAAATATAATTTAAAAATAGAATTGAGGGGTACTATTTCAAAGTTTTGTGTAGCATAGGGGCAAACAAACATAATGTTCTATATTAGCATGGCTTTTCTTTAACCATGTTGCTTTTCATATTAGTTACGAGCACAGAATATCTTTATTTTATTACTTATACAAAGTTAAAAAAAATGATAACATGTTACTTTTGGAAAGACACTTTCTTAGGGTCCAGTAGCTTTGTTAGTAGTAGTTCCTTTTCCTGCTTATTATGAAACTTTGTTTCATATCTTCATTTGATATTTTTAAAGAAAAAAATCCAAAGTAAAAATATTGCCCCTCCCTCTGTAAGACATGGTTTGTCTATACTCAGCAAAGTGGGAATGCCCCCATTGTGGTAGCTGTTCTTGAGTGTGTTAAACAGAATCTGAAGAAAATGGAACAGTGAAAATTTATTTGGAGTTTACAGTTTCCTATGCACTGAAGAACATACAAATATAAGTCATGTCTCTTGGTTTTGGTATGCTGATAATAAAGAGATAATAGTTATGGTTTGGATGAATTAAAGAATAACACATATCTGTATCCAGAGGTAGGCTATAGACTGAAACAAGAAAAAATAATCTTTTCATTTATAATAAACATTTTCATAGATTATGCAAATTTTGAGTTGAACCTGTAAGTGTATACAAGATTTTGAGAAGGAAAGAGAAGAAAATTATCTTTACTTATAATTGCACCAGTAAATTTGTAAATTTTTCTACTCTAAAAACCTTAATTCAGCCTGTCAGTGCCGAGTGTTAGGCTGAGTATTGGAGATTACAGCATGTTTGGGAATCAGCATGCTCAGCTTGCTAAGATATTTCTATGAATCCTAAAACGATCAGCCTTTTGTGAAGAAACAAAATCTTTTCTCATGGCAGAAATTTCTTTTCCCTGGTGATATAAAAAAGGTACTATTTTGAGTTTTGTTTTCAACATATAGCATAAGTTCTAGAAATAATTCAGAAAAACAATTGGGAAAGTTTAACTTTGCTGCACATTCATGTACCCAATTATTTATTTTATATTTTATCTTATTTTTTGGTACCAGCGATGGAACTTGGGACCTTGTGCTTGCCAGGCAGGTGCTTATACTGCTGAAGCATATGCCTGGCCCCTCATGTTCCCCATTATTATTGATTTCTTAGATGGCATTATTATAGGCACTTACCTGTGTTCATTATTTAAGGGACTATGACATATACAAACTTATCAGTAGGATATGTCTGATGATAATAAATTGCTACATTTAGTAACATCATCATCAATGATGCTCATAATAACAACGATTTGTCAATCAGTGCTCAAATTGCTTTACATACAATAGCTCATGTAATCATAATATGTTCCCTAAGATTTACTTAATAGTATTTTCCCCATTTGAAGAAAGTAAACTGAAAGTTTAGGTAAGTTTAAAGCTAAAAGCACACAGGCACTCACAAGCTCGAAACTGACTTCAATTGCTGTACTTCTAATCACTGTTCTGCTTCATAACGGGAGTTTCCTAAATTCTAAGGGAAGGAATGCATTTTTCTATGGTCAGGACATTAGTATTAATATTTATAGAAAGGTCACTTACAAATAGTTTGAGAAATCACATTCCAACAGTTGGTAGGTTCAGGAGCCTGAGCATAATAGCATGAAGAAGGAAATCACTGTGGCACCACGTTGCATTGTCTCTATATTTGCCTTCTCAGTTAATGAGGGGGTAAGTACTAGCTGGAGCTCATGGTCTTGAAGCATCAAAATGGACAACCTGGCAGGTGTCCTTGCTGAGAGATGGCAGGATTGCTGAAAGACAGGCCATGGTTGTTCTCCTGAGACATGTCACTTCCAGGCTTCCATTAAAAACACCATGAAGCCTCTATCACTTTAATCTCTTCCTTAAGTGCCTGTGATCTTTTCAGGGGCACAAGGCCATGTATGGTCAATACCCAGTGGCAGGTGGCTGAGCTGTGGGCAGAGGTGGCAGCAGCTGTGAGGGCTGGGAGCAGTTGAGGGGAAGAAGGGTCACTTTTCCTGACAACTTATAACTCGATTCCACTTATAAGCCATTTGTTTCTAGAAATAAATAATGGGTGAGGACATAGGCCAGGTCTACAATTTGTGCACTTGAGAGATTAAGGCTCCCTGTGATCAAATTACCACAGCAAACAGAGACACAGTTACTGAGGGAGGTTTGGGGAGGATTCAGGCCGAAGAGGGAGAAGCCAGAGATCGTAGAAAGGAGACAGGAATAGATTTTGATGGAAATTGCTTCCCCCTCTGCACCACTGAGGGAACAAAGAGGACAAATAAGCCATGATAAAAGGAAGCTGGGAGTTTTCAGTTTTCTTAAAAATAAAATCAGTTAGATTGTGAAATACTGTGAGTACACGTGGCAGGTGGAAAGAGATGTGTTACTACAAGCGTTTGCAGTTTGGGTGTTGGGCGCATAACCTTGGCTCCCTTAATGGTATGCCAAATGTCAGATCTTACCCTGGCCTTGTTCCAGTCAGTAGCTACAGAGTTACCCAGAGGATGCTGGGAGATGAGGAAGAGAAAGGACATTTTAGGGAGTGCTTTTTGAACATGGGGCAATAGATTTTAAACCCCTGTGGGAGAGATGAGAGGGCCTAGGAAGGGTGAATATTCACAACTGAGAAGCAAAGGCAATGACACAGCACAGAAAGACTTCCTGTGCTCTCTCTGCTTCCTTGTTCATTGAGGAGAAATTGTGCGTTGCCTTTGCAGCAGTATAAAGGGGAGTCTTAGGGACACAGGGGCACAGAATTCTATAGGAGCCTTATGTTTATAGAAGATGAGCTGCAGCCTCAAAAATTGCTGGCTGTTGTAAGATAAATCTCAGCCACCCACATTTTGCTTAATAACAGCAGATTTTTCTTTTCTTTTCTTTTTCTCCAAAGCATTAATGGAGTACAGATTCCAGCCTGGCTTGGAAGAGCAACAGTAACTCTCTTGATTAAAGGGTTTCACAGATTGTTGAAGACATGGTCATCCATTAAAGAAAAAAATTAAAATCACTCTTGAAAGAAAATGTCTTGGATGATAAGTGAAAAAGATATGAAGATTAAGAAAAGCTTGAGGGAAGAAGCTCTTAATTTTTTTTTTAACCAGATTTTTCCCCACTGTGATCAAAATGGGCCAAATAAGAGGTTTGCCTGCAGCCTAGTGGAGATAATTGTTTAAAGAAGTATTTTGAACACTGAAGTATCAGTCATTTGCCAAGGCATACACTGAAAGTAATGTCCACCTGGCTGGGAGCAGATCTGAGTGTTGGGTCCCCAGGATGCTAGTTTTAGGCTTGCTCGCCCAAAGAGGATGGGATTAGCCACCGTAGCGCTCTGCCTTAAGAGCTAAGCACTTTCTGTAGTACTTAAGAATGTGCCCGGGAAGATGTGTGTGTGTGTGTGGGTGGGGGTCAGATAAATAATTAGTCGCCCTCCCAGGAGCTCCGGAGCCTCTCCCCAGCGTTTAGTTTCATTTCAATTTTAGAGCCACCGCCCAGGTCCCCATAATGAGGGAGTGGCCCGTCGGTTTATTTTCCTAGATTGTGCTTAGAAATAAATATTTTCCTGGGGAGCTGATAGCCGGAGCTCTAGAGACTTAACTGCGTTTCTCCGACTAATCTCCTTACAAGACTCGCTAAGCAGGCGCGAGACAGTGGAGAGCGAATGCACAGGCCGGTGGGGGTAGGGAGAAAGGGAGTGTCCGTGCTGCCGCGGGCGGCGGGAACCCGGCAGGTCCAGGGTGAAGGAGACGGAACTGGAGTGGCTGGGCGGTCCGGGGTCGCTGCCCGCCACTTCGGTGCGGAATTGGCACAGGACTTGCGGTGCACTCCTCCCTCTCCCCCTCCCCTTCGGCTTCCTTTTCCCTCCCCTTGGAGCAGCGGCTGCGGGAGCGGCGTCAGGAAGCAGAGTCGGGGTGAAGGACTCGAGGCGAGTGGAGGAGCTGGGACATGGGGAGCCAGCGGGGGCGGCGGGCCCAGGAGCCCAGGCGGCTGCCCACGAGGGGAGCGGCCCCGGGCGTGTGCTAGCGCGTGAGCCCCGGAGCCGCGGGCGCGGGGCGGCGGGAGCGGAGGCGGAGGCGGGGCCCAGGCGTGGAGCGCGGCTGGCGGAACTGCTGCCTCCGGCCCTGCCCGGCTGCCTCCGCCGCGGCCGGCGGCTATGGAGCAGGCAGGCACCAGACCTCGGCCGACAGAACGCCCGCGTCTCCGGCAGCCCCTGCCCTGGCTGCTGCTGCTGCCTTTCCTGCTCCTGCTGGGCCCAGCGGCCTCCCAGTTACGATACTCGGTACCGGAGGAACAGGCACCCGGCGCGCTCGTGGGCAACGTGGCGAGAGCACTGGGGTTGGAACTGCGGCGCTTGGGGCCGGGCTGCCTGCGCATCAACCATCTGGGTGCGCCCAGCCCTCGCTACCTGGAGCTGGACCTGACGAGCGGAGCGCTCTTCGTCAACGAGCGCATCGATCGAGAGGCTCTGTGCGAGCAGCGGCCTCGCTGCCTACTTAGCTTGGAAGTGCTAGCGCACAACCCCGTGGCGGTGAGCGCTGTGGAAGTGGAGATCCTGGACATCAACGACAACTCACCGCGTTTTCCGCGGCCGGACTACCAGCTTCAGGTAAGCGAGTCGGTGGCGCCTGGAGCGCGCTTTCACATAGAGAGCGCGCAGGACCCCGACGTGGGCACCAACTCAGTGCAGACCTACGAGCTCAGCCCCAGCGAGCACTTCGAGCTGGACCTTAAACCCCTGCAGGAGAACAGTAAGGTGCTGGAGCTGGTCCTGCGCAAGGGCCTAGACCGGGAGCAGGCGGCTTTGCACCACCTGGTTCTCACAGCCGTGGACGGGGGCAGTCCAGCTCACTCAGGCACAGCTCAGATCTCTGTGCGAGTCCTGGACACTAATGACAACTCTCCTGCCTTTGACCAGTCCACTTACCGCGTCCAGCTGCGAGAGGACGCGCCCCCTGATACCTTGGTGGTGAAGCTGAATGCCTCAGACCCAGATGAGGGCTCCAATGGGGAACTCAGGTACTCCTTGAGCAGCTACACCTCAGATCGGGAGAGGCAGCTGTTCAGCATAGATGCCACTACTGGTGAAGTGCGAGTAAGTGGGGCGTTGGATTATGAAGAGGCCTCTTCCTATCAGATCTATGTGCAGGCGACTGACCGGGGTCCAGTGCCTATGGCAGGTCACTGTAAGGTGCAGGTGGACATTGTGGATGTAAATGACAATGCACCAGAGGTGGTGCTCACAGACCTGTATAGTCCAGTGCCTGAGGATGCTGCACCCAACACCGTTGTGGCTCTTCTCAGTGTCAATGACCAAGACTCAGGTCCCAACAGGAAAGTGAGCCTAAGTCTGGAGGCCACACTGCCTTTCCGTCTGAATGGCTATGGAAACTCCTATACACTAGTGGTGAGTGGCCCGCTGGACCGTGAAAAGGTGGCTGCCTACAACATCACAGTGACAGCTACTGATGGGGGAATACCACAACTCACATCCCAGAGAACACTGCAGGTTAAGATCTCTGACATCAATGACAATCCACCAAGCTTTCTGAAGGACTCCTATTCCATCTATGTCCAGGAGAACAACTTGCCAGGGGCGTTGCTCTGCACTGTGGAAGCCACAGACCCAGATGAAAAGGAGAATGCAGAGGTGACTTACTCCCTCCTAGAGAGGGAGATTCAAGGGCTGCCAGTTACCTCTTATGTCTCCATTAACAGTGTTAGTGGCAGCCTTTATGCTGTCAATTCCTTTGACTATGAGAAGCTTCGGGAGTTCTTCGTGACTGTGGAGGCACAAGACAAGGGAACCCCACCATTGAGCAGCACTGTGACGGCCAACATGTATGTGGTGGACATGAATGACCATGCCCCTCATATTCTGTATCCTACCTCAACCAACTCATCAGCAGCCATTGAGATGGTGCCTAGAACTGCCCCTGCTGGCTATCTGGTCACCAAAGTCATAGCCATGGATTCAGACTCTGGGCAAAATGCTTGGCTCTTTTATGATCTAGCCCAGACTTCTGACTTGGACCTCTTTAAAGTAGAGCTGCACACAGGAGAACTTAGGACTACCAGGAAGATTGGAGATGAGAGTGGTACCACTTTCAATCTGACTGTGGTGGTCCGTGACAATGGAGAGCCACCACTTTCATCCTCTGTGGCCATTACAATAGCTGTGGTGGACAGGGTTTCTAAAATCCTCCCTGATACTCAGAGACATGTTAAGAGTGCTCGGACATACTCTGAAATCACACTTTATCTGATAATAGCATTAAGCACAGTGTCTTTTATATTTCTTTTAACAATCATTGTTTTGAGCATCATCAAGTGCTACCGCTACACTGCATATGGCACTGCATGTTGTGGAGGCTTCTGTGGAGTGAGAGAGAGGTGCCCTGCAGAACTGTACAAACAGGCCAACAACAACATTGATGCGAGGTTACCACATGGCCTCAAAGTGCAACCTCACTTCATTGAGGTTCGAGGGAATGGCTCTCTTACCAAGACCTACTGTTATAAGGCCTGTCTGACAGCAGGCTCAGGGAGTGATACTTTCATGTTTTACAACACAGGGGCCCAGACAGGACCAGGGCCTGGGGGAGCCCAAGCAGCAGTGGCTGACAGCAGGAACCTCACAGGTCAAAGTAGGCTGAGTGCCGGGAACCTGATTATTCTCAAAAATGAGGCTGTTTCTCAAAATGAGGTGAGATAGTGATCAAAAGGTCTTCCAGAAAGACATGCATTTTTCACATGCTCCCCAATATTATGTGGTTAGCTTTACTGAATTATTAACAGAGACATGGGTTATTTTGTAAACTGTATATTAATAGTACCTTTTATTTGGTTATAACCTGTTATGTTTCACCTCTAGAAAAATGGCACTAGAGAACTGGTTTACTTCCAATTTTATTTCACATGTATGAGGATTTAATCCATAAAATTGTTTGAGAAGTGAGAAAATATTAATGAATAGCATTAAATATTCAATGTTTTTTTTTTTTTGCGGAACCGGGGATTGAACTCAGGCCCTTGCACTTGCCAGGGAAGCGCTTATTCCACTGAGCCATCTCCCCAGGCCCCTAAATATTCAATGTTAAAGAAACCTAGAGAAATAGAAAAGGCCTGGGAATAAGGATTATATTTTATGAAGCAACCTTATAAAATGCAAGGAGAAAAGGCCTCTGCTGTGTCATCTCCAGGGAAAGTGGTTTTTTGTTCCTGTTGTTTTTGAATTTTTCAAAAACATCCTGTAGGAACTTTTTTTCCCCTAATTTTTGTTTTTGTTTGGTATTAAATTTAGGAAGCTCTAAGACCTCTAGGGGCTGTCATGGTCCCCTTTATATGCTATCCCTGTTTGTATCTTACACGTTCTGCGGTGTACATTATCAAGTTAACATCTCCAGTAATTACTCTGAACTAATGTGATAGGATCCTTTGGAAATTCATGTTGGAGGTGATAAAACCACAGAATGTAGGTCTCACCCTGCAGTCAGACTCTACTTTGGCTGTATGATCACTTTTGTAAAGGGTTATAATAATGGTAAAGCAGAGACATTAAGTACAGATTTGTGTGACTGGGCAAAAATGATATTAGAATGAGTAAGCAGAGATGTGTTGTGATATAAAGTCCAGGACAGGGTAAGATTTGTGAGAAGAAAACAAGAATTCTCCTCTAGCCAGGTTTGTGGCTACCCAAGTTTACATTAAGAGGACATCCTTGCATTTGTCTTAGATGCAATCTGTAATCTTCTGATTCTCTATTAACAATTTGTGTGGTTTTAACAAGATATAGACTTAGAAGCCCCTCATGTCTTTATTAAAAGACAATACTTCCAAAGCACATGCTAATTTCATGGCTCTAAAATTTGGTTTGTACTAGTTATAAAAGGCTTGTACACTAAGATAGATGTTAGCATGGGTGTAAGAGTAGCAAGAAGATATAAGACTGGATTGCTTATTATTATGAATAATGTACATAAGTGCTTGAGAAGTAGATGAATACATTGTAGTATGTTTGTCTGTATGTATGCTTGAAGTAATAGAGATTTTCATTGTAATACTTTCCTTTTGCTTTCCAGTTCTAGTCCAATTTTAATACAGTGTAGAGACATGGCATTAATTGTACCCTAGAACTCTCCTGCCATATGCATTAACTAAATAAGAAAAGAGAAGCCTAGTGAGGGAAGTTAATAAGTTGATCTAGCAATGATGACTTTCAAAATAACTTAGGTGAAAAAAACCCACAAAATTTTGTCCCATAAATAGAATTGTCTTTTTATTTTTTTTGCAGAACTGGGGTTAGAACTCAGGCCCTTGTGCTTGCCAGGGAAGCACTTATTCCACTGAGCCGTCTCCCTGGCCTCCAGAATTGTCTTTTTAAACAGCTACTTTATAGTGAGGACTTTTAGAGCTAGCACAGATTGAGTTAACAATTATATTATCTCTCCTATATTTTTGTTTTATTTTCACTGACAGATAGCTATCTTTTTATTGCTGTCCATATAGTGTTGTCATATTCTAAATTCTTTAATTATCTTGAGTAAAGTAACACATAAGCATGGAATTTTCACTCTTGAGAGTAGCCTTGTTTCCTATACATTGTAGATAGATGTATTAATTTATCAGAAGAGCCTGATGTTAGTCAATGCTGAGTAGCCACAGGAAGCAGACTACAGATTAAGAAAAATAGGTATAAAAACAAAGAGTTTTTCAGAACTTTTTAGATCATAACTCTTGGAAGGATGTAAAAAGACTCAGTTTAAGTAAGGATACTACAGATATTTGCTAAACAAGTTCCTGTGAAGACTTTTGGGATTACAGTGGGCTGTAGGTGGTGAAGAGACACAGAACAAGACAGGCTAGGCTCAGCTTTGCCACCAGCTGTGAGCTGAAAGCTTGTAGCAATGACATCTTACCCCCCCCCATTCAGACCTTGGGGTAATTTGATACATGTACTATTTCTGTCTTACACTGACCTGTATGTTAATAGGTACCTTGGTACACAGACTTTAATTTAGGGAGGAAATTATGTCAAAAAAAAAAAAGTGCTTACTCTTGTGGGATTTTTCCAGGACAGTGCATGAGTTTAATAAAGGTATATTTTTGCTAGTCTCTTGGAATTCAGTAAAGAACCCCAAAATGTACAGTTCCTGAAATTATTGCAGTTATAGAGAGTAAGTTGCAATGTTGTAGTATGAGATCAAAAAATCACTCCAGTTTGAAAGTCATCATTGCTAGATCCACCTGTTCATTTCCCACATTGGACTTTCTCTTTTCTTATTTAGTTAATGCATATGGCAGGAGAGTTCTAGGGTACAGAATGCCATGTGCCTACACTGTATTAAAATTGGATTGGAATTGGGAAGAAAAAAGAAAAGAATTTGTACTCACTGACCACCTGCTGTATAAAAAGTTTCGTGCATGTATGTATGATTTTGTTCCCTCTGGGTCATGCATTAAACATTGATCAACCTGGGAGGTTCAACAACATACGCAGTCATATTGCTAGTATGACTAGTCATATTGCTAGGTATTTTAAATCATGGTTGTGTGACTTCAGAGAGCATGTGTCCTTCAATAGTAGGTGTAGACAGAAATCCCAATGTTTATATTTTTGTATGGGTTAGTCAGACATTTGGACTCACCACAGTTCACCTAACAGTGTAAGTTAACTGCTTTTGGAAAGTATTAATTTCTTGCATAGAAGCAGATAACAAAGGGGAAAATAAGTAAAATACTAGTGCCAGATAATGTGTTTTTATTTCTTTATTTGTTTTACTATCGGTAAAGCCTATGAAGAACTTTTATCTCTGTTTTTCCACTAATAATCTTCTCATTGCTAAGTAAAAGTCAGCATTTGGTGTCAGACTCTGATCTTTTGGTGAATTAAAAAATTCTTTAATGGGTCACTTGTACAGTGAGCTTCTTAAAATAACTGTTTGGCATGGGGCAGAATTCTTTATGGAGGCTCTGAAAACCTGATATTGAATGTAGTTGGCAGTCTCTTCAGTCTCAATGAAAAGAAACTGAATCTTAAACTAAATTGTGTACATTCGTGCTGTGGGTGCTGATGAGTCTGCTTGAATAGTATGGGCAGATTTGTCCAACTGTGTCTCAGTGGGACTACTTGGCTACAGCATATGAGAATTAAAAAAACACTAGAGATGAATTAAGTTTGCATTCACTTTAACTTATTTTAAAGCAATTTGTGATTGCCAAGTTCTCAGTTATTTCTGCAGAGATATGTGCATATTCACTTTAATTCTGGATGTAGTGACCTAAAACTTCTAACCTTTCTTTCAGTGGCACTTAATTCACTTTTTTTCCCAGGGCTGGCTTTTCTATCTTGTGAATTTGTCCTGGATCAGAGTTCCTACTCAAAGTAAAGTGATACAATGATGAATTTATGAAAGTTGTACAATAGTCAAGATGGACTTAAGATATTGTATGTATGAACTTTCATTACAGTGTTCACCCTCCAGTGGGCCCTTTTAAGTGGGTGTTTTGCTTTGCTATTTTCATATTTGTTCTGGGACTGTTTGAGGAGAAAAGTTTTGTTTTCTTTGGTCTCATAATACAGTAATTTCTTCATATGAGTACTTTCCTCCCTTTTTCTACAAACAGGTGAGCCAGGTAGAATTACAGCAGAACTCTTTTTGGTCTCTTTGTCTTGCACATATTCTGACTAATGCAGAAATCTATTTATTGTGGCTTGAAAGTCATTGGCTTCCCCTTTCTTCTGACCCAGGAGTAAGCCACCACTTGCATCTGGTCTAACTCAAAACACTCTGCAGGGGCGCAGCCTGGCATATTATACGTTGTCTACTGGTGTGCTTTGCTTGATAGAATAGCAGAGAAAGTTCTGGATACTTGCCTTGATTGGCAACCAGTGTTTGCTCTCAGTAAGAGGTCAGAATGATAGTAGTTTGTAAATATTTGAGAAAAAAAAAATCTCATCACTAATCCAGGAATGCAGTTACATTTATGGAGTCTCACAGGTATCTTTGTGAGTTTTATAGGATTTCACTTGAAACAATGTTTTTATATATAATTTAATATGAACACAAATTTAATTGATTCATATGATAATATTTTGACTAGTATAATCTAGGTTTATTATTTCAAAAATTACAGGTCAAGAGGATTCTTTGCTGTTGTAAAATCTGCTAACCTGAAAATTATACTAGCTTTTTTCTTTTAGGAATTTGAACTTGACAGATGCAAAGAAGTATCTGACACTGCAAAGATGAATAGAAATGTTAGTCTGTTTTTGGCCTTGCAGTATCAGAACTGTAGGCTTCAGAGAAATGCAACTGTGAGTGAGAGCGTAGCTGCTGTGCTAGCAGGCTGGACAGACTGAATTAAGCAGACCTAGCATTTTCTGTTGTCCTAGAACCCATTAGGTATGTTCCAAAGTTGTGTTTATTTTACTTTCCCATTCAATAGATTCAAATTGTAAATAGCTGTATTAAGAATTCTCAAATTTATCACCTTTTCATTTTGATTACTGGAAGACCAGACTATAACATACCGATGATTTTAAAAATTATTTTAGTTTATTAATACATGCATGTACTATGTGTTTACCTTCCTTGTGGGAAGTTGTTATAGATTTTGCCTTAATTATATTCTTTTCCTATTGCTTTTTAACAAATTACCACTGACTGTTGGTTGAAACCCCACCTAGTTCTACCTTATTGTTTCTGCACCATGTGGTTGAGCTCTCTGTTCATAAACCTGAAGTCAACATGTTATCTGCACTGAATACTATTTTGGAGGCTCAGGGGGAAGATTCTACTTTTAAACTCACTTAGATTGTTGACAGAATTCAGTTTCTTGGTATGGAAATATGTAGTTTTGACCACAGTTGGGTAGGAAGCAGGTTCACGCTTAGATCTAACAGGTTTCTCTCAGGTCCGGTCCCATGTCCTTCTCTATCTTCAGGACTGGCAATGGGGAATCTTCTTTCCCTGAATCCTTCTCTGATTTCTGTTTCCGACCCTGACTCAGATTTAAAGGGCTCACGTGGTTAAGTTATTCCCACAGAGATAATCTTCCATTGTTAAAGACAGCTGAGTCATAAATATCACATCACCATGGAATAAGAGTCATCAGAATCCCAGCCATGCACATTATGCAGAGTGTGCACATCTGATGAGGGGATCTTAAAAGCCATCTTAGAATTCTGATCTATTGTAGTTTATATACATGTTCACAGAATATCACTATGAAAAATTTTCAGTGGATTCATTCTCAATAGAGTTCTATTATAAAAAAAAATACTACCTGTAGTGTCTGGCTTCAGAGAACAATTTATTGATGGCTTCAATATGGATTTCCATGGTAAGAAGATAGCATATTATTTCACTGAGTAGTCCTGAGTTTATAAAGAACATAGGATATTTTAAATCTTTTTTACTTTAAATCTATCTTAGAACAAGTGATTTATCTTTCTGTACTGAAATATTTTATAGTATAAACTATAAATAATACCATCTCAGGATACATTATTTGTTGTAATTTTAATAGAAACACAAGTAGGTTCTTGTGTATCAATAAAACAACGTCTTCCATGTGAATTACCTAGTTGAGTTTTTTCACATTTGAGATTTTGTGATTATTAATTTACTAACAGATTTAGTTTTGAAATAATAAATACTTTTCCTTTGACCAATAGAAGTTAAGTATAGTTCTGGGATGTATGATCCAAGTATTCAAAAATTAAAGCATCATAGTTAGTCTAAGGCCTTAATATATGTCTTGTCAGATATACTGGTAGTCATCCTTCTGGGGATAGAGCTCAGTGGCACAGCACCTGCCTCGGGAGTGTGAGGTCCTGAGTTCAATTCCCAGTACCCCCCCAACAAAAAAAATGTAGTCAACCTTTCAGCCTGAATTTTTCCAGGTTAATCAAGTTCTGGATGAAACCTACATACAATATATTACTCTTAATTTTTCACTGTTTTAAAATAAATTAGACATTTAAGGGTAAGAAGAAAAATATGTCATTCTGTCTAAAATTATTTAAAATATAGACCTTTATGTTAGAAGGACCTAAACATGACTCTCAGCCAAACTCACCAATCCCACAGGTAATTTAATCTCTGCAAAACTCAGATTTCTCAGTTTTGTAGTTTTACTATGTTAACCTTGCATGCTGGTTCACTTATTTATTTTTTTAAATTTTATTTGCATTTATTTTATGCTTAATTTATTCCCGCGCCATAAGTTTTTGTTTCTTCAGTTTCTGCTGGGGTATCTTTTTCTTCTGTGCAGCTTCCTCCTCTGGTTTACGAACAATTTGTTCCTTTTCAGTAAGGATCATCTCACTATGGCAGGGGGAGCTCAGGGATGGGTTAATCCAGTCATAAACTCTGTAAGTACGGTGGCCCGTCTTGGATGCTTTGTTCACCTGGATGTGTTCAATAACCAGAGAATCTACATCTAAACCCTTAAGCTCAGCATGACTCTCTGCATTTTTAAGTCTGTACAGCAAAAATTCAGCACTCTTTTTGGGCCAACAACCCTATGTCTAGCCTCACTGTTTGGCCTGGGCACTCCTACCAACTCCACCATTGTAATGCCAGAATGGCACACATTGCTTCTTTATTTATTTTTTTTTTAGCAGTTCTGGGAATTGAACTCAGGACCCTGCACTTGCCAGGCAAGCGCTTATTCTACTGAGCTATCTCCTTGACCCCACATTGCTGCTGCTGCTGCTGCTTCTTCTTCTTCTTCTTCTTCTTCTTCTTCTTCTTCTTCTTCTTCTTCTTCTTCTTCTTCTTCTTCTTCTTCTTCTTCTTCTTCTTCTTCTT